>NC_070533.1:0-320000 GCF_025433545.1 Fusarium keratoplasticum
GGGTCTGTACAACAGAGGGCCAATGATGTTGCCGAGGGATTGGCCAATGAACAGGGCAGACGAGTTGCATTTGCCTTTGGTATCGCCACCGGTATTAGAGGAGGACCAAGAGTAGATCAAGGGAACTGGAACGCTAGTTAGTTCTGTCATGATTGAGCAGCAGAGCAGCAGACGCACCTATGCCTGGGAATACCGAGATCATATAGTAGCCAAATAGCAGGGTCGCCTTGCGGTCATCCGAATGCGGCGTTGATAGCATGATCATACAACCCGCGATAGGGAACAAGGTTAGAAAAGCTATGACTGGGCCCTTCTTGCGATACTTGGTCGCCACGAATGAACCGCCCACGGTAGAAACCAGCTGTACCAAACCGAAAGGGGCATTGAATAGAATAGCCTGAAACGAGTCAAAGCCGAATGACCGGACGAGCAGGGGACCGAAGGAGGCAACACCACCAGAAGGAACCCTGAGGCAAGATTAAAACGAGACGCAAGTTTGGGGCAGATGGCACGCACGAGATACTGAAGATGAGGGCGAACCACAGCCAGGTCTTAAGGTCTCGGATCGTCTCCCACAAGTGGTCCCATCGCCACTTGCGCGACATGGCGCCGGTCTGATTCATTCTCAGTCGCTCGATCGCGATGAGCTTTTCATGCTTGCTGAGGAACTTGGCCTCTGCCGGAGAGTCGGGCATGTATGCAAACAGGACGAACGAGAACAGGACGGTAACAATGCCGAAGAAGATAAAGATCGTCTAGAATAAGTGCTGAGTAGTCCGTCCGCTCGGAAGGGCCATACGAGGTTGTTTTGGTAGCGTACCTGGTAGGGTCTGAGTCCGAACTGAAACTGGGCAAGCCACCACGTAATCAAACTCCCAAACTACAACTCATAAGCCCAGGAGCTGAGTAGATTTTCTAGAAGGCAAAACATACCAGATTTGTGAATCCATTCATAGCATACCAGTAAGACATTCGCAGAGGTTGCTCCCGACGGCGCCAAAACATCTGTGTGATGGCTATAAAGCTCGGTGCGATACTGGCCTCGAAAGCACCCAGCCAGAAGCGAGCGAGAAGCAGGGTCTTGAAGGTATGCGCCGCAGCCATCAGGGTGAGGGTAAGGCCCCAAAGAACAACCATTAGGCTGGTAAACCTACCAATCGGCAACTTCACAAGCAACCATGCCAGGGGAAACTGCGCTATGAGCTGGGCAACATAGACGATAGAGCCCAGCCAGGAGAACTGATCACCCTTGAGGCCCGTGTCCTCAATGATGCCAAAGATGGATGCGTAAGCCATTGTCGCCTTGTCAAGACCTGCGTATCGAAGTCAGTCAAGTGTGACATAAACGTGGCAAGGAGCAGCCATGTCACCTTGCAAAAAGTAGACAGCTAGCATGAGGGGCAGAACAACAAGGTCGATACGCCGTAGCACGCGAGCGTCGTCTTCAGGGGTCACTTTGATGCGTCGTTCGGGTGATATCCCAAGCTCCCGCATCACCTTTGCCGTGGCATTTCCATCACGCTGTCTGTGGTCGGAAGCTTGAACAACAGTCTCGTCGCGTTCCCCAGGCTCAAGCAGAGGGTATTGGTCGTGAACCTCTCGAGTAGTAGACCCAGGGCGGCCCACACGATCTGGCAGAGGCATAATGGATGAAGTTGGCCGCCGACGTGTCCTCTTCCCGAATGCTGAAGCAAGGTCACATCAAGTGAATCAAGGGATGATGATGACGGCGATCTCTACCGCTCGAGGCAAGGGGGTGGTGAGCTGATTAGATAAGGAAAGACACGCGTCTCAATTGGCTGGAGGTACTACGTTATAGGGTAGGTAAAATAGCTCAGACACTCACCCACTGCTCGGAGTCGGTAACAACATGTAGAGATAGAGAACAACACCGAAGGGGATTCTAGGATTCTGTAGCATTCTTCTATAATGATGCTGGCTTATGATACGACGCTGGGCACCTAATGGAGTAGTGTGTGTTCCCCCTGCTCGCACTACCCTCCCTTCCGACCACAACTGTCCAGATAGCGTTTCTCAAGCCCTTGCCAACAATTTTAATCTTTCGGCAGATGTCATTACGGGAGCGACATCTTTGCCAACCTCAAATGGCTTTTGGTGCTTGCGACACTTTCTCAAGTGCTAGTAAGGTGACAAGATCGCTGGGTAGTGTCGTGTGAGCGTGACGGGAACAAACTGAGACTGTGACGATGGCGAATGGGCAATTAGTGTCTATGAGAGACGAAATTGAGACGAGGGGTTGCCATTTTACCACATTCCAAGCTTTCCAATGGTTCATCGTTGGCCATACCAGTACTCCTCAGCTAAGGCGAGGGTTACGTGCGCAGCCGGCTGTGCAAATAAGGATCTGATTACTCAGCTCACGCAGACAGCCCCAACCACACTGAAGGCCCTGAATGCACTGAATTACAGGGCCTCATTGCACCCAACTGCAGGCCTCGATTGCGCTGAATTGAAGATTGATCAAATTGAAGTGGCTATGGATGACTGCTGTGGCTACTGTGGCTGCTGTGGCTATTGTGGCTAGCTAAGAATCTAGCTTCTGATTGGCCTTATATGATGAGTTAAGTAATCAGATCCTTATTTGCACAGCTGGCTGTCCACGTAACGCTCGCTCTCAGCTAAGGGTCGCTGATCAATACGGTTTAATAAAACCTGATTTCTCTCGACTGCTTCTACTTGCATAAGTAGAGTTGAAAGGAAAGACCAATGGAGTGATGGTTGATGGCTTCTGCTGCTCTAGCTCCGAGAACAGTTAGGTTCTGTGGATTAGTTATCAGGTTTCACCCTATTTCCTTGCGTGCGTGGGACCAACTGTCCATTGGGCGCCAAGCAGGGATCTAGACCAATCAAGATTAGCCTCTTCTTTTGCTGACCCAAAATGAGATATGATTTCGTTCTGCATGTATCAGCTCAGCACCCGCCACATACGGACAGACAGTTCCCTTTCAAGCAACAATGTTTCTGTACGGGGTGACGAGGCTTGCATGAGATTAAGTAGTTTGGCCATTAGCTTCAAATGGAACGGGCCGCGGCTTTGGTGGGGACAGATCTATTGACGGAGCAGCCAATATCGAGGTTGGCTAGTGAGTTATGTGGCGCAAGCCCAAACTTGAGTTATGTCAAGGTCTCAGGTACCTTTACCAGTAAGGCTCTTAAGAGGGCGTTCTCTTTTGGTCACTGGTACAGCGGCCTTGACAAGTTGGCTGGCTGAAATTCCAACCAACATACCACTAGTTGTCTTGAGCGTGCGCAGGCTTACAGGGAGAGTTCCGTCGACGTAAACCAGCTAATCAGATGGGCTAGCCTATTTTCCATTGAGATATGTGGCGTAAAGACGAGTACCTATTCGGCACCGGTGTTCCGAGACGCGAATGCTAAACAGACCAATTTCAATCAGGTTATATATGTATACATGCTTCAGCCATAAGCCTTGGCTACTTCAATCCTCCTCTTGCTCTATCAATCGCTCTCTTGGTTCGCTGAAATGAAGTCGCACTATCTTTTGGCAGCCATACTCGCCACGCTGGCTCAATCAGCACCCACCGTCGACGAGAAATACCCTTATCGCGGCCCCAAAGTCCCCATCGGCGACTGGGTAGACCCTACCATCAATGGCAACGGCAAAGGATTTCCTCGTCTAGTCGAGCCCCCGGCCGTCAAGCCCGCCTCTGCGAATCCCAGCAACAACGTCAATGTCATCTCACTGTCATATATACCTGCCAAGCACAAGGGAACCACTGTCGGCATCAACATTCACTACCAGACGCCCTTTGGTCTGGGTGTCGCCCCCTCAGTTCAGTGGGGAACTAGTGCTTCCGCCTTGGACAATCTGGCTACCGGCTCAAGCACGACATATGATCGCACTCCTCCCTGTTCTCTCATCAATGTCATTACCCAGTGCAGTCAGTTTTTTCACGACGTTCAGATCGAGCACCTCCAGCCTGGCACAACTTATTACTATCAAATTCCTGCTGCCAACGGTACCACCCAGTCCAGTATTCTAAGCTTCACTACTGCCCAAGACAAGGGCGATCCATCCGAGTTTACTATCGCTATTAACAATGACATGGGCTATACTAATGCCGGTGGAACCTACAAGTACATAAACCAAGCGATCAACGACGATGGCTTGGCTTTTGTCTGGCACGGCGGTGATCTCAGCTATGCGGATGACTGGTACTCGGGCGTCGTGCCGTGCAACTCTTCTGAGTGGCCCGTTTGTTATAACGGCAGCTCGAGCGCGCTCCCCAACCATGATGAAAATCCCGATTATTTCGACACCCCTCTCCCAGCAGGCGAAATTCCAGACCAAGGCAGCCCTCGTGGTGGTGATGTGGGTGTCCTTTACGAATCTAACTGGGACCTGTGGCAGCAGTGGATGAATAATATAACTACAAAAGTCCCCTATATAGTTCTTCCCGGAAATCATGAGGCCACATGCGCCGACCATGATAATCCCCCATATATCCTCTCTGCGTATCTCAATGAGGATTTAGCAAACGGCACCGTCACCGGTCCCAACTCCACACTGACTTACTATTCATGTCCCCCTTCACAACGCAATTTTACAGCTTTCCAGAACCGCTTCCACATGGCAGGCGAGAAGTCTGATGGCGTGGGGAATTTCTGGCACTCGTTTGACTACGGCTTGGCACATTTTGTATCCATTGACACGGAGACAGATTATGCTCACAGCCCGGATAAGACGTTTGTGGAAGATCTCGACAAGGCCAAGGAGGAGGAGGATTGTCTAGGCAAGGACAAGGGTTTGGCCAAGTGCAAGTGTAAGGGTAAGGATAAGGATACAAAGGAGTGTCAGGAGGAGAAGGAAAAAGAGAGCTGTGAGTGTAAGGCGATCAATCTTGGCGACGAGACGGATCCTCTGGCCGAAGAGACATATCTTCTGTCTGGCAAGACTCATCCTTTTGCCAACATGACGCACATCACGGATGCTGGTCCTTTTGGAGCAATCCACGGTTCCTTCAAGGACAACAAGGCCTATGAGCAATATCAGTGGTTGAAAAAGGATCTTGCTAGGGTTGATCGATGTAAAACACCCTGGGTTATCATCATGGGCCATCGTCCTATGTACAGCTCCAAGTGTGGCGACTACCATCAGCACCTTCGCGAGGCGTTTGAGAAGCTGTTTCTGAAGCACAAGGTTGATCTCTATATTGCTGGGTAAGCTGATATTTCGATCTTGTCAACGACGCCAAACTGACTGCTCATAGCCATGTTCACTGGTATGAGCGCCTCAACCCTATAAGGAACTGTGCTGTCGACGAAGCCTCCATTATCGACGCAGATACCTACAAGGTGAACCCCGGCAATTCGATGGTTCATCTCATCAATGGAGCTGCTGGAAACATCGAAAGCCACGCCACCACCAACAAGGCGAAACCGAACATAACAGCTGTCCGTGATCTGACCAGTTTTGGGTTTTCCAAGTTGACCATCCATAATTCAACAACCCTTTCCTGGAAATTTATCAAGGGCGAAGATGGTGGAGTTGGTGATGCACTCACTGTATTAAAGGATCCACCTTTAACCTGCGAAACTTCTGGTTCTTCTAGCCCCTCTGGCTCATCTTGCTCCTCCGAATGCTCCGGCTCTGGCTGGCTTCTCTGGCTCTACTGCAACATCTACTGCTCCAGCTTCTGGGAGCCACTGAAGCATTAGGCTCGTCGTCTATGGCTTTTTGGCCACGCTTCGTTCACGTCACTGGCTGTGCAGACAGCACGCGATACCTTTCGGGTGAGCTCACTGATAGAGGTGCTTTCGGATGAAATTGCGGTGGTATATATCTAGCCCCCAAAATGGCCAAAAAAGGCTCAAAGCTCTTAACCAGGCATTCTCTACACCAATTCATATTCTATAACTATCTTTCCCAAGTACGCGAACCGCTGCTTCTTTTGTGTTTGTAGTAAGAAATTTTGCTATTCTGTGTCTGCAGGGCGCAAATGGCCGAGGACGTAACAACAGCGTAGGCTCTACATTTATCTGCTCTTTGATCTTCCCCAATTACTGTAACTAATGGTTTTTATATATAACAGGGCATGTCTATAGCTTACGAGCTCTAGCCCGATGAGTCAGTTCAGGGGGCCCAAGTGAAACGCAACTCTTCAATCGTCTCCTGCCAAAGGCGCGCGCCCAGGCCCTTCCCTTCCTTCTTATACAAAACGCTCGGGTATCTAGAAATGTTGTCAAAATGAGTATAAGGCTGATCTGACACAAGACTTACGGCTTGATAGCCCAATCGCTCACAAAGCTGCCATGGCTCTCCTTTCCTTCCACAAGTAACGCATGAATGTAGACACTTGCTCCAACTTGAACCGAACGGCCTAGAGCTTTCGCAAAAATTGGCATAATGTATTTTTCCGCGAAGCTCAGATGTTCCGAGTCATGACCAAGGCCAGTTCCGGCTGTCATTCCAGGGTTGCACACGTTGATGACGACGTCGTCGGAACTGACCTTCTCGGCTAGCTGAGAGATGAAAATCATTACAAGAAACTTGGAGTCCATGTATTGCTGGAACTTGACAAAGTGTTTGGGGTCATCCAGCCTGGAGAAGATGGGATCTACCACCGTAAACTTGCTGAAATACATGGTGTCTGAGCCAACGACAGTTATAACTGGTGGCTGATCGGTTAGGCGTTGTCGGTTCTTCTCCTTTATCACCGATACGAGGAGCAGCAGGAGGAACACAGTTGAGAGAAAGTTGGTTTGGAAAACCGACTCGTGGTTTGTATTCTCATTCCTCCTGAATGTGCTACTCTGGAGGCCGGCGTTGAGGATGACGTAGTCAATCTGTTCCAAGAGTCGGCAGCGGTCTGCGAATGCGGTGATGGAATCGTAATCAGCCAAGTCGACTAGAGAGATTTGAATATTGGCGATGGGAAATTCCTTTTTCAGTGTCTCAGCAGCGGCTTGGCCCTTAGCTTGAGACCGCACAGCCAAGATGAGCCTTGAGAGCCCGAGCTTGAGCAACTGTCGGGCCGCCTCAAATCCAAGCCCCCCATTGGCTCCAGTGATTATAGCAGTCTTGCTGGCGAGGCTCACGGTGGATGGTATTGGCTGAGGATGCACGAAGAGTTGTTTGTAGATTGTGCCGAGAATGCTACTCTCCCAAGCCACGTCTTTTTCGAGTTTGGACGACATGATTCGTGTTGTTTGAGAGCGCGAAGATGTGTGTAATGATGTGAATTGCAGGCACCGAAACACAAGCGGCAACCTTTGTACTTAATACTGCCCAGCATTGCACGACCAAGCTTGGTTGTTCGCGTCGCGAAGTGGACGTGGTCGGCTTCTAATCGTTGTTATCTCCGAAAGTTCAAATATGGACTGACATGCCATCTGATCTCCTGGACTAAGTAGTAAGTTACGGACAAATCGCCCCGATTAGGTTTACCTACTGACAGATGGGCACTAGCCACCCGAGGAGGCAATCGCTTCGGACTTAACTTATCTCCATAACGCGGCGAAATCACGAGGCCTTGTGCCGCTTCTTAGCCCAGGCCCACCTTGTCTTAAAAGCTTCTAGGACCTGCTGGTAAACTAACCATCTTAAAAGAAATAGTATTAAAAACTTGCTGAGACCTCTGAGAGGGCTTAGCCGTAAGATTCTCCATTGGGATGGGTCACGTGACCGCGACATGAAGTCCAGCCTTAACCCGTTCAGGAGCTATGTTCTTACACTTAGTATTTGGTTAAAAATTCCTAATTCCTAAAAGCATTATTCTTCTTTAGCTGTTAATTATATAGTCTGTAATATATCTATCGTGAATAGCACAGAGTGAGTTGTAATAATGTCAAGCTTCAACGTCCTTGGCAAGATGCGGCCAGTAATGATATGGCCTCCAAACCATAGACGTAACTCATGGTAGTCACGCTCTAGTCCCGACGTCGTGACTGTCGATGGGTTTCCTGCAGGGAGAATTCCGATATGGTTTCCCACGAGGGCAGAGCCTACGTCCCCCACATGGATGCAATGCCGACCGGGTTTGAGGATGAAGCTTAAGCTTTTGCTAGAAACCAAGAAAGCAAGGCCTCTAGCATAATCAGTGCCAGGAGTTGCAAGGTGGAGATTATGAATCTGACGCAGACCGTGATCAACGCGCCCCCCTATATCGCCAATGATGACGACATTAGGAATGTCAGAATATTCAGAACGTAGCCATGACAATACTTTCTCAAAGTCCCACGAGTCTTGGCCAGGGACAGAGATGACCCTAGTAGGAGGTTCCAAGCTCGCGAAATACTCCCCAACAGATGGGCGTAGCGAGTCGAGATCGCCGATAATAGCGGTTAGATGAGCCTATTCAAATCAGACTCCGATTTGACTCGTCCAAGTTGTCCTTACATCATGGTTAAGCGAGGGAGACTTAATAGAGTGAAAGGAGTCGTACAGACGATTACCTCCACCGTCCACAGCCAATCTTAAGTGAGCTAGGGCCCGGTTAGTTGTACCAAAGAAAAAAAAAAAAAAAAAAAAACACATGCTGTTGAACTACATCGTAAACATACCATTTTCCCACAACTGGTTGAATGTGGCATTCGCCACGAGAGGCTGGTTCAGGACTACCAGGGCGAATTTCCCGGCACCTGGTCCTAGCTCGCTCGGGCAACCAAGAATCCGGTCTGGATGCCACTGGAAGTGTCTATCCATGCTGTGATGTATATTTGTTTGCGGTGGTGGTAATATAATTTCAGAAGCCGAGCAATGAGTTTTGTGCGTTGTCGCAGATGCCGATTCCTTACCATTGGAAATCGCGCAGGCGGGGGCTGAGCAGGGGCTACTTGTGCCTAGCCAATGACAATATTCGACTGACGTAACCAAACGGAATTACGTGCATTCAAGTGGTCGATTTTAGGGCCGTCTTGTATATGTTGCCATAGACGAAGGACTGCAAACTACCCAGTCGTGGCTTCACATAATGAACAAAAATTTCCTTCCGCTTGGCCGCTTGGAGCCATGGCTTACATAAAATAGAACATGGCCATCTCCTTAGTACGTGGTTATATAGAGAGTTTTCCCTTTCTACAAGACCAAGGCTAGACACTGAGTAGCATGCTAGCTAGCGACACGAATACAGAGATGACCACAAATGGGCCTCCAACCCAATCCGCATCTGGCACAAATGGGAGTCCCTCCGAGGACTAAAAAATCCTGACAAGGTCCAGCTGAGCGTTGTCCGTAACATGTTTCCCCCACGTCCTCACCGCCCTATGCCCAAGAGCTCACTCCATCGTCTAGAATGTTGAGCCGTCTCGAGCGAGCGACCACTGGCGATATGCCTGACTTGCCTAGCCTGATTTCGCCTAACCCTGCTCTTGGGTCATGGCTTTCCGTAATTTGAACCCTTCCAACACAATCATCCTCATAGCTTCGCTGGCCAATTCCATATTCTTCCCTGTTCCGTGGTTGAACTGTCCCTTCTTCACTTCATCTTCAGTCACCCAAGCCCATGCCACGTGTTCGTCCGGTCGTAACACCACCTCTCGGTCCCCTTCCTCGATATCAGCTATGAAAGTGACAATAGCCCAAGTCAGCCCCGAGACACGCAATAAGCAGACATTGAAATCTGAGTCCATCCTCGCCTCTTCTGCTTCACCCGTCAGCGCAAGTGTCGTGACGCCATTGGAGAAGCCCAATCCGACTGAACAGAAGAGCCGCCGGGCTCGTAGGTGCGTCTCTTCCCAAAGCTCGCGGACGGCGACGTTAATTATACTGTGATCAACACTAGGATCTGCGGTCCCCGCCGGGATCTCCCACGTAAGGGGGAACGAATCTGAGGGAGCTCGTTGGAGCAACAGGCTTTCAAGATTTGTAGTGTCAGGAGAACTACTGGGCGTCGACCGAAACACCATTGCACCGGCTATGAGGTTGTGAATATCTGGTCGAGACGCGAGGAACTCAGCTGGAGAGATGACGAAGTCGGAAAGGTCTGCAGCGGCTGTGAAAGTCATTGAGGCTTGTTCTCCAGATTGTCTTCCCACTATGGGCTCGCTATTATAAGAATAAATCATAGTATTAGTCCAGGGTTGCTGGCTCGCGTAGTAGTTCGTGTTAAATTAAAGTGCAATTTTGCCCAATGCTACGTATTAGAATAGCTGGTGCGTCACGTGCTAAAGTAATATCTCTTATCTTATCTTAGTATCTTAGGGCGTGCTCATAATCACGCCCTTATTAATCCCTCAAGGCAACTCAGTGACCGCCGAAGCCTATCCTGGAGAAGGCATCTCGCGTCGTCAGCAACACGCGCTTCCTGATTTGAGACAGATTTGAGACAGGAAACGCGTCCCATAAAGAGCAGCCTGCGAGCGTGTTCACGCGACAAAGGACTGGGCTGTGGACAATGCAGGGTCCATTTAAACAGACCAAGGCGCACGCTCGGCTTGAAATTATGCTTAATAAGAGGCTCTTCTTCCCATCACGCCACAAGCGAGATAGGGATCGTGGGGCAAATCTGTGGGGTTCTTACGACACCCCTTGATGACGAGCCACAATGACGCGCTTCCGCCAGTCTCATCAACACTTCCAAGGAGACCAGGCGAACTACCTGGGGGTACAACAAAGCAGTGAGACGGGCAAGCGGAGAACCGGACAAGACTCGGCGCAAATCTGTGCCTTGAGTTAGACACATTATCAGCCAAGAACTGCCAAGCCGCGCTGCAACCTCTTAGATGACACGAAGATCCTCTGCCAAGATCTCCGCCAAGATCTACAGATAGTGAATCACCTGAGACCGGACCTCGTTATGCCTGATTTGGACCTTTAAGAGGTTGAATCTCGGATGTTTCCAATGTCTTGGACAGCTGTTTTTGATCGTCTAACCGACCCTGAGGTGGCGAGACCGGAGGAGAGTAGTTCTGACCGAGGTTGAAGACCAAGAATTGATGGTCTTGCTGCAGGTGGGGATACGTTTTTTGCTATTGTGGTCCTTCTAAAATCCATGGACTTTTTTGTTTTTTTATAGCCACGACAAAGCCTCTTGTTCCGAGACTGGTGTTTGAAGAACTAAAATAGAAGCATAGGAAACTAACCTTGCATGCATACGTTGCTATTCGTCGGCGAAATAGTCCGTAGACGCGGCCTCTCTCCTCAGTAGGGCGGACAGATGGGCGACCGGGTCGCCAAGACTTGGCAGACACACTGGACACTTGGCAATGGCGGCTTGGAACCAGGCCGCGAGTACTGTACAGCCTTGGCGTCAGGGCAATGCCTGTGATGAGACGAGCGGTAATATGCCTCATCTACACGGTGATACTTGATCGACCCCTTACCTGTCTCACTTTGGTAAATCCCTCTCCTGCTGACTTGTTCCCGGTAGACATTGGTCTGGCATCGCGAGCCAGAGCGAGGCTGACGATGTCTCGTGCGCGATTTTATTTTTTATTTATTTTCCTGGGCATCGCCCTCAGTCTCTTGGCGATCTCTTCTGTCTGTCATTGTCACTCCTATTGGAACGGGGGCAGCTTGGTCAAGAGTCGTATGCATCCAACCTTTGCTCTTTTCAACGTTGCCAAGGTGCCAATGTTCATTTTTCTCTTTGCTTTTTCATCCAGACCCACCGAAAGATGCCTGTCCTCAACTTGAGTGAGCTCAACATTGTGCTTGGCGTTCTTGGTACGTGACCTTGCATCTTGGCGGGGCCTCTTTCTGACGTTGTTGCAGGCGCCTTCACAGTCTTGTATGGCATCTTATCCGTCAAAATCAAGCAGGCATGGTATCTTGGCGAAGCTCGTAAGTACCCATCCACCCACGTTTTGTCCCATGCCAACCATCACAAACCCATCAGTCCCTGCCGTCGTTGTGGGCATCATTCTGGGCCCGCTTGCCGCCAAATTCCTCGATAGCGAACGATGGGGTTCTGCCGAGGCCGGGCAGACCAATGCTATAACGCTGGTGAGTCTGCTTGACCCCTGAGTGGCGTGCAGCGCCCGGAGCCTTGGCTGACTGGCGCGCAGGGCGTCGCACGCGTCATGATCGGCGTGCAGCTAGTTATTGCGGGCTACCAGCTGCCTGCCAAGTACAACTGGGTGCGCCGCAAGGAGATGGCCCTGTGCCTGTTACCCATCATGACAATGATGTGGCTATGCACATCGGCATGTGTACTTGCGACGGTCCCTAAACTTACCTTCCTTGCAGCCCTCGTCATTGGAAGCTGCGTAACCTGCACCGATCCCATCCTTTCACAGGCTATCGCCAAGGGGCCATTTGCGGATAAATATGTTGCCCGCCCCCTGAGGGAGATTATCTCGTCAGAGGCGGGAGCCAATGACGGCTTTGGATTTCCCTTCCTCATGTTGGCTACGTACCTCATCCGCCATGCTGATATCGACGGTGCTGGCACCGAGAACCATGGACATGAGGCACGGTCCGAGGCTGTTGGTCGGCTCGGGGGGGGCCCTGGGGAGGCCATCAAGCAGTGGGTTATCGAGACCTGGCTGTACATTGTCCTCATGTCGGTTGCCTACGGCATTGTCGTGGGATTCGCGGCCTGCAAGGGCATTCGCTTTGCGCTGAAGCGGTAAGACACTGCCCTATCCCTTCCCGCCAAGAACAAGAACCCTTATCTAACCTGGTATTTCAAGAAAACTTGTCGACAGCGAGTCGTACGTCCTTTTCCCAGCAGCACTCGGGCTCTTTCTTGTTGGCACCTGTGGTGCCATAGGCACAGACGACTTACTAGCCTGTTTCGTCGCTGGCAGCGCACTCAACTGGGACGGTCACTTCCTCGAGGAGACGATCCAGCGGCACGACGAGGTCAACTCGTGTATCGACGTGCTCCTCAATTTCGGTGGGTTTATGTATATCGGTACCATCATCCCTTGGTCAGAGTTCCATGATCCAGATGGCACAGGCCTGACCTACCCCCGGCTTATTGCTCTTGGCTTCCTTGTCCTTGTTCTCCGTCGAATCCCAGCCATTATGATCATGTACAAGGTCATGCCGGCAGTCTGTCAGAATTGGAAAGACGCGCTCTTTATGGGCTACTTCGGTCCTATCGGTGCCGGCGCTGTCTTCTATGTCGAGCATGCAAGGCACCAATTTCCCCATCTTGGGGAAGGCGACGAGGAGGAAAGCAATCTCGTCAAGGCCATGGGTCCCACCGTTTACTGGCTGGTCTTCTTCTCAATTGTGGTCCATGGGCTTTCCATCCCAGCTTTAAGCATCTTCTACCATTACATGGGCGTACAGCCAATCCAGGATGAGAATGACGTTGTGGAGGTCCGGAGAGCCTCACTGCAGATCCCAGGACCCGTTAACTCGGTGCAGATGGACGAGAACGTCTTCCTTACCTATAATAGTTTTAGTGTCCCAGTACGCAGTGAGGGATTGCCGCTGGAAGAGGATAGACAGCGTGAAGATATGCAGAATACAGAGTTGACGGATGGCGCTCAGGAGCGTAACGAGGACGAAAAGGAGAAGAGAAGGCGGAGAAGGACAATTCGGTACATGGTCTAGCCTTCACTAGATGCAATACAATCTTTAGTTTACGACTGAGTGGTTAATAAGAAGTCGAGTTCATATCTGGTTTCATCGACTAGTAATTACCATAGCGCTTTGCTGCTTGACATTATCATATGACCTGTAGAGCAAGTATTCAAATGTGTTGAAAGCTTGAGCCTTGGTTTTATATGAGCTGCTACAGCAAAATAAATAGTTATCAACACATGGCAGCATTAAAACCCGAAGTTGAAGCCCTCATCTATATTTATGCTCATTTCCAACATGACAAAGATCTAAGCCGAAGAGTGTTGATCCGGAGCTGAAGTTACATACGTCAAATGGCTACCAATAGAAGAAATCTTCGGAAGGTGCCAGTTGGTAATCAGATATAGCTAATCCGGAGAAGGCCTTTGTTAGCTAGGAGGCGATAAAGTGGTTGCGAAACCTACCTGTAGAGCAGTCTAGGAAAGGGTACTTGTTGGCAAACTCCTGACTAATCTTCCATCCCAAAAAATTGTCGATGCCCAGAAAATGTGCTACGTCAGTTCCGGGGTAACTCTCAGGTGATGGAAGCGAGCTTTTGCTGCAACCTCGGGGCGTAGCCTCTTCATTCAGCATCCGCCGATCAAGTTCTGCGATGATCGCCTCTTCCACTGGGTCTGCCACAGACCCGTACACGCTCTGCATTTCGGGGCCAACCTCAAACAGGACCCAAGAGGCATCAGTAAGGTAGTTCCGGCAAGTACCGCTTTGTGCACAGCCAGACTTGTCCCGGCGAAGGATCTGATTCTCGAAAATGTCCAGAACATTAACGGCTACCCCCCGTTGTGGCTGCTCGACAACAGAGTTGAGAACGAGATCTTTTGTCAATGTATCTAAGTCAACCAACTCATGATCCAGTACCAACTGATCTCGTAGCTCAGGCCAGTTGAAGAGGTCAAGGCCCCAGAAATGGGTAGGCTCTCTGGATTGTAGTGGTGTTGGGCGGAATGGCGCTGGCACCTTGTCCTTGGGTTCGAGACCAAGCCGCCAACTCAGGACTTTTTCCATATACCTAGCTCCGTTCTGTTTTGTCAGCAAGGTATTTGCTGTTAAATCTAGCCGTAAGATCACTTACCACACCATAGACATATGACCCTAGACCCATGCAGCGAGTCCCAAATTCTATCGCAACGCGGACGACCTTCTGGTTCCACTCATTGACCTGGTTTGGTAGTGTAGATGTTGATTTCCTCTTTATATACTTGTCGCAAGCGTCAAGGAGTTTAGATCCAAAGAGGGCTATGGATGTTATGACAATATGGTCATGAGAAAGCATCCATGTTGGTAAGGGCATTGTCAATTCTGCCTCATCATGCTCATTCACTGGCCAGGTGCTGGTACAGACGTTTAAAAAATCTGAGTAGCTCTCGAGGGGGTCGTTCTGCAAAAGCTGGAGGTTCGATACACCTGGATCAGCCGCCCTTTGAGTCTGTGCAGTCGCACTGCCAGTAGAAAGTTCAGTGTTGGGACTTTGGTGACCTAGTGGCTCTACTTCTGCCGATGGTGAGCCTGACGAGTCGCGATGTCCTCCCTCATCGGCAGGAGGCGTGGCTGTGTCTTGGGATCCCCCGAGTACCGTGTCGAACACCTCATCATCTGTGACACATTAGTGATTTGGCAAGAGCAGGCACGGATTGCAAAAAAGGGAGCACAAGCTACAGTGATGGTGGCGAGGAAACTTGCCTGCTGCGGCCGAAGCGGCGTTACTCAAGCTCAGTAGCTTTTTTCGCAGCCGGAGAAGGGCATCTTGTAGCCGCCTGTTCTCCTCCATCAGCTTGAGATGGGTCTCAAGCAAATTTGCATAACGACTGCCCTGGTCTCCGGATGCAACCGCCTGCTGCAGCAGGGCAACTGTCTCCTCGAGACTGCGCACATGGGCAAGATTCTTCTCGCGGAGGCACTGCTGAGAGATGCGGTTCTGGGCTCTCTTGCGTCCTCGTTCCGCTCCGTCTGACCCGGGGTCTGCTTTTCTCTTTGCTGGTCGGCGAGAAGGCTTGTTGTTTGGGGGCATGATGGCAGATACTTGGCCTTGGCAGAGTTAACAGATGGATAGTAGTGGGGGTCGGAGAAAGCGAGGGGAGTGAGGATTCCCCAGGTATTTATGTTTGGGATCCTGGCCGGGGATCTCATGTACCCCGGCTCCGAACAAAGCTAGTTCCCGTCTCCTGCGCGGGGTTAGGGGCATGTGCCCATGGGACGGATCAATGGAGACGCTAGAGACGCAGGTTAATGCGGGGTCACCTCGATTTGCAAAAGCCGACGTGACTTGATTCGATTTCCTTCCACATGGAAGGGGTTGAGGCAATTGTAAAAGGGGGGGGAGTCTTGTGCGCTACCTAGGTAACTTCAAGGTGCCCGACTTTCCCTATCATCGCATATCACTGCAGAGCTTCTATGTCCGAATTGTCCGTCATCAACGGTGCACGAGTAAGAATAGAAAGGTTATCGAGCCATTCACAATCACCCTGACTGCCTCTATCATTCAACAAGTTCCTCTGGCACTTCCACAATCTTGTCTCTCAAATAGTCAGCAAACCCTTTCCCGAACGCGTCCAATCTGGTCGAGCTGCTAACGCCCCGGCCTAGAATGCCATAGATCACAAAATGCACAGCAAAGATGTGCCCAAACTCGACCCGTTCGATGGTATAGCTGTCATTCGCATCGTCACCAAGAAGGCTCCACATCTGTTCCCGCGAAAGATATGTCCGTAGCCAATCCCACTGACGCTGAGTGCGTACAAATATTCCCACGTTGAGGTTGCCGCCCTTGTCGCCGGATCGTGCAAGTGCCACGTCTCCAAGTTTGATCTTCCTCTTCGGGCCGGTGAGCGGGACCGGAGAGGCCGTATCGTAGCTGTCTCGGCTAGAGAGGGGCCCAAAAATAGGTGGGATTCCGGCATCGACGGGGCGATGAATGGACGAGGAGACAGCGTTGTTGATGAACGTGACTCTCTCTCGAATGGCTGACTGGTCCCAAAGAGCAGGGTAGTAGGCGAGAAAAGGCTTAGGGAATGCGGTGCGCATGTCCAGAGAGCAGTGAAATCCTGGTTTTCAACGCTTAGCATGCTTGACACATGTACGACCAAAGTTTGCCATACTACACATGGGGGTCTTACCATGGAAGTGTTTAAGTGAGATGTCTGAGATAGCTTTAGGAATTAACATCAGTGACTTGGAATCCTTGCTATGCGCTATTATTCGTATGTACATGGTGCTGCTATTTTGCGTACGGGGGTTATCGGCTGGTACTCCCACGCTTTAATCTCGAGGTCAGCACTAGGTTCTCATCAACTCGCCTGCGAGAAACTTACCGTTGAAACTGGAGTATATCCAAGTCGTTGGCTTTGTCCCCAAGCTGAAGTCGTACCTGCTTCTCGAGTAAGTCGCATTTCGCCTCCCAGTCATATCCGGCTGTGTTCAGTAGCAGCTGCGACTCGTAGCCACCCTTGTAAAAGATGGCCACTTTTGTCGATGGCGGCGGAGGTAGGCCCCGTATTCCACTAACACGCACCCTACAAAAGATGTTAGCAATCGTGAAACTCAGATGTCGCGAGAATTATTCGCCGGAATCTGGGCGCGCAACTTACCGGTCTGGCCCAACTTGCCTAACAGTGACCTCATCCAGGACAGCCTTGGAGTCACTATGAAGGTAGACGCTCCCCTGGAGCTCGTAGAGAAGCTGGCACTTTACCGTATCTTCGTCCACGAACCCACCTGTGCCGGGGTGCTTTGTTATCACGCAAGATCCATCTGCGTCCACTTCTGCAATGGGAAATCCTGGATGGGTAAAGTTCTGCCAACCGCCATACTTTGCTTCGGTAAAACCAGCATAGTTCCCTCCAGTCACGTATGCCGAGCATTCAATCAGATGGCCTGCAACCAACCCGCCGGCTAGCTGGTCGTAATTCGTGTCGCTCCACGACCACCAGTACCACGCAGCAGCGATGACGGGGGAGGCATCAGACACTCGGCCTGCAATGACAATGTCAGCACCGTTTCTGAATGCGGCAACGATTCCGCGGGCGCCCAAGTAGGCATTGGCTGACACGATTGCATCGGGATTCATTTCGGCAGGCGGCATCATCCCCTGCTCAACCCTGACGCTATTGCCTACCGAGTCAAGATGTGGCAACTGGGAAGATTCTGCAACTTGTATGCGCTGACGAACTTCAGGGAGGACGTCATCGCCAGAGATATATGCCACAGTCAAGGTGGCATTCCTCTCTTTCACCAGCTCCGCGACAGCTTCGGCCAATCCTTTTGGATTGAGGGCACCTCCATTGAGGGCAACTTTGATTCTCTTCGTATTGATCACATCCAGGGTCATTTTCAAGCCTTCCAAGGCAGAGACTTCGTATCCAGGGTGCTTTCCGTTGGCGAAAGCCTCTGCGTTTGCCGCTAGGTTGACTTCTATCGATCATATTCAGCTTTGTCCTGTCCGCAGACCTATGTACTTACCCGCAAGGTAGTCACCCGTGATAAAGTCGATATCTCCAAGGGTTGCCTGTTTCATCATCTCCTCCGCAGGATCACCTGTATAACAGCGTCAGAGCCTGGCATCGCATACATACTGGAAGATCAGGCAGCCAAACCGCAGTAGCCAGAACAGTTAGCAATGCGAACGGGTCGCTTTCCTAGCTCTCCTTGCCTCCAAGACGTCATGATGTTTGTTCAGTGTTAGCCTTTTGCTCTTGCTCTACCCTTTGTTTCTTTTGAAAGAATATTTCGTAAGAAGTCACCAAAGTAGTTTAAGATTCTAAGTGCCGGGGCCAAATAACCGCATGAGTGGCTGGGATGGGATTCGGCGATAGATTCCTAAGCGTTTTTATGGCAGCCTCATTCCACAGTATTGGATCATCTAGAGGCAGCATTCCTAGCGCGGAATGGGAAGTATCGTTCGCTCTCTCCAGTGATCGGAATCGCATAGTCCTTTTCTCATGGTGCCGAGGTTTCCGCTGAATATCTGACTCAGAAAAACCTGACATATACATTGATGTGTTGCCAGACAATCAACTCATCCCCAGAATCATTCCTTTTCTGTTTTAGCAGTGTCAATAATGCAGAGAATAAAACTAATCCAGATATTCCCCGGGTGAAAAGTTGTGCAACTGTTATCGAACCGAAGCCTACGCCTTGCGACCAAGAACCATGGACGACTACTCTATCCAGAAAGAAAGTGCACGCATCTTGCACGATAATCTTCTGTGTGACCAGCGGCTCGAGTTGCCACCTTCCTTCACCGAGAGCGCGGAGAAAATTACTTTCATTGGCGACCCGAAGCCATTCATCCCCACGCCTTGCAAGATCACCGAATCTGCCTCTTCCTTGACTGCTCTTCTAGCGGCGGCGGCCAGTGCTGTCGCCGCTGATCGTTATGGTATTGGATACCAGAAAATCGAAGTCAACACGTGAGTGATACACTGCTTCGTCGAGTTGAGTAAGGGGGGTGTATGATCGGGACTGATTAGGGATAGGGATCTTACATCTATCTTCTTGGAATCTGTTCTTCTCCCAACGGTCAACGGCAAGTCGTTTCTTGAGCACCCGCAGATCATGTCTGAGGTGAAGAAGGGAGACTTGTATGACCTGAACATACCTATCCACGTCGCGGCCACGAATGTCTATAAGACGAAAGATGGCCGCTTTTATCACCTTCACGGATCCATGAACCCTGTACCAACAATGAGTATGCTTGGCATTGAAAAGCAAGATGCCACTAGAGACGAGGCCATTCAGATCTATGCAGAGAAAGTGGCTCAGTATGACGCAAAATTTCTCGAAGACAAAGCCAACGATGAACTCCGACAAGCCGGGGTGACCTGCCTTACACCTGACGAGTTCTTCGCCTCCAATCACGGCAAAATCATCAGCGCAGAGCCTTTGTGGAACAAGACAAGCCTGCCCGCGCCGCGCAGCGCCTGGCCAGCACCTGATCTCGAGGGATTTAAGCCTCTAGCAGGCATTCGTGTCATCGACTTCTCGCGAGTCATTGCGGCCCCGGTCATCTCTAAACTATTGGCTGTCTTGGGTGCAGAAGTGATCAAGGTAACGAACGAAAACCTTCCTGATCTATCCGCTCTCTGGGTCGACCTTAGCACCGGTAAGAAAGACACAAACATCGACATGAAGACTGCAGAAGGCAAATCTACGTTTGCAAAACTCGTTGAGGGGGCAGATGTGCTTATCGACGGCTACCGACCAGGAGCATTGGCACGGCTTGGTTTCGATTCAGACAGCTTGCGCAAAATCAACCCGACTCTCATCTACACACGAGAAAACTGCTACGGCTTCAAAGGTCCTCTTTCTCACCGGTCCGGGTGGCAGCAAATCAGCGATTGTCTAGTAGGCATCTCGTGGCTTCAAGGTCAGTTCATGGGGTTAGACGAGCCAGTTGTTCCATTGCTACGTAAGTAACCCATACGCTATTTGTCACTGTATCAAGTCGCTCACAGTATTCCTAGCCAATTCCGATTACCAAGTTGGTCTGGTCGGCGCTATCGCCATTTTACAGGCCTTGTTAGAGCGCACTCAACAAAACGCAACGTACAACATTGATGTAAGCTTGACGCAGTATAACATCTGGTATTACAGGCTCGGGCAGTACAACGAGCTGCAGTGCAAGGAGCTCTTGTCTCGTAACCAAGATTTCCATGTCAGGCATTTTGATGAGATGCAAACGCTGCTTGTCAAAACCCATGCAGCTATCAAAAAGGTCCGGCCAGACATTTTTGAACACCCAGAGTACTTTTGGAAGATACCCGGCAAGGAATGGGGGACTGAAGATGACATCTCTGTTCTAGCTCCGGCGTTCAAGCTCGAGAAGTCATGTCTAGAATATCTGATCCCGTCAGGATCGCGGGGCCGGTCTAGACCGGAGTGGTAGACTTTGGCAACCTGGCTGTTGCGGGATTATGATACAGAGAGAGCAAGGCACGTGTCATAGCATCAGAATAAATAGAGTTCAGTATTGCATATTGCACCTAAGTCCAGAGTGTAAGAGAAAAAAAGGTTCTTCCGTGCTGCTTCACTGAACGTCGGACTGTGGTAACACTGTGAATGTCTGGAAACAACAACATGGCCATAATAAGAGAACACAGTTATTGGCCCATGCTGGTAATAAACCCCAATAAATTGAATATCGCAACTCAGAATAACCCTGTCTAGCTGTTGGTGCCCATTATCGCTCTAGCCTAACAAGGTTGCAAAGCAAAGCAAGGGTAGCCTGTACTGAACACTGGCTCGCTCCCATGCAATCCCCCGGCTGGTCTCGTGTAAATGACGAAATAGCCCCTCAAGATCCGTTTCGAATTGGCACTTCCGAGTCATGGTCTGGTGACGGAGTCCACGAAGAGTCCGAGCCCGAGTCTTTCTCCAAAAGCTAAAGTAGCCCGCCTTGGCGCTCGAGGTGTGTCAGAAATTTCCTTGTCAGAAATATCTCCCCTTGTAGCTGACCCACTAACTAGCTTGGTGTGTTGAACCAGCTCACGCAACTTCGGACCGGCCGTCCTCTCCCGCCTACACCCGCCTACAAGATGTGGCTCAAAGCGAGAGGAAAGCTCAGATCATGTGCATAATTCCGCCTCCTCTTTTTGGTTATGGCTTGTTGTGCGGTAGCCGCTTACGTCGTTTTTCGATTTCTTGGAGCATACGAGAAGTTGCTATGCTCCCTCAAACCATCTCATCATCCCTTCAAAATTAATAGTGTGGAGAGACCGGTATTCGAAGCCACGACAAGAGCCACACAAAAACAAGTAGAGGTCCATGTCTTCAATTTAGGTGGCCTCACATGTGGTTATTGTGTCACAGCCCTTCGTACCACCATCGAGGAAGTCCCTGGTGTTCTTCAGGCATCTATATCCCTCGCCCTGCTCCGAGCTCGAGTCACAACCACTGAGGCAGTGACACAGACGACCATCATAAACGCGATTCGGTCTGCTGGTTATGGCGCCGATTCCGCCCCTGTGTCTAACTCTCATGGCTGGGCCGGCCTTCTGTCCTCGATCCAGGCGCCATTGGACAACAGGAGGCGTAACGTTCTGGCTTGGCGACGTGCCTTCACCATCTCGGCCCTGGCGTCGCTGGTGATCCCTTTGATTCATTGTGTGTCCAGCATGTTGCACCTTGGGTCTGATCCCTTTATCGATCTCATCCTATGTTTAGCCGTTGCTGCCAGTCTTGTGGCTAGTTCCGGTATTCATATCGAGTCAGCGCGTGTAATACGGCACCTGCGAAAACCCGATATGTCGACACTTGGCTCGCTTGGTATCCTGCTCTCACTGATGCAGGGGATTTCTCGGGGCTGCACGGATAATCAGGCTGGCACCTATCGTTTTTACCATCCTGCCTTGGATTCTATTCCGATCCTGTCTACTTGCGTACTGGGCAGTCGGCTACTCAAGACTATCTTGACTCAGCGTAGCCTCGACTTCGGTTCGCCCTTAGTGAACCTGATTCCAACTACGGTAACAGTCTGCCGTGATGCTAGCGGGGAGGATCCCATTGCGGAACCCATCGACATGGTCTCACCCGGTGATTTTGTTGTCGTCTTCCAGGGACAGCACATACCTGCCGATGGCGTTGTGGTCAGCTCAGACCCAGTTCTTATCACCGAAGCCTGGCTTAACGGTTCAAACTTACCGCGAACGGTTCGTCTCGGCGATGCTGTGTTCGCTGGGTGCCGTGTCGAGCACGGGACACTGGTTCTTGCAGTCGAATCCTGTGATCTCTCTACACGGTTGGGTGCGATGTTGGAATCTGTCGTATCTGGGGAACTCAAACCCCAGGAATCGCGCATCGACCGTGCAACCAAGTACTTCACTACAGCCATCATTGTCTTTGCGGCTGCCGTATGTACAGCACAAGGCTACTCTTTACCCGAAGGCAACTTGACGGAGATGCTTGGACGGGCATCAGGCATCATGTTGGCTGCATGCCCTTGTGCCTTGAGCTTGAGTGTTCCCACTTGCAAGTTGCTAGCGACAGGTTTGTAGACACCAGTGCAAGCGTTGAGTCAAATTGGTAATTAACGCTTTGATATAGTGAGAGCGTCAAAGGCTGGCATCCGGCTAGTTACCTCGTACAGTCGATTCAAGGATGTGGCAAGCGTCCGAACACTCCTCTTCGACAAAACAGGAACACTCACACACGGCGACCTACGCGTCCGATACGTTTCCCTTGCACCATATCCGTCACTTCAGAGCGCTCTCATCTGGAGAGCTATCTGGGAGCTGGAAAAGGATGTTCAGCATCCAGTCGCGCATGCTATAGTCCGCGAGAGCCTTCGGCAGATGGACAGCCTAGGTGCCCCGCCGCCCACAGAAACAACTCCATTCGCGCTCGTGTCTGAAGTGTTGCATGAGCTCGGTCGTGGGGTCCAAGGCAATGTGACTTCTTCAATCTCGTCGAGTAAATGGCACCTAGCTATCGGGAGCCGCAAGTTCATCGAAACATTGGGCGTCCAAGTTGACTTTGCCAGTATCCCTGCGGACTTGAGGTGCGCCGTTACCACCCCAGTTGTTGTGGCCATCAACGGAACGCAAGTCGGCGTACTTGTCTTTGAAGATGTGGTTCGGTCTGAGGCCATACCCGTCATAAAGGAGCTGAAGAAGATGGGCATCAATATTGGCATGATCACGGGCGACAATGCTGCCTCCGCAACTGCCGTGTCGCGCCAAGTGGGCATAGACGCCGACATGGTTTTCGCCAACTCGCTACCACAGGACAAAGCAAAGGTGGTTGCCCGATTTCGTCGTCACGGGCCAGTCTTAGTCGTTGGAGACAACCTCAATGACCTTCCGTGTTTCGTGTCAGCGTCTTTCAGTGTCTGCGTTTCTGACCGAGAGATGGCATTTGGAGATTTCGATGCCGCAGATGCGACTCTAACTCCATTCACAACCGGAAACCGTAAGTCGGGTCCGGAGTTTTTGAGACACATTCCCTTTCTCATCTACCTATCACGGCGAACTGCTAGAGTTGTCTCGCAGAACATGTGGTGGGCAGCAGCTTACAACGGACTCTCACTCCTTTGGGCTTCAGGTATTATTAGTTCTACAAAGCCTTTGTCTTCGTGAGTGATATGTCATTGAGCCCATTTTCTTTCTGAATACTCACTAACTCATCAAATTTAGTGTTTGGTTCAGCCTGGGCATGGGCTTTAGTAGTGCCGTTGTTCTCTTGAATAGTTCGAGGATTGGAAGGGAAAGCAATGCTTTGGCATTCTCTGAGTAGATATAGTCTGATTGATCAGGTTTTACTTTAATATTCTACATATGTAACGTCTATTGTTGACTATATATGTGCGAGTCATGCGCGTCTAGCAGTGGTGTTCATGGCGATATCAACCATTGTATCACGGAGTACCTGAAGTAATGAATTAACGACAATTTCAAAACCTGATACCGACAGCTAAGAACCTGGATATTAGTTTTTATGCAAATTGTGGTAGCTATCGAGGGTCCAAACGACGAGTAGCGTACATGGATACTGATCGAAGTAGATGCCCTTCCTTCTGTCTATCTAACACTATTTACGTGTCATACCAAAATTGCTAATATCCCCTTCTCTCACAGGGCCTCCGACCTTAGCTATATGTCCCTTTTCAATTCCATTCCCTACTGTCCCTTCAGAGGATCGTGCGGCTTTAGCTCTGTAAAGGCACTGGATGAAAGGTCTTGCATGTAGACTCGCAACCAGTCAGGTAACACACGAACCCAAGGAGAAGCAGATGCGGTCGCGGGAACCAGAACATTCCTGGCATTCCCTCCGTAGAGAATCCCCGTGATTCTGTCCGCGAGGTAATCCGTTGTCATGCTCGACATGCCCGGCACGGACTTGATGCCCGTGAACATGTTGGTCTGGACGTGACTAGGCGATATGCAGGAGACGCGCACGGCAGTGGCTTTGTGAACGTGCTTGATCTCGCTATGAACGCCTTCATATATGGTGATGGCGGCTGCCTTGCTGGCCGAGTAGTCGGTCGCACCCGCGGTCGCCATGTGTCCGGTTTGCGAAGCAACAATGAGGAGATGTCCATGATTTCGAGCCACCAGGGCGGGAAGAAAAGTCTTGATAGTCCATATGAGACCTATCGTGTTGACTCCAAAGGTCCTTGCGAGTGGTTTTTGGGTTAGTGAAGGGCACCAAACTCGGCGAATTTGGGGTACAAACAGCTCAATGTCTCGTTTAGTGGCCGCGAGAACCGGCTTGCCACGACACACGCCAGCATTTGCAACTATTACGGTGGGATCTCCGACCTCTCTAGTTGGTTGTCAGCTTTAGCGCCCCATGAGACGAGAGCGCCGAGACTTACTCTCTGATCTTTCCAGCTACAATCTGAAGTTGCTCGTAGTTCGTCAAGTCACACTTGTAATAGTGGATATTAGAGGCTAGAGGCATTGTTAGTGAGCTTAACGTAGTAAAGTAAATACTTCTATTAGGCCAACTCACGAGCCTTGTATGTCAAGGGTAGAACGTCTACCACGACAATCTTCGTGCCCCTACTCGCCAGCTGCTGCACAGTTGCGCCGCCGATACCACCAGATCCACCAGTGACGAGAATGATTTCTTTCTTCCAGTCAAAGGACGCCTTGGTGCCGTGGTTAAGGGCTCGTTGAGTCAGGTGTTTGTTGACAGCATACACAAAACCAAGGCCAGAGACAACGAGACCTGGAACAACCCAAGGCTCTAGATTATAATTGTGAATAAGGGTCTCAGCCTTAGACACGAAAGAGTCGAAACTTGCGCCCACTTGCGACATGGTGATGTGACAGAGGATGGTCAGAATGAGTGAGATGGACAACAATTTTTTGCAGCATTGTTAATCATCACGGCCTATTGAAGCTAAGTTAAAGAAGAAAGAACTCCAAATCAATGCTGTTAGCAGCAGCTACCGTTAGGTGATGTCATTGGGGTTGGAATACGTTGTTGGTATGTTTGATCTACCGATGTCAGATATTCCTGACACCACTTTTTCGGACACCTCTTTGCGCATGGCAGTAGATTCTTCCCCCAGTCAGTAAAGGGTGACAAGAAAACCTCATCATTGACCAATAGACTAATCAGTCTGCGGGCAGGGCCATGAACCGCCCCAAGGCAAGTTCAATTAGCTTTGGCGTAGGTTGCAACACGATCGAGAGTGATGGACACGGAGGTCATGACCTGATCAGTTTCTAACCGGCTCATTGTGGACAGTCCAAAGAGAGGCTTTATCTGAATTAAGATTCCGAAAGCAGCAAGAGTTAGATCGTGTAAGACTGTGAACTCCTTCGCATTAACTTGAACATACACATTTTTAGGGCGAAACATGGTGAGTCCAGTATGGGAAACGGATTGAGTCCACATGCAACAAGCCTACAAGGGTCATCTGCGCGAATCTTTGAAGTAATGAATAAGGTCTTTCAGCGTATTACAAGGCCACCGAGAACGTCATGGTTAAAGTTCTAACATAGAGCAATGGTAAATCTAGCAGCCAATATCTAAATAAGAGGCATATTCATTGACTCAACCCACGAGATATCCACGACAAAGCTGTCTCCACAGAGTTCCAACGATACAGGGCCACTGCCACGACAAGCGCAAGAATACCTGCCTTGGCCCACCGGTTCGACCTACCAACAATTTGATCTTCCATGGACTCGCCTCGACGAAAACCTAGATGATTCTTGACCGTAACCTTGCCTTTGTTGCCAACGTCATAGGGGGGATACCGGGCCCCAGTCAGCTTATGCAGCCAGGATGGAATTTCAACAATCGTTCTCTGATGCGTAAAAGCCATGAAGCCGTATTTTCCGTGGTAGTATCCCATCCCCGACTCTCCAACGCCACCAAATGGCGCCCCGGGCACAGCGTAGTGCATCAGTACATCATTGATGGTGATGCCACCCGAGTTTGTATTGTCAAGGACTAGACATTGTATCAGTCAAAGTGATGATACCAACCGTTTTGTTCTCACCATATTCGACTTCAGAGGGCTCATTACTGAACATGTAGATGGCCAAAGGGTGGGGTAGACTGTGCAAAAAGGTTAGCACCAACGATTAAAAACAGATCTCCGCTTCTCCTTGCCTTTTAATGTCTCTAACTGCATCCTTGTACGTCCTTCTGATGACCGGGCAGATAGGACCGAATAGCTCCTCACTGAGCAATGAATCTAGGGAAGGATCAAGGTCAGTACCTCCATATGTTCTACAACCAGGCTTGGTCTTGCAAGGAACTATAAAGCCGTCACTCACCTTTCATATCAACGCCAGTCACGACTGCCGGGCTAATCATACTGCTTTCCTGGTCCATTTTTACCTGGTGCACGTTGCCCTTTGAGTCGTCTAGAAGCTTGGCCAGGCGGTCAAAGTTGCGCCTGTTGACAATCTTGCACATGTGCCCAGAAGTTGAGAATTTGTTAGTCCAGTAGACCAGCCTTTGTACAAAGACGTCATGAATATCGGGGTCCACAAAGACGTGGTTCACGGAAAGGCAGATCTGTCCAGCGTTGAGGAACTTGGCCCAGGCAATGCACTTGGCGGCAAGGTCGACATCAGCCTTGCTCGTCACGACAGCAGGACCTTGGCCTCCTAGCTCTAGTACAGTTGGCGTGAGGTGCTTCGCAGCAGCCGCTGAAATATACCTAGCCACTTTACTAGAGCCGGTGAAGAAAATGTGATTGAACTTGAGTTCAAGAAGGCCTGTCGTTTCTTGGGGTCCCCCAATGACCAGACGAATAGCCTCGGGATCAAGGTATTGGCTGACCAAATCAGCCATGAGGTCCTGGGACGCGACGGACAGCTCCGAGGGCTTGATCAATACACAGCAACCAGCCGCAATAGCAGCGATCACGGGCTGCAGTGTCAGGAGAAAGGGAAAATTCCAGGCTCCAATGACCAAGACGACGCCAAGAGGTTCCTTGCGGACACGCGCTTTACCAAGCCTTCCCATGATGAAGCCTGCCGACTTGACAGGCTCGTCGGCCGCCCACTCTTCGAGATGATCCAGGTGCTCCAGGATATCGGTTTTAAGTCCAAGGAGGTCGGATGTTAGACTTTCCATTTCATGTCTCCTGAGATCGGCAGCAAGGGCATCTGTAATGGCTCGTTGATTGTCTTCCAACATCCACCAAAACTGCTTGAGCTGCCACTTCCTCCATCGCAGCGACTTTGTCTTTCCGGTCGAAAACGTCTCCGTCAATTGTGCGTGAGTGTTTTTGCACTCTTGGAGAGAGGCGTAGGGTCTTGTTGTGGAGGACGTGGTCATCTCGAGGTGGTAACGATTTGAGATGAAATGGGCGAACGAGAAGAAGAGAGGTAAATTAAGGTGAAAGAATGAGGAAAATTCACCGAGGCTCTTGACATTATGATGGAACTCGTAGCGAGTTAGTGTAGTATTGACGTATTGACCTTGGGCTCCCCAGCCAAGGCCCCTCAATCATTGTCATGTTTTTCTGACTCGACAAACCTCGACAAACTTCCGTCTGCCCTAGTCTCTCACGGTGCGGGGTCGGATCTACCTAATTTTAACTTCCAGGTTTCTTTGTCAGATTAAGATATCATTTCCGACCGGGAGTATCAGTAATAATGTGGTAACTCTAGCCCGAGGCCTGCGTGTAATGCCAAGAACACGGTACTTTAGATAAGATCTAGTCAGACCTCGGAAGATATTTTTACTTTTCCACGCTCAATCTACCAAATCCCCGCCATTGTCTTCCCATCGAGGCTTTTGGCATTGCCCGAACCACGCAATGAGCATCAAGTCGACCTCAAACCCTGGCAAAAACCCCAGGGTCGTAGGGCCAACAGGTATGCTAAGCAGATCATACTACAATTCTTCCTAATGTAAACCCATTCTAGGCTCTTACGTCCGGGAGTTGATTCCCCCTAATGTCGGCACAGGGCCTCATCGCAAGAATGTCCAGGCTGTGACACTCACTGTTTGGATTACAACAGCCTGTCTTGGCACAGTTCTCTATTACCAATCATGGCTTAGCATTGGGTCAAGTTATAGAGCCGCAGCCCTTGGGCTTGTCTTCCCTGGCGCAGGATATCTCGCCAGCGCCAATCCGTTAGGCTACATACTTCTTGTTCTTACTTTAGCCGCTATTCCTCCGGCCCTGTTCGCAGTCAGTTATACCCCCTTCAATATGCCCTTCCTTGCTGTTATATGCTAATTTTGACTCTGAAAAGTGGTTCGGAGCTGGCGCCATTATCTTTCCCATCCTCGTTTGGGGGCTCTCCATCTTAGGCGCATACGCCGTTACGCCCGATACCGTTTGGGAGTCAGCAGGCCTCTATGCCTTTGGCGGTCTTGTAGCAATGTTTGCGTATGCAAATCGGTCTGCAAGTGCCGAACGGATAAGAGGCCTGAAGACACGCGAAGCTAGAAATGTCATCATCCCACGGCAGCTCGCTCGGATGGACGAGGCTGCTGCCAGAGAGTCAAAGCCAGAAGAGGATGAAGAACTTGATTTAGAAGCTCTTCGAAAGCTTCAATTCCTTTTCGATCAGGCTTTTCAGGATCTCGACGACTGGTCTGGCTTCACCGTTATCGACCAGTTCCAGACGTCAGCTCTACGATACCAGATATACCAGATGATGTACATCCTTGGGCTTTACCAGGCAGTATATGCCCCCAATGTGCATGGATACGTTTCAGAGGCCTTTCGGAGAATCATTGAAAGGTCTCTAACCAAAAAGGTCCTCGAGTTCTGGAAGTGGGAACGACTAGCTGGAAAGTTCTCACTAGATTGGGACCCGGTTCAGCACGACAACATCATGGTCACAGGCTTTCTCCTTCATGGTGTCATGCTTTACACGGCCAACACTGGAGATTACAGATACACCCAGCCTGGGAGCCTCAACTTTCACATCACCGACAACCGATGCTACAAGTATAGCGTTCATGATCTGCAAGAGTCTCTAGTTAGACAGTGGTCGTCGAGCCCCTACTTCCTCATCCCCTGCGAGCCAAACTGGATCTACGTCATGTGCAATCTTCAGGGAATGACAGGTGCAGTTCTTTACGACCGTGTTTTTGGGACCAAGGCGACGCAGATGCTTCTCCCCTCGTTCGAGGAGTCACTCAACACCAACTTCACCGAGACTAGTGGTAGTGTCTTGACTATCCGCTCCGAGCTCACAGGTTTCGCAATCCCCGGCATTGCTGGTGTTGCTGGAGACCTAGCTGTCGTCATGATGGGCTCTGGGCCTCTGCGCAATCTCTCGCGTCGACTCTGGGCCGTCGTCCGAGAGGAAAATGTGGTTTTCGATGAGGATACTAAAGAACTTTCCATGACAGGCTTGGTCGGTGCCGACAATATTGACACTGGAAACTACATGTCAAGCGCCAACGCCGTGTTCTCGCAAGTAGCTATTGGCGCAGCGGAGTATGGCGAGGAGGCGCTCAAATCGGCTGCGATTGAGAAGCTCGAGAAGGAATGGGGTCTCTTGACTACTTCATCGGGAGCTAAGTCGTTTGATCTCACCAAATGTTCAACTCTCATGAACTACGCGGCCTTGACAGCGGTTCTGCTTCGCCCCAGAGCTTACAACCGCATGGTCCAAAAGGTTCGCAGGTGTGACTAGTCCATCTACCAGAAGCTAACATTTAACTTGCAGGGACCATCGGAGACAGCTTTGAACGGCCCAATTCTGTCTGAAGTTCCTTACCCAGGTGTTTTGGTCGCTAAGGCACGGTCGCATACATCCAAGGACTTGGAGCTCGTCCTTTATCCCTCGGCAGATGACGGAGTCTTCAAGCTGGGCATTTCTCGTTTGGAGCCTGGCGGACAATACGAATGTCAGGGGAAGACGGTCACTGCTGATGAAGAGGGTAACCTGTCGTTCTCTGCCACAGTTAGTGGTCGAACAAGGTTACACATCCGCTCTGTGTAAAGTACCTGTTGCTGCGCTCGGCTCAGAGTGACTTCAAGACGCTCCAAGGAGGGTCTGTAAGCCTTGCATTAGGTAGTACAAGTAAGATCCACGGCCTTGTTTCATTGTGAAAGCGTGGTTACATGTATTACTCTCTACGTCAGACGACGCTTATGGGCTCTAACTCGCCTTTCATCCCTTGAAAACGTTCTGATTGGCAAATATGGCGTCGCTTACCAAGCTGGTATTTGTGTGAACTTGGTGAGGCTTCTAAAAGTACTGAGTATGTATGAATAACTGTGTTCCATTTTATTCTGACTGATGACTACTTTTGGGAATACCACCAAGTTCACAAAAGGGTCAGTGACCACGGACCAACCTACAGGATCGAGATGCATTCAGCCGGTGGTCAGACAGCATTTATTAGTCATGCTTGCAGGAAATAAAACCCCTCACACGTCAGCTTCATACACCTGATTTCCTAACTTCTATTAAAGATTCACGATGGCTTCAGCACAAGACATCACTGAGGGCGAGCAGCTACTGGAGACTCTATGGCGAGAGCCTGGTAGAGCAGATTTACGATGTCTGCTGTGCCAAGAGCCATTCACCGACGATGCTCTCATTCGTACGTTCCGCGTGGAGCCCCCAGGCAATCACAGCCCCAGTTATAGCATTGTCGTGCCCACTCACAAGGGCGATATCCTCTTCTTCGATCGACATATGAGTTGCGTGGCAGAGCACCAAGTCAGGTTCTCGGCGGTATCTCATGTCTGGGACTCCAGCATCTCCCACGTGCAGCAACAACGACAGACGGTACCGCAGACCCCAGTGGCTGCACGTAACGTCTTAGACATCTCGACCAAGATTTACTCAGGCATTGAAGAGGCCAAGGATACGGCTGGCGAACTATGGCTTGACTACTTGAGCGTCCCTCAATGGTCTGACACCCTCAAGAACAGCATTATTCGCATCATGCATAAGCTATTCACCACGGCCGAGACGACGATCATCTACTTTGGCGATATCGACTCAGACGTGGTCAAACAGCTGTACAGAAAGGAAAGATCGCCAGAACGCCTTGATGCCGTCATCTCTGTGTGCAACTCGCAGTACTTCAAACGTGTCTGGACTGCTATGGAGTTCATCAGAAGCGGGCGTGTCAGAATGATGACAAGCGATTGCACATATCTCGGCGATTTGGACGACCCTGCGTTCTTCAATCGACTGTATGACGTCTGGAACGTGGAGCTTAGGCATTATGCTCAGGTCCAACACTTGGAGGCGAAAGTGAAAATGGGCAAAAAGGGCAAGAATGGCAAAAACCAGGTTCCATGGAGTCTTGGAGCACTGAGAGAGGCAAAGGCCTTGAAGAGGGTCAACTTTGCTATGGGTTCTACACTCCTCAGCAAGAGGGGATGCCGAGACCAGATGGACTACTTGCATGCCTTGAGAGGTATAGTCCCTGTGAGCTCAGCCACTCCGATGACCTCTGACTTCAAGACGGAATACTACCAGGTCGCCTGGGAGTGCTTAAAAGCCGGAGACTTGTCTCCGTTGTTCATGACACCCTTTATGGAGATGGGCGATCCCAGAGGCCCTGGTCATTGGTCCGAGTTCGCATTTTCCGACGTCTTCACTTGGTCATTAGGAGAGGAGAGGCATGCCCCGGTCCTTGATGGAGAAACTCGGTTCAATGACATGGGTCAACTTCTCTCTATGAATCTCCAAGAGATAGGCGTTGTGTCAGTAGTTCGGCAGCCCAGAGAACTGACCAAGCACGATCTCTTGCTTAGCTTCTCATATGCAGCCAAGACGGCTCTGGAATTCGATGGAGCAGACGTCAAAGACTTTGTTGGCGCCATGCAAAGGACGCATGGGGCGGTACCATCGATCGTCATGAAAAACCTAGAGGCTAGAAAAGAAGTACAGCGTCTCCAAAAAGCTCTGACGAGGAACTTCAACAAACCAACCCTGCCACGCTGGCCAATACAGGGCGAAGACGATGTAAAATGGCTCGCAGACGCCTTATCACTCTCGCAGGTTCGGTCCGGAGGTACACAGAGCATCCTAGCCGAGAACTCTAGTGGTTCTGGCACAACCCACTGCGCGCCGCACGACTACACGGTGGGCATCACCTGCATGGGGTGCCACAGGATCTTTGCGCACAAGGTCGCCAGTTTCGTCCTGCCGACAGAGCTACAATTTGCAAGGGCTTATCGTGTTCCCCAACTACATTACCGCTTCTCGCACAAGAATGGACTTGCTTTGCTTGTTCGGAAGGATAGTGTTGTTGGGCGCATGATGTGGGCTACGCCAGCTTGTGCGTGTACAAGGACAGAGACAGTGACATTGAGGATGCCCAAGTTCTTTTTGCCAAATTCATTTTACAACAAATGAATACACACTGCGCGTGAATTGTCATGCGCGTTTTCCCGCCCTTGGACATGAGATAACGTTAGATCATAACTGGGCAATGGCCCGCGATTCAAAATTTCTCGAGTACTTATCTCCCTCTACTACACTCAGTGGTCAAATAAGACCATATCCTGTCTTAATAAAGAACCTGCTGTTATGCCGGGCTCAGGCTGGCCTCAAGACGGTAAGTAAGCGCAACATTAGATAGTATAAGTAAAAGCCACGCCACTGTCTCATCACAGAGGTGGCAACGTGTGCTACCTTGCGTCTCTTCCTAGAAGTTTGGGCAATGATTCTAAGATTTTACCCACCGTCTGCTCCTCAGGGTCGTTTAGGTTGCTAGAGATATCTCTTACTACGTGCGAACAGGCAGAGTCGAGATATGTTAAAATAGTAGTAAGAAAGCCTCTATTAGCTAGATTTTTATGAATTAAACTCATAGATACTAATATATTGTTTATCCTGCCAGTACCTGCTCAGTAGAATACGCGGGAGGGCCCGCGGCAATGTCTTGATACACTGGCGGCACTTCGTTCCTCAACCAATCCTTTCTAGCATTGAGCTCCGATGACTATTAGCACTACGACTGGGCTCAAGCTGATATTGTAATGATCCCTCTTCTCCATTCTTGGGCAGAGTTGACTGAATTAGATCTCAATCGTCCTGGAAAGTATGGACCGCCAAGTGTCTGCTTCGAGAGATTTGGATCCTTTTCCGCGGATGTCGAATATCATCACCTAGATTTAGTCACTTATAATGAAGTATCTAATGAAAGAGTCTAGGAGAAAAGAGAAAAGCGGTGGCAAGGTCTGGAGCGCGTCATAATGTCTAAAGGAGTTGTTGTTGCTTACCTTGGCCCTTGGGTTCAGTTGCATGGACTGGTGCCCACACCTTCTGTCTTCTGTCTTCTTTCTTCTCACCACAACAACGATCTTCAAGGAGACGTTTATAACCACCCTCAGCAGAAGCCTTGGCAGTTGTGCAACATCCGTGGCCAGAAACTACAAATCTTGAGAAGAAAAGCATCGCGAAATGGCCACGTTCTCCCGCTCCTTCTTCATTATCTACTTAAACCAGCACACTCAGTGGTTTCTTCAATGCATCGGGAAACTTCGCTATTTCTCGATCTCGCAGGTGCTCGCTCCATCGATCGCTTGAGCCTGAACAAAAGGCAAGGGCAATCAAATGATGACTTGGGTTCTGAGGCGCTGTGGATGCTCCCTTCAATGCGGTGCTGAATCGCAGAAGTGGGTATTTGCCGAATCACCGCAATCGTTTTGGACAAATGCTGCCTTTTCAGTAGCTTGCGCTCAGCTTTGTCTTCAAACAAATCTTTTGCGTGGTCACTTCTGAACCCGGCTCAACTTTCGCAATCTTGGTCCTCTGGGAGACTTATACCTGAGGCGAGCGGGTTTGTTGGTTTATGTGTGCCCTTTTCAATGCCTGGCCAATTGACCTCCTCTGCCCACACTTCCAACAGCAGGTTGCACAGAGAAGTCGAGATCAAACCCTGACGGACCACCTCATCTCCATTGCCCAGCCCCCTTGTCGGCATCCTTCTTCTACACTCCTAACACCATCGCTTCAACTGCGAAGTTAGCATCAGATACGATAGTCTGACCAAACAAAAGTGAACTGACGTCGCCTGGAGGCAGGGTAGGCCTCCAACAGAGTTTGACCGCCGGAGGGGATAAAGAACGATGGCATAATCGGTTTCGGGCTTGATAGGTGTGTCTAGTAGAAAGGAAACTATACGTGCCTTGGATAAACAATTAGAAAGCGGATCCATCCATGACGACTTTCTTCTATCGTGGTTTAATACTTTATGGGAGGAAGGCCTGATCGTTATGTTTTTTTTTTTTCATTTTCATCTTTTCGGTCGAATAATCAGCATGATCACTGTTGGTCTAGCTGACTTATTCGTCCCATACACCACTAAAGCCTTTCCTGCCATCGCGTATTTGAAAGAGCCTTCTGCGCTTTTCAATCAGCTCCATACTACTTGCATATACTTGTATGAGCTCCATATCACATAAAAATGCGACCTTTTTGACAAAAGTTTTCCCTACGATGTTGGCACCTCTCCCCATGCACACTACCCACTTTCCCGAGCAATTATAAAAAAGTCCAGCATCCACTCGAATCCTCCAACTGAGATGCTACTCAATGGGCCAAGGGTCCCAGCTAAAGGTATTATCTCTAACTTGGCATGAGACGGACCGAAATTTAGACGAATTCTTCGACTTTGCTTTAATTAAAAAAAGTATTTTAAACTCTTCTTATTTTCCTAACCTTAAGCGTTAAGTTTTAATCTAATTTATTTAAATTCTAAAGAATATCTCTCTATTATTATCTTATATAAAAGAATTATCACCGCAGCTAAAACATCCTCGAATATTAGAGGAAGTAGCAAAAATATGTAAAAGTTCAGTAATAGAAGACCAAAGTCCACCACCATTTAAAAATAAAGAGAAAACAATAAAGCCAATATTAGCAGTAAACAGCATAATACTCCTCCAGTTCTCAAAGTAGCGTCCCTTATAGAGGTGCAGCCAGAGGAAAGCGCTAATACCATATGTAAACCAAGCGTAAGTAGTAGCCGAACTAACGGCAACAATAGAGTCGAAAACAGGAATGGTGTTAGAGAGAATAAAGACAATAATCCAGAAGGCAGCATTACTACCTATCCAGATACCCCATGACTTAGGGGTATTTGCAGTAACTTCCTTAAGAGCCTTGATCTTGCGCATAATAGTAATATAGACATACTTGGTACCGATATGGCCGCAAGCAAGACCGTCAGTTAATATAGCGGGGAGGACGAGTCCGTAGGCTACCTTAGCAGCAATAATAGGGGCGGAGCTAAGAGCAGGGGAGGCGGTAAACTCGGCAGCGAGGCAGTAGACAGCGATAGCGATGAATGCATAGAAAATAACAGATGCACCCATCAACCATCTAAGAGAGTAAATAAAGTCCTTCTCAGGGTTCTTCATCTCAGCCATATAAGTAACAAAGGCGTAGTTACCAGCTAAGGCAAAGAGGATCTTAAGAACGCAGTTGAAGACCTCGCGGAGGGTAGGAGTTCCAAAAAGCTCAATCTCGGGTTTCCAGCCTTCTAGGGCTCCTGGAGGGTTGCTTATACCGAGGCCGATCATAGTAGAAAGTGACGCGGCAAGGATACTAAGGATACAAGGGAGGCCAGACTGAGCTAAGAATTTAGCAGTCCGGGGAATGCAGAGGATAAAGCAAAGAATGCAGGCAATAGCGATATAGCCAACAGTACAGACAGCATGCTCGCTAATGGCATTCAAAGCAATAGAGATAGTAACAACTGCAGAGGCAGCCGTCATAATAAGTTGTAATAATAGGCCAATACCAGTAAAGATCTCTGCTGGGCGGCCTCCCACGATCTTCATCATTTCAGCGATATTGGTGACTTTGGGATGGGCCAAGTAGTACCAGAAAATCTCAACACCACTAAAGTAAGTGATGGCGGCTCCGCCGACGAGAGTGATAAGACCGGGAATAAGACCAAGAGTCTTGAAAACTGAAGGGAGAGCAAGTGCTCCGAGGCCAAACTGGTTGGTGAGGAGGGCAAAGACGGTATCGAAGCGGCCCATAGTACGGAAGTTCGCTCCACCCTCACCCCCAAAGACGTCTACTTCTGCTTCATCGAGGTAGGCGGGCTTGTGGTCTAAGCCTTCATGGTCGGTAGTGTCGCTGTGATCTCCTTGGCTGTGTTCCGCTATCTCGTTCTTCTCCGACATCATGTCGTTGGTGGTGTTGTGAGATATGTGTGAAAATTCCAATGGGTATCTTTTTTCGTTCGGTAAGAGATCAAAGTGTTTGGTCTAAGCGGTGACTTTTTGTTGGTTTTTGGTATATTGAGAGCCTTTACTGGTCTCCTGGACCGAGGTGTAAAGGTGTTGATGGTGAAATCTTATTTAGCGATAAATGTTCCAAGAAGGTTGTTTCACTGGCGCATCTGAGAGCGGAGATGAGTGTGAGGATAAGAATAACTAAAAGTAAACCAGTGAGACTTGAGGTAATATATAGTCCAAGAGATGTAGGGCGATGAAGGCCAATTCAATATTGAGCGCCATGTTCGAGTTCAAGGATATTCTCTGCTGACAGGAGTTTCAAAATCTCTCCACGGTGATATCATGGTGCTCAAAATGCTCCAAAGGAATAACCTCCGAATCTTCCCGGATGACTGGACCAACCAAGAGGCCAGCACGTCCCTTACGAATGCGGAAAATGGAATGTTTGATACCGGACATCGTTAATATTCCGGCGTTTAATCATGAGATCTTCGACAGGAAAAGGGCCATCGCTTGCGAACTCAACCTAGACCATCCGCGAGAGAGACTTTGCTGACCCATAGAGACCCTTGGATAGGGTCTGCGGGAATTAGTTCTGATAGACCCTGGATCGTTGACACCTTCGGACGGCCGACGCGAGGATTGTTGATAGTCCACTTCGGGAAGTCGTCCATACGGTGATACGCATTTACAGGGCTGGCTTCGCAGAGACATGGATGATTCCATGAAACGGCGATGGAAAACAATTCACTCATGGCCTGTGCTTCTTAATCATCGAAGAATAATGTTCCCCCGAACGTATCCTAGAAACAGAAGGCCCGCGGCAACTAAAGAACTGTTCCGAGAGGACGGCAGATGTTGGTCACAGAAAAAGCTTGGTCAAAGCTTGTTGCAAGCTTTGACATGACATGTAACTCGAAGCTAATTCGAGACTCTCTTGGCATTTCTGTCAGGCCTCCCGCCCTTCCAAAACTCTTGGTGTGCAGGGCGTTTGTGGGGAGATTCTTGGCTCCACGATCGTGAGAGGGGCCACGAGTGGGGGTCGTCCGTTTGCCCCGGCCCTATTCCAAGAAACAAGTCCCTTCGAAATCCGAGACGCGAAGGACACGATGAGACCTGGCAAGGCGAGTTAAGTCCGTGGTGGGATGATAACTGTACATCGAGCTACTGAGCAGACCGTGGGGTATCCCGAGTCTTGACTTTTCCATACCCACATGCCTGATCTTCTCGGCGTCTGCCGTATTTACTCAGTAAATTCGGAGTTGCCGGCGCGTCCGGCAAGGCAGACTTAGGCAAGCCTGCCTATTAACTAAGCTTCAGTAGGAAGTCAAAGCTGCTCATTAGGTTCATAAGAGATTAGTAGCTAAGCTCCTTATTATTAGAGATTTTTGCTTCCTAGATGCGCGCTTATGTCAAAAGAGGACAAGGCAAGCAGGGGTCAGATAGGTATCTATTTATCTGGCCTATGGATGAAGCGTGCATAACCCTCCCTTAGCGACTACGCCGTCAAATCCGAATTTGCAAAGATAATACGGTATCTCCTGTTTGTCGTAAAAGGCTCGACTTTGGTGACTTCAGAGGTAGCCTTCATATCACGTCACTTGATAACCCCGTACGATAAATATCTCCTGGACTGTGGCAAGATGCCACTTGGCGTGGTTCCCATAAATAGAGTGAGTGGTTGATCAAGGCCTCTGTGAAATATTACTGGTTCGCAAGGAGACTCACCGTCTTTTTGGTCTGACTGATGGTCGTTCTTGGCACTCAATGGTCGTTCTTGGCACTCGATGGTCGTGCTTGGCATCTAATGGAGTGACCGGGAGGCCCAGGATATATCCTAGCGGTCAACAGTATTAGCGCTTGATAAACTCTTGGCGCTGGATAAACGGCAATTGTTCACGCCACTAATAAGCAACTGTTAAATTATAGCAGTTTATGACGCGCAGCGCCTCTCCCGATCTCTAACGTGATTTACCATAACACCGCCTACCCCCCAACCCCGCCCGCATTATCACGTCTTAATTACATCATCATATCTCAGCATAATTAATTCTCAAAAATTCAATATCGCTTTAATTAACTTCTAATTTTAAATATAGCTTCTCATAAGACTAATAAAGAGTATCTCATATGCATAGCTTTAGAAGATATAGAAATAATCAGTATTTACGCTACCTCTCATAAGCATAGGATTAAAAGGATAATATTAAGAGACCGCCGCGCTAGTATAACTAAGATACATAAAGTATATAAAAAATATCAGAAATTAAGCTTTAAGTAAGAAAATAATATTATATAATAGATCCTTAATCGCGAGGATATAAATTCCCTAGTAATAAAGCAAGAAATATATGCTTTCGCCGCGTATATCGCCGCCTAGCCTAATCTAAATAAGCACCTAAGAAAATATTAAATCGAGAGATTTCTTTCTCGTTATGAGGATATAAAAATAAAGCTATTATGACTTATTAAAGCTACTTAAAAGTCTACTATTATAAAAGAGGGTCTTAAGGACTACTATTCTAGTCTTAATTATCTTATAAAGAGGAAAAATATTTTGTTGGAGAAACAGAACACACCACACCACACAGCCAGATCTTCGCGTATCCCTTTCGTGACCTTTTCAAAAGAGGGATCTCACGCACTGTCTCGTGATCTCAATAATATAGAAAATAGTTAAGGGCAAATAATCAATTGATAGCAATGATGATTACGCCGAGGAAGAAAGCCTAAAGCTCCCCTTTCTCGTCATGACCGATGAAGATTATGATGATGATCAGAGGCCGCGGCCTCTGACCTTTTTCTACGTACAAGAAATTGCCCAACGGCCCAAAACGGCTTAGCACTCATTTTCCCCAACTCAATATTAGTTTAGACTATATCTTAAACTATAATGAAACTAGGGTTTAAGAATATAACGGTCCAGCTGAGTATATTAATAACTAGCTAAATGACTCTAACGAGTATCTTAAAGCTAAGAGAGAAAGGAAAAGAAAGTAAAAAAAGAGAAGCAAAAAGAGCCCCTTTTAGCTATTAAGCTTATATAGGTCTTAGTTAAGAGTATAAGCCGAGACCCCCACGGGCTCAGCGTATTATAATACCCCCCTCCTCTCCTCTTCCAGGGGGAGGTTTAAACCCTATCTTACTATACTAAGCCTCATAGTATATTAAGGCTATTATATTAACTATTTAATTAAATAGTTCCTATATTGGCTTTATATAGCCTATCTATTTCACTAGGGCTTTCTATTATTTATATACCTTCTTAATTTATAAGATCTCCTTAACTTTATATTCCTCGCTATTATCTATTAGTATAATAGGTAGCTAATAATTATTAGACTACTAGGAAGGCAATAGGTTATCTATAGCTAGCTATAAGAGGGAAATATAAAATATATTATAAATCCCTAGGGGGGTATTAAGGCGATAAGTATATAATCTAATAGTCTTAAGGATAATATACTTAGCTAAGAGCTAATTAAACTTCCTAGAGGGTTAATCTAAATATATATAATAGAGTTATAACTATACCTTATCTCCTAGTTTAAACTAATTAGATAATTACTATTAGGTATTTATATTCTTCTCTTATCGCTCTTATGCTAAGGCTATCGCGGCCTATGCCTATTTAGTAGCTTCTTTTAGTCTTAAGATAATAGACTTAGCCCGAGCTACTAGTGACTTCCTATCTAGTTAGAGCTATTTATTAATCTTAATAGGTTCTAGGTTATAGCTATATATAAAGAAAAATAAACTTAGTCTTATAGATATTACTAAATAGTTATTAATAGCTATTATTACTATAGGTAAGAGTTTATCCTAGTTATCCTATATATAGGTAGCAAAGATATAGATATATCTCTTAACCTCCTAATTAGCCCTCTCTATAGCTCTATCGGTCTTAGGGTGCTAGGCTATTAATAGCCTCCGTTAAATACGGAGTAGCTTATATAGCCTCTTCTATATTTAACTTATAAATTAGGTCCCTCTATCTATTATAATTCCCCTAGGGATACTATAGTATTAGATAAAGCATTATAATAAGGTCTTAGTAATAATACTAATTATAATCTCTTTTATAGGTTTAAGAATAATATTCTTTAAGAGATAATCTATAATAATTATAAGGTTTATAAAACTATTTAATTAAGCTAATAAGAGGTCTATAATAAAATTAATAGATATCTCTAATTATATCTGGTCTAGGATTAAAAGTAGCTTTAAGAGGCTATAGTATTTCTCTCTCTAGATAATACTCTAGCTATAAGTATTATAATTCTGCATAAATTACTATATATCTAAGTCAAGCCCTAGCTAATAGAACTATTTACTAATAAGAGATTTTAATATATCTTATCCTAGGTAACTAATAAGCATCGAATTATATATATCTTAGATAATCCTTATATAAAGCGGCTTATAGCTTAAGACCTATATTTACTTATACTAATAGAGCTATTCTCCCTTATTAATTAAGTATTTAAATAATATAATAAGGAGTCCCTACTATAAAGATAGCCGCCTTTCGCCTTATTATATAGCCTTATAGATTAGCTAATATTAATTATATTATTATAATCCTTAGTCTTATAATTATTATAATTAATTATTAATAAAAGGGTTCTTAATTTATCTATCTTAGTTTACTTTTTAATCTCTAGGTTAATCTATATTACCTTTTAAAATATAGCTTATTTTTCCCCTTATAATTAAATACTTCTTATCTTTCTTTTTACTTAGCTATAAGAGCTATAGGTACCGGCCTCTAATCTAATTATCCTTATAATCCTCTAGTATATCTTACTCTTATTATAAGAGGATATCTAAGATAATAGCCTCTTTATTAAATTAAAATTAGATTATAAAATTAAACCGCGATAATATCTCTACCTAATAGACCTACCTTTCGCTAAGCTATTACTTCTTTATAAAGTATTAGAGGTTAAGGTAATTTATAAGGATTAGGAAAAAGATTATACTCCTTAATTCTATATCTTAGTATTCTAAATAATAGATAATTATAAGTAGCTCTTTATTATAAATTAAATAATTATATTTAGTAAGTAAATTCTTCTTTAAGAAGAAAGCTATTAGCTAGAGGACTTTATCTTCCCTTACTTATAAAAAGGTACCCTTAGTAATATATCTAGAAGAGTTAATCTTAAGGATTATCTCTTAGTTAGGGTCCTATTAGGCTAGCATAGGTATACTAATAAGGAGCGCTTTAAGCTCCTTAAAGGCTATTTAGTAACTATTTAATTAAATAAATATAGCCTCTTTTTTTATTAGGGCTATAAGAGGTAATATAATAAAAGAGAACCTTAGGATAAATTATTAATAATAGTTTATAAAGCCTAAGAACCTTCTAATTTCTTTAACTAAATAGGGCTACTCTTATAATTAGATTACCTTTATCTTCTTTAAGTTAACTTAAATTCTTTACCTAGCTTTAATAATAAATCTAAGGTATTTAATACTTATAACGTACTTGATAAGCAAGCGCCGCAGTCATGTAAGCGCCGCACTTTTCTACCTTACACCTAACTTTTCATTTGATCAATCGATTCTCAACAACCTAATATGCCAGCTATTACTATTGAAGCTAGAACCCTTCTTGCCCTTCAGGCCCTTCAAAATAACCCAAAACTAAGCATCCGACGCGCCGCAAGCACCTATATAGTCGATGAGCGACGACTACGTCGCCGCCAGCAAGGCATCCAGTCTCGACGCGATACCATCCAGAAATCACGTCGGCTATCTGATCTAGAGGAACAGATCCTTATTCACTTTATTCTCGATCTAGATTCGCGAGGATTTCCCCACCCGGCTACGTGGTGTGAAAGGAAATGGCTGATCAATTGCTTGCCGACCGCGACGCGCCACCAGTTGGCACGCGTTGGGCTCATAACTTCGTGAAGCGGCACCCAGACCTTAAGACGCGTTTCTTTCGTAAATACGATTACCAGAGAGCCAAGTGCGAAGATCCAACCATTATCCGCGATTGGTTTCGGCTTGTGGCGAATACAATCGCGAAGTACGGCATCCGATCAGATGATATCTATAACTTTGATGAGACTGGCTTTCTTATGGGCATGATTGCAAGCGGAATGGTTGTCACAGGTGCAGAAAGGCGTTCAAAGCCAAAATCAGTGCAGCCTGGAAACCGGGAATGGATTACGGTCATTCAAGCGATTAATGCGGAAGGCTGGGCGATCCAGCCGTTTATCATCGGTGCGGGCCAATATCACCTCGCCAACTGGTACCGAGAAAGCAACCTCCCGGGCGATTGGGCTATTGCGACGACCCAAAATGGCTGGACCGATAATGAGACCGGTCTAGAGTGGCTAAAACACTTTAACCGATGCACAGCCAAACGATCAAATAGTCGCTATCGTCTTCTGATCCTTGATGGCCACGAAAGTCACCACTCTATCGAATTCGAGAGATATTGTGAGGAGAATAAGATCATCCGGCTTTGTATGCCACCTCATTCCTCTCATCTACTCCAGCCCCTTGACGTCGGGTGCTTTAGCGTGCTAAAAGCAAGCTTATGGTCGAGAAATAGAGCGATTGATCAGATGCTCTATAACCCACGTTTCAAAGACCGAGTTCTTTCCGGCCTTCCACGCAGCACACGAGGCCACTATGACGGAAACAAATATCAGGGGGGCTTTTAAAGGAGCTGGCCTTATTCCTCTTGACCCAGAAACTGTGGTCTCAAAGCTTGATGTTCAGCTGCGGACGCCAACGCCGGTTGAGGAGGCAGCTGAACCATCGACCCTTTGGGCTTCAAAGACCCCAAAGACTGTGCTTGAGGCCCAATCTCAGTCTGAATACCTTGAAAGACGGATTAGAAGGCATCAAAGTAGCTCTCCAGAGTCAATTCTTGAAGCATTAAAGTCTCTTGCGAAGGGAACAAAGGCAGTTATGCATGAGATGGCTCTCATGAGGGCAGAGGTCCAAGACCTTCGACAGGCAAATGAGATACTAAGCCGGCGCCGGAGGGCAAAAAGGACTAGACTGCAGAAAAGAGGAGTAATGACGGTAGAGGAAGGAAGGCAAGCAATTGATCAAATGGATATAGATGCGCAGGTGGTGGCGGAATCGTCGAGGAGTGGTGGTCAAGGAAGGTCAGCGCGACCAGGTATTCGGCGTTGTGGTGTCTGCGGTAAGCCCGGCCATAATGCAAGGACCTGTCAGGTAGTGATTGAGACGTCTGGGGAAGAGTATAGTGAGTAGTTTTAATTGATTACATGGTTTATGGTGTTTTTATCGCGATAACTATAGAGGGGGTTAAAAAAAGTGCGGCGCTTACATGACTGCGGCGCTTGCTTATCAAGTACGTTAGTTTTAAATTTATATTTATTAATATTAATCTATAGGCCTACCTCTTATAACCTCTAAAGGATTAGCTTTACCTTCTTCCTATAGTTAGCTAAGGACCTATCTAAGTAAATAAGGATATTATTAATATAGGCTAAGTAGAACTTATCTAGGTAATCCCATAGCATATAATTAATATATTATTAGAAGGTTACTAAGGCGCCTATAAGGCTAAATAATATAACTAGCTATTTATAAAGGCTATACTAGGTATAAAATGCTATTTTCTACTTATCTCCCTCTTATATTTATACCTTATAAAAGATAATAATTATATCTAGCTTAGTTAATTACTTTGCCTTAAATAAGGCCCTTAAAGTCTCTTTAATAAGTAATAATAGGTATTAGTCTTTCTTAGTAATTATATTAAGACCTTAGTAATCTATATAAAACTATAAGCCGCCCCCTAGCTTTTATATAAAGAGAATAAGGGCTAAGGCAAAAGAGCTACTAATATATATAAATCCCTTATTAAGTAACTCTATTAAGGTTCTTCTAAGAATAATTAATTCCTCGCGAGATATTCTATATAAGGGGCCCTAAAAGGGCTCTTTCTCCCTTTTATTAAGCCTTTATTTTAATAAGATCCTATAGTTAATACCGGGTTAATATAATAATAATTAATTAATAAGCTTCTAATTAAATATTCTTAAGAACTTATAGTAATACTTAGGGAGCTTTTCTCTTAGATCTAATCTTTTCTTTAATATAAGGGCTTTTTTAATATTTAGGAGGCTTATAGAAAATACCCTTAGGCTATTATATTTTCCTGTTTATTTCTTAGTATATTAAATTAGACTTATAAAGATTATATTAATTAGGCCTAATAAATTAGGTTATTAAAAGCTTTTAAGGTCTTATTTATTTACCTAGTAGTTATATAAGCCTATATATAGTTATCCTCTTATAGGCTAAATAATAATATCCTCTTTATCTATCTAAGTTTATCTAAGAATAATTTTATCTTCTTAGCTTATTATAATATAAAAGAAGACTTATTTCTTATAATAGCTATTAATATTTATATTTATATATATTATATACTTAATAGCACTTAGCGAGGATATATTTATTTACTTAAGTATTTATAAAATAATAAGAATATATAATAGGCATAGCTTATAAGTAAAGGTATTAGTAATTATTTTATAATATAAATATCTATTATTAATAAAGGCTATTAAGTAATATTCTTAATTAATCCCTATATTAATATAAAAAGGTTAATTATCTATTTAATCCTCTAGCTCTTCCTACTTAGCTTAAGCCTATTAATACTCCTAATAGTAATTTTAATTAAGAGCTACTTATTTTTTAATTCCTCCGCTAAGGCTACCTCACTTAGGCTATTAGCTTTATCTTTATTACTTAGGTCTTAGTCCCTCTTCTTCCTTAGCTTACTCCTTATAGCCCTAGTTTTATACTTAGGCTTCCTTACTTCTTCTAAGTCTTACTAGCTTCTTTAGTATTAAGTATAATAAATAATAATATAATTAACCTCGCTATATTAATAGTATTTCTATCTATCTAGGAGCTTTAATTTATATCTCTTAACTTTTATAGGTTCTTAATTTATTTAATTAGATACCTCTTTTGATAGTAATAACCTCTATCTAGGTTATTCTTAGTTAGGGCTTAGGCCTTATTACTACTCCTATTAATTACTTAGCTTTTAGTTATAGAAGTAGAGCTCTTCTAAGTTAGCCCTAAGGCTCTATAGCGCGTTAATAAAGGAGAAATATATCTTTAGTAAACTAAGCTAACCTATAAGGTAGGAATAAAGCTCTTAGTTAATTATATACTTAAGGGCATTAATTTATATTAAGTCTACCTAGCTAGCTCCTTTATTATCTATAAGCTCCCTCTTAAACTTAGGAAGGAAAGATATAAAGCTCTCCTTATCTCCTTATCTTATTATCTCTAGCCGGCTAAGAGCTTATTACTTAATATTTAGGTCCCTATAGTAGCTAACTAAGTATATTATAAATTCACTTAGCTTAAATTACTAATTTAAGCCTCTTTTTTTAAAAAAGGCTATTGCTATTACTTATAGCATTTCGGCTAATCTAAAGTAAATATAAGTAAATTAATCTAATAATTTACTAAGGGTAGGGTTATTAATATATAATTTATTTTATATTTTGAGTTATTAGGCCTAGAACTTTTATTAAGTTTTATTAAATTATAGGGGGTCTAAGAGGATTAATTTCTTCTTTATTAATAATTATTTTAGCGAGGAGCTTTATTAAGGTTTAGGTCTAGCTATATTTAGGGGCTCTAGTAGTTATAATATTAGAGCTAGTATTATAATTATTAATTAGATAGTATAAATCTAATTCCTTATCTCCTCGCGATTAGTTTCTTATTTAGCGCATAGGGCTTATAATTCCTCTAATATTTATATTATTATCTATATTATTATCTAAGAGGCTTAGCTAAGGGAGCACCTATCTTAATTAAGAGCTTCTATTATAGAAGCTATTTATATTAATTATTTATATTAATTTATCTTATTAAATAGGGTTAATTAATTAAATATTTATCCCTTTAGGGGATCTTCTATTAGTCGCTCTAATAGTAAGGTCTTAGGGGGGGAATTTCTATTACTTATAATTTATATAAGGTCTTTATAGGGATATACTTAGCTTAACTACTATATAGGTAAGAGCTTTTTATTACTTATGATTAATATAAGGTCTTTATAGAGATATATATATAGCTTGACCGCTATATAGGCAAAAGCCTTTTACTTTTCTAGGCTTAATTATATAAAAAGCCAAGTAGGGATTAGACTAATTAACCTAATTAATTAGTCTTTTTATTAAAGGATAAAGCTTTAAGATAATATAATAATCTAGCTAAGTATATTAATAACTAGCTAAATAACTCTAATAAGTATCCTAAAGCTAAGGGAAAAAGGAAAAAAAAGTAAAAAAGGAAAAGCGAAAAGAGCCCCTTTTAGCTATTAAGCTTATATGGGTCTTGGTCGAGAGTGCAAGCCGAGACCCCCATGGGCTTAGCCCGTTATACTACTATTATTATTAGACTAGCTATCTTAGCTATAAAACTATAATAGAATACGCACTAAATGTTAGAGGTAATAGAATAAACTCCGGTAGGGTAACTAGGGTACCCTACCTAGTTATACTAGTAACTTTGCTCTATTAATATAGCTCTATATCTTAGCGGTCGGCGATGGCTCTGGATATTAGGAGACCCTAGTAGATAGCGGTTATAGCAAGGATGCCCTATGAAGTGTTTACCTATACTTTTACTTATGCTTTATCGTAATATTAATAGCGGTATATTTTAGCCGAGGTATTATTACTATGGGTAGAGTCTGATTAGGGAGTATCTAGTCGCCCTTTGTGGTCTAGGCTAATTAGGCTTAGAATAGCTATAATACTTCGCCATAGGCGGATAAGAAGATTATAATAAGATATAGCTAACGTACATGTATAGCGAGCCGGACAGCAAGCGAACCGGACACTTTTTTTTAACCTTTAAGATAGAAATCACTATAAAAACACAACAAACCATTTAATCAATTGAAATTACTCGCTATACTCTTCCCCAGATGTCTCAATCACTACCTGACATGTTCTTGCATTATGACCGGGCTTGCCGCAGACACCACAATGCCGAACCCCCGGTCGCGCTGACCTCCCTTGATTACCACTTCTCGACGATTCTGCCACTACCTGCGCATCTATATCCATCTGATCAATTGCTTGCCTTCCTTCCTCTACTGTCATTACCCCTCTTTTCTGTAGTCGGGTCCTTTTTTGCCCTCCGGCGCCGGCTTAGTATCTCATTTGCCTGTTCAAGTTCTTTAACCCTAGCCTCAAGTAAGGCAACCTTATGCATAACTATCTTTGTTCCCTTAGAAGAAGACCGTATAGCTTCTAGAATTGACTCTGGGGAGCTACTTTTTGTGCCTTATAACTCGTCTCTCGAGGTAATCTGACTGAGATTGAGCCTCAAGCACGGTCTTTGGGGTCTTTGAAACCCAAGGGGTCGACGGTTTAGCCACCTCCTCAGCCGGTGTTGGAGTCCGTAGCTGCACATCAAGTTTCGAGACCACACTTTCCGGGTCAAGAGGAACAAGCCCGGCCCCTCTGAAGGCTGACTTAATATTCTTTTTCCGTCATGGTGGCCTGAAATGCGGCGTAGAAGGCCGGAAAGAACTCAGTCTTTGAAACGTGAGTTATAGAGCATCTGATCAGATGCTCTATTTCTTGGCCGTAAGCGTTCTTAAGCACGCTAAAGCACCCGACGTCAAGGGGCTGCAGTATATGAGATGAATGAGGTGGCATACAAAGCCTGATGATCTTCTTCTCCTCACAATATCTCTCGAATTCGATTGAGTGGTGACTTTCGTGGCCATCAAGGATTAGAAGACGATAGCGACTATTTGATCGCTTGGCTGTGCACCGGTCAAAGTGCTTGAGCCACTCGAGACCGGTCTCGTTATCGGTCCAGCCATTTTGGGTCGTTGCAATAGCCCAATCGCCCGGGAGGTTACTATCCCGGTACCAGTTGGCGAGGTGATATTGGCCCGCACCGATGATGAACGGCGAGATCGCTTGGCCATCCGCATTGATCGCCTGAATGACCGTAATCCATTCCCGGTTTCCGGGCTGCACTGATTTTTGGCTTTCCACGCCTATCTGTGCCTGTGACGACCATTCCGCTCTGAATTATGCCCATCATAAAGCCAGTCTCATCAACGTTGTAGAAATCATCTGATCGGATGCCGTACTTCGCGATTGTATTCGCCACAAGCGTAAACCAATTACGGATAATAGCTGGATCTTCGCACTTGGCTCTCTGGTAGTCGTACTTCCGAAAAAAACGCGTCTTGAGGTCTGGGTGTCGCCTGACGAAGTTTGAAGCCCAGCGCGCGCCAACTGGTGGCGCGTCGCGGTCGGCAAGTAATTGATCAGCCATTTCCTTCACACCACGAAGCCGGGGGGGAAATCCTCGCGAATCTAGGTCGAGAATAAAGTGAATAAGGATCTGTTCCTCTAGATCAGATAGTCGGCGTGAATTAGGAATAGTATTGACTCGGGCTTGGATGCCATTATATCGGTCAAATAGTGTTGAATGCTTGACTTGGTAGAGCTTTGCGGCACCTCTAAGACTTAGTTTTGGTGTATTTTGATGGGCTTGAAGTGCAAGAAGGATTCTAGCCTCTTTATTAGACTGTGACATGCTGGGTGGTTAAGAATCAATTGATCAAATAGAGATAATGTAGGTTGAGGGATTTTTTGTCCGGTTCGCTTGCTGTCCGGCTCGCTATACATGTACGTTAGTATAAAGTTATTATTAGATAGTAGAAAATAGGTAGGGGATTGCTAGTCTATATTCTTAGTAGTAGGCCTAAGAGTTTAGGGACCTAAACTGAGCCTTAATTAGTAGCTAATCTAGTAATAGAGCATCGCTATATCTTAGGCCCTTTCCATATGAGGTAACTATTAGGATTACTTTCTAGTCCTTTGCCTCCTAGTGGCTTAATTAATAAGCCTAATTAGAATATATTTCTAAAAATAGAAAGCGACCTAAAATTAGACTCGGTGGTCCTATTTAGGAGCTAGAGCCCTAGGTTAATAACCTTATTAAGGCCCCGCCTGACCTTAGGGACTTAATTTAGGTATTAGAAAAGCGATAAACTAAAACTACCGATAAAACCTAGCCTAGGAAATGTCGCCGACTAGGTCTACTCGAAACTATTAATAAAGCCCGGCTTAAGAAATTTCGCTACTAGAGTCTACCTATTCTATTCGTAAAATCTCTTCTCTCGGCCCTATGAGCTACTATATCTGTCGCTGGACTAATTGATCTCCCTCTGTTGCTCGAGGAATGACGTAATGCATATAGGCGGCGAGATAGAGAGGCTTAGATCTAATTATATATAATGCATATAGGCTGCCTTTTAGCTACTCTTTCTAGTACTATTAGCATTATTAGAATATGCTAGGCCTGAGATGCGATGCTGGCTTTATGGTCTCTCTGGCTATTATTTAGGGGGTAGGGGGGCGGTTAGTAGTCCTAAAATAGCCCTTTTTTAATACTACTTAGGCTACTATTTTAGACCAAGTATATAGGCTTTTGGCGGCTATTGGGGTTAAGATATTATAGGTATTATATAAGGAGCTAGAATAATATATAGCAAAGTTTTATTATTATTTATTAATAACTAGTCTATATCTACTCTATTATATTAACTTATATTATTTCTTAACTATCTAGTAGCGGCTTACCTTACGTTATTACCTTTGCTTTACTTACTTTAACGTCTATAGTATAATACCATAGACTTCCTAAATATGGCGCTAGAAGTAGTCGATATATTAAAACTTGATATCTTAATACTTGGGATACTCGCACTATATCTTCTTATTACTCTACTTATCTTACTCGCGTCTAACTAGATACTAATTATCGAAATAGTTATTTATAATAGTCAGGCGGCAATATATAAAGGTATACTCTTCGCGAGAGAGTCGCTTATTACTAATATAATTAGGTCACTGCGTAGCATATAGGAGCAGAGGGAATTAATTAGGGCTAGGTAATATTTCGTGGTTTATTTCGGGAGGCTTAGTCTTTATAGATAGGTAGGCTTTGGCGCTCTGTCGGGCATGGGAGCGCCTAATTATCTCTCTTTTGCCGCAGAGAGCTACTATGAGATTAATAGACTTAATCCTTTGTTAGGCGATCTGGTCTTTGGTTAAGTCGTTGGGCTAGTAATAGAGGATCTCTGCTAGCTTCTTATATTCTGGCATAGTAATATCAATAATAGGTTCCTTATACTCCTCCTCCTCCTCCCCTCGTGCCTGCCGTTTAATATCCTAGGTAGGATAGTAATAGAAGTAGTCCTTATAGTATTCTTTAATGACTTACTTAATATGCTATATCTATTTTACGCGAATTTTATTAGTGAGCTTCTAGATTTGTTTCTTATGCTTATGGCCTTTAATACGGTATTTGCCCTGCTTAAGCTATATATACTGCTCTTTAAGCTCGATGATCTCCGGGTTAGGCGCTAAGTTTACCTAGACTTCGTCGGGCACTATGTCTGCCGTGGCTCGAGGATCACGCGTAAGGCTAATATAAGCGAATAACCAGAATAGCTAGCTCTCTTTCTCCTCTTCTAGGAAGGCATTCTAGAGGTCGAAGTTAGTATTCTTATTTAGGTAGGCGCTTTAGAAGGTCATAAACTAAGGGTCTTAGCATATTATCTAGTCGCGGACTAAGTCAGGTGCGTCCCCTATGAATAAGTATAGTTAGTATAGTATTAGAGTGGCGGAGTAATAGTGAGACGAGATGAGACTCGCGTCTACTTCGACATAGGGATATATAGATATATACTATTAGTAGTATTCCTGGCGCCTCTCCTAATAAACCGAGGTATCTATTTCTTCTTATATCCCGCGTCGAGGCTCTATTAGCTAATATTATCTCTAAGCTTAGAGTATAGTATAGTCTCACTAAAGAGCTCTACGCTATAATACCAGCGGAAGACCAGAGTTAGTAATATCTCTTTCTTCTACCATAGGGGGGTATAATACTTAAAGCATAGCGGCTTTGCCTTTAATATAATAACCGCGTCTATTAAACTCGAGGTATTAAAGGCCTAATTATATAAGGCGAGGGCGAGGATTATAGAAATTATATAAAAGAGAAGCTTCTAGGCGGGGGTAAAGTAAAATATAGTATTATAAGAATTATTAATAAGCTAAACGCTAGGGATAGTCACTATTTAGGACAAAAAGGATAATAGATATATAGCTTAGGCCTATTATTAGCGCCCTTATAATAGATAAACTTAATAGCTATAGCTAGTATATATTATCTAGTGACTAGGTATTAAATAATTATTATTATAATATCCTTATAGTAAAGGGCCTTAGGACGCCTATGTACTATGGGCTCTTAGGAGAGAAGGCTATAGAGTAGCTTGGAATGTTTATCTGCCGGAGCGTCTTGCCCTTCGCCGCTACCGGAGGAAGACGACTAGACGGCGTTCTGGCTAAAGAGCTCTTAGATTGAACTATCCTTTAGCTTCCGCTGCTCGCTATCCATAAGCTCGGCCGGCTATGCGCCTATATAGCATAAGAGCTAGTAGTAGCTAGCTAGACTAATATAATACTATTCGCCTAGGAAGATACTTATATTATATGCGATATTAAATATTAAGATAATATATAAGTTATTAATATTAAGTATTAGCTTACTATTAATATTTAGCGCATAATATCTAAAGCGGCGGATAAATATATTAATATACTTAATAAGTAAGCTATATAGATAAGTAAGCTATATAAAAATCCCTTATCCTATATTTTCTTTATTTAATTAATTAATTCCTTACTACCTAGTATGTTATAATCTAATAGAGAGGCTAGGGTCCTTCTTACCCTTTAAGCCTATTAAAATAACCTAAAACTTAGTCTCCGACGCGCTATATTAATCTATTAAGTTAATTATAATACCCTCTGCGCCTAGTAGAATAATATCTAAGCCCGAGCTAATATTATCCCTAAATTATATAAGCTATTTAAATTAGAAAAAGAGATTCTTATTTACTTTATTCTTAATCTAGATTCGCGAGGATTTCCCCCCTAGCTTTATAGTATAAAAGAAATAGCTAATTAATTACTTATTAACCGCGATGCGCCACTAGTTAGTATGCGTTAGGCTTATAATTTCGTTAAGCGGCACCTAGACCTTAAGATGCATTTCTTTCGTAAATATAATTATTAGAGAGCTAAGTGCGAAGATCTAATTATTATCCGCGATTAGTTTTAGCTTATAGCGAATATAATCGCGAAGTATAGCATCTAATTAAATAATATCTATAACTTTAATAAGACTAGCTTTCTTATAGGTATAATTACGAGTAGAATAGTTATTATAGGTATAGAAAGGTATTTAAAGCCGAAATTAGTATAGCCTAGAAACCGGGAATAGATTATAGTTATTTAAGTAATTAATATAGAAGGCTAGGCGATCTAGCTATTTATTATTAGTATGAGCTAATATTACCTCGCTAATTAATACTAAGAAAATAACCTCCTAGGTAATTAAGCTATTATAATAACCTAAAATAGCTAGACTAATAATAAGACTAGTCTTAAGTAGCTTAAATACTTTAATTAGTATATAGCTAATTAATTAATTAATTCCTATTATCTCTTAATCCTTAATAGCTATAAAAATTATTATTTTATTAAATTTAAGAAATATTATAAAGAGAAGAAAATTATCTAGCTTTATATATTACCTTATTTATCTTATTTACTCTAGCCCCTTAATATTAGATACTTTAGTATACTAAAGCGAGCTTATAGTCGAGAAATAAAGCGATTAATTAAATACTCTATAACCTATATTTTAAAGACTAAGTTCTTTCTAGCCTTCTATGCTATATATAAGGCTACTATAATAAAAAGAAATATTAGGGGGGCTTTTAAAGGAACTAGCCTTATTTCTCTTAACCTAGAAATTATAGTCTTAAAGCTTAATATTTAGCTATAAATACTAACGCCGGTTAAGGAAATAGCTAAACTATTAACCCCTTAGGCTTTAAAGACCCTAAAGACTATACTTAAGGCCTAATCTTAGTCTAAATACCTTAAAAGATAGATTAGAAGGCATTAAAATAGCTCTCTAGAGTTAATTCTTAAAGTATTAAAGTCTCTTACGAAGGGAATAAAGGCAATTATATATAAGATAATACTTATAAGGGTAGAGGTCTAAGACCTTTAATAAGTAAATAAGATACTAAGCTAGCGCTAAAGGGCAAAAAGGACTAGACTATAGAAAAAAGGAGTAATAATAATAGAGGAAAGAAGGTAAGTAATTAATTAGATAGATATAGATACGTAGGTAATAGCTGAATCGTCGAGGAATAGTAGTTGAGGAAGGTCGGTTAGGCTAGGCATTTAGCGATATAGTATCTATAATAAGCCCGGGCATAATATAAGGACCTATTAGGTAGTAATTAAGATATCTAAGAAAGAGTATAGTAAGTAGATTTAATTAATTAAATAGTTTATAGTCTTTTTATAATAATTTCTATTTAGGGGGGTAAGAAAAAGTATATAGCTTACTTGTCTATATAGCTTACTTATTAAGTATATTATAATAATATTATTATATTTTAGTAGAGCTTATACTAGGCGGGATTAATATACTAGTTAGGACTTCTTAATATATCTTATATACCTCCTTAGTATTATTCTAGTCTATATACTAGCTATTTACCATAGTATATAGCTACTAGAATTAATAAATATATTTATGGCCGCTGCCCTATAATATAATCTTATAGTGTTTATAGACATAGAGTAGAAAGTCTTATATTATTACGTAGTTAAGGTTCTTAATTATCGCTCTCTAATCGCTGACCTTTATATCGGCGTAGTATTTACATAGGTAGAATTAGTAAATAAAGGTCTTATAGAGGGAGTCATAGGGATAGATAGCCTCATATATCACTTCTACTTATTAAAGATACTACTAATATTAATCTCTATTTAGTTAGAGTATTTAGGCTTAATGAAGCATATATTGCCTAGCTGCGCCTAGTAAGTAGTATATTCTTTAATAAAGAGTATAGGTTATTGCCTCGCGGCTCGGTTCTATACTTGCCGGACATAGAAGCGCTTAAGGAAAGATACATAGTTCTCGTGGAGACTACCTCTAGTGGCAATCGCAACTATGGCTATGGAGCTAGTAGGCATTTAGCGAGGATAAAGGACGTGGGCAGGCTGGCGATCAATGACGGCCGCGTGAGGCGGAGAGTGTGAGGGCTGAAGAAGAAGGTGAACGAGTGGGAGTCCAAGATCATCCAGAGCGGACCACTGCTGCCATTTATGGTCAGAGTAAGCCATAACGGATCGCGCAGGCTGACCCTGAGCGGCAAGCGACGGATTTATTCTGAGCAGCAATAGGAAACACAAAGGGTATGTAGGGTGCTGAAATTAGACGCGCGCTCGCTGATGGAGGGGGGACCAAAATAGGGCCCGTCCCTTGGCACGTATAGGTGGCCTAGGTGCGGGGACCAGTGCAGGTATATAGTACCTGCCCCGCGACCTCTTGACGCTGGACTCCCTGCACTGCTTGTGCCTCTTAAAACGGCGATGCTTTCCGCCCGATTTGGCGGCTCTAGCAGCGCTTACTCAGTTTATAGAGTAATATATTATAAAGGTATATATCTATATAAGAAATATTAGTAATTTATACATAGCTTTATTAAATATTTCTAAGGGGTTTAACTTTAAGATTTTTCTTATATTTTTTTTTATAATTATAATAATTATATTATTAACTTCTTAGATATTATTTAAATACTAAGTATTTTATATATATTAGGTCTTATTTATTTTTTTAATAAGCTTATAGAATTTATTTATTATAATATTTATAATAATAATCTAAGCTTAGAGCTATTTAATTTCTTTATTATTAAAGCTTTTTATATTATTTATATCTTTATCTTAGGGGGTAGTTATAATAGGCATAAGTAAATAATTAGCTAATAAGACTTATTAATAATTAGTTATAAAAGGTACTTAAGTAATTATTATATTTAATATTATTTAAGGTAATATAAATACTTTATTAAATAAGAGCTATTAATATATTAAGTTAGGGGAAATAAGTACTAAGCTATTTTAAGCTATTAGGTAATTTCTTATATATAGACAAAGGTTAGAGGCTATAGCCTCTAATTATTATTATTTTCTTTATTAGTTATAATAAAAAAAAGCTTTAGGCATTCTTCCTTAGTATAATTATTATTACTATTAATTAATTATTTACTTTTATTATTTTCTATAATATTAAGATCGCGGGATAGTATATAAGATCCCTTTTTTAAAAGGTTACTAAAGAAAAATATATTAGAAGTTCTAGCTTTATAGTTAGTATATTTTATTTCTTTAATAAAATATAATAATTAGGTATTTTCTTAAGAAATAAATTAATTATTTTAGGTTTATATTAATAAGAGATTATTAATATTATTTTAAATAAGATATAAAATTTATATCTAGTAATATATTTAAAGGTATTAAGTATAACTAAGTTATATTAATAGCTAAGGTATTTATTATATAAAAAAATATAAATAAGTATCTTTTATATATTTATATTAATTTTATCTAGATTAATTATTCTAAGGTTTAGTCTAAGGTAAAACTAATATTTCTATTACTTAGTCCTAGGATTAATAAAAATAAGATTTAGCCCCTTTAGTCTCTTTACTTAGTTAGATTATTTTACTAAGCTTCCCCGCCTAGCTCTTATTATAGCTATAATATTAGGAATTAATTATAAGCTCTTTATTATATATTATAAAGAAATAAAAAAATAAGTTAGATATATAAACTATATATTAAAATAATACCTTTAATATTATATTAATTATAAATAGACTAATTAAATTAAAAAGCATTTTACTACTTAGCTAATATATAACATAGCTATAAATAAAAATATAAAAATTATACTAGTTTATATTAATTTTATATTAACCTTAGATATATATAAATAAATATATAATATTATTATTAATCTTAAAGTAATTTTCATTACTAATTAATTATATAACTTATATAAAAATAATTTATAAATAAATTAAATATTTCTCTTAGGTATTTAAGAAAATAATAATATTATTAATAAAAGCTATAATATAATTTATATATTCCTAAAGGAAATTATATATAAACCTTAGATATATATTAAGGAGTTCTTAAACCTTATAAGAGTTATCTTAAAATATTTTAATTCTTAATAAGAGATTATTATATACTTATCTCTATAAGATTAATAAATTAAAAATTAATAAAAAAATATCTTAATATTAATTATTAAAATATATAAGTTATTATATAATTTTTAAATAATATTAGCTTATAAAGATATAAGATATATATTATTAAGTATTACTTTATTTAGTATATATAAATTAATTATTATTTAATTATTATTTATTATTATTTATTATATAATAAAGATAAGACTAATAAATAAAATTAGTTTTTTTTTATAATTTTATTTAACCTTAGTTATATAAGTTATTAAAGGTTTAATTTAAAAATTATTTTATTTTAAAGCTTAATAAGTAGGTCTTAGCTCTTAGCTTATAAGTTTATTAATTATTAATTAATAAGATTTTTATATAATTATTTTTATTTATAGTAATTATTTTTATTTATATTAATTATTTTTATTTATAATAATTATTTAATATCTTATTATAATATAAAGTATTTATTTAAGATTTTTTTAAATCTCTTATATAAGCTTATTTCTTTAATTATAAATATTATACCTTAATAAATAATTACTTTTAATAAGTTTTTAATTTTAAAAATATTAAATTTAATATATAAATTAATATCTTATTATTATAAAATATATTATAAAAAGGGTAATTGATTATAAGATATATTATTTTTTTTTATTTATATTTATTTTTAATATAAATTTAATTAATTTAGACTTATAATTTATATATTAAAAAGAAAAAATATAAAGAAATTAAGAAATAATTAAGGTCTTAAATAAGTTTATAATTATATTTCTTATTCTTAGTTAATTATTAATTAATATTTTAATAAATTTAGTATTAAAAAATATAATATTTTTATATATACTAAGGAGCTTAGTTTAATTATTTAATTAAAAGTTTTTATTATTTTTTAATTTTTAGAAAATATTAATTTTTTTAATTTATAAAATAATATATATCTTATTAAATAAATTATAAAAAAAGATTATATTATTTTATTATATAAGAGCTAAGAGAATTCTTTTTAAACTAAGCTTAAAAAATAATTTTTTTAAATAATTACTTTATGTATTTTTATTAAAATAAAAGCCTTATTATTATAAAAAGCTATAAGAATAGGTTATATAACCTCCCGGGGAAATCCTAGGAAAATCCCCTAGGATTTCCCTTATTAATAAGCTAGGGATTTCTTAGGGATTTCCCAGGGGTTTCTACTAAATACCCCGGCGGAAATCTAAGGGAATTCCCTAAAAGGGTAAGGATTAGAAAAAGGGGAAAGGCCTAGGAAATCCTAGGGATTTCCCTTAGTAATTCCTAAAAGAGATCTCTATAAGAGAGTTTTATTCTCTTAATAAGAAAATTATAAATCTTATACTAAATATATCTTCTTTTTAAAACTATATAATACTATAAACCTAGTTTATTATTTAATAAGATTTTATATATAAAGCCTATAAGTCCTTAGAGATTAGTTTTTATATTATTTATTTCTTATTAAGATAAATATATCTTAAAAAAACCTTAAAAAATATTTAAATTAGTTAGCTTTATCTTAGATTATTAGTATTAATATTATTATATTATTATAAGTTATAACTTATTTTTTTTTTAAAAAATTTAAAATATTTATATTATAAAAAATAATAAGTTCTTAGCTTAATAATAAGCTAATATTTAATTTATTAATTATTTATATATTAATTAATATTATTATTATAATTAAGTAATTATTTATTATTTTAAAGATTTAAATTATAAATATAATTTATTTATTTATATATTAATATTTTATATTTAAAAAAAAATAATAATTAATTTATTAATACTTATATTATATAAGTGTTATAAAAATATTTTATTAATTATTAATATTATTACCCTTAAGTTAATATGAATTTTTCTTTATTAATTATAGCTTTTATTAATTATTATATAAATTTAAGTATAAAAATATATAATTATTTAGCTAAGGCCTAGGGGCTACTTAATAAATTTAATATAAATAATTATAAGTTTTTTAATAATATTTAATATAATTTAAAAAATTAAATCTTATATTTCTTAAAAATAAAATTAATAATTTCTTAGATATTTATTATTTATATAGTCTTAGTTATAAAGTTTATATTTTTCTTATATTTTTAAAAATAATTTTATAAATAAAATCTTTTTTTAAAAAAATTAATTAAATATATTTATTTAATTATAGCTCTTAGGGCTATTTATTAGTTTAATATAAGCTAATAAGTTTTATTTAATCTCTTATTATTTATTTTTATTATTATAAAAACTTTTAATATTAATATTATAATATAAGAGGCTAAGGCTAAGGTATTAAGGGCTTGTTTTAATATTTTAACTTAATAAAGTCTTTTTTATTATTATAATATATAATCTTACTAAGGTTTATAAGTATATTAATAGTTTACTTAATATAGCTAAGCTTACCTTAATATAATTATATCTCTTATTTAAGCTATCTTAGTATTAAGTAAATAATTACTTATATAAGATTATTAATTTATTATTATATTATAAAAAGAGAATATAGGCCCTAATAGCCTATATTATTAGGCTAAATAGGCTAGAAGGTCTACTATGCCTATCTTAATTAATAAATTATAATATAATTAGGCCCTATAGGGCTAGACCTTAGCTAGGGGCTTAATATATTACATTTATTATAATATTTACTATATATTATTATAGCTTAAAAGACTTAGTTTTTTAAGTATTTATTATTTATTTAATATATGTATTAAGGATTTATTATTTATATTTTTAAATTTATATATTAAAAATATCTTTAACTAAGGGTTATAATAGCTCTTACTTAGGGTAATTATTAAGTATTATATATAAGTATACCTTAAGATAAAAAATCTATTATAATTTCTTTTTTTTTAAAATATATAATTTAATTTTAAAAATCTTTTTAATTTTTAATATTATTAATAACATACTTAATAAGTAAGCTATATAGATAAGTAAGCTATATAAAAATCCCTTATCCTATATCTTCTCTATTTAATTAATTAATTCCTTACTACCTAGTATATTATAATCTAATAGAGAGGCTAGGGTCCTTCTTGCCCTTTAAGCCTATTAAAATAACCTAAAACTTAGTCTCTGATGCGCTATATTAATCTATTAAGTTAATTATAATACCCTCTGCGCCTAGCAGAATAATATCTAAGCCCGAGCTAATATTATCCCTAAATCACGTAAGCTATCTAAACTAGAAGAAGAGATTCTTATTTACTTTATTTTTAATCTAGATTCACGAGGATTTCTCCCCTGGCTTTATAGTATAAAAGAAATAGCTAATTAATTACTTACCGACCGCGATGCGCTACTAATTAGTATGTATTAGGCTTATAACTTTATTAAGCGGCACCTAGACCTTAAGATATATTTCTTTTATAAATATAACTATTAGAGAGCTAAGTATAAAGATCTAATTATTATCCGCGATTAGTTTTAGCTTATAGCGAATATAATCGCGAAGTATAGTATCTAATTAAATAATATCTATAACTTTAATAAGACTAGCTTTCTTATAGGTATAATTATGAGTAAAATAATTATTATAAGTATAAAAAGGCATTTAAAGCCGAAATTAATATAGCCTAGAAACTAGGAATAGATTATAATTATTTAAGTAATTAATATAAAAGGCTAGGCGATCTAGCTATTTATTATTAATGCGGGTTAATATTACCTCGCTAATTAGTACTAAGAAAATAACCTCCCGGGTAATTAAGCTATTATAATAACCTAAAATAGCTAGACTAATAATAAGACCGGTCTTAAGTAACTTAAATACTTTAACCGGTATATAACTAATTAATTAATTAGTTCTTATTATCTCTTAATCCTTAATAGCTATAAAAGTTATTACTTTATTAAATTTAAGAGATATTATAAGGAAAAGAAGATTATCTAGCTTTATATACTACCTTATTTATCTTATTTACTCTAGCCCCTTAATATTAGATACTTTAGCATACTAAAATAAGCTTATAACGTACATGTATAGCGAGCCGGACAGCAAGCGAACCGGACAAAAAATCCCTCAACCTACATTATCTCTATTTGATCAATTGATTCTTAACCACCCAGCATGTCACAGTCTAATAAAGAGGCTAGAATCCTTCTTGCACTTCAAGCCCATCAAAATACACCAAAACTAAGTCTTAGAGGTGCCGCAAAGCTCTACCAAGTCAAGCATTCAACACTATTTGACCGATATAATGGCATCCAAGCCCGAGTCAATACTATTCCTAATTCACGCCGACTATCTGATCTAGAGGAACAGATCCTTATTCACTTTATTCTCGACCTAGATTCGCGAGGATTTCCCCCCGGCTTCGTGGTGTGAAGGAAATGGCTGATCAATTACTTGCCGACCGCGACGCGCCACCAGTTGGCGCGCGCTGGGCTTCAAACTTCGTCAGGCGACACCCAGACCTCAAGACGCGTTTTTTTCGGAAGTACGACTACCAGAGAGCCAAGTGCGAAGATCCAGCTATTATCCGTAATTGGTTTACGCTTGTGGCGAATACAATCGCGAAGTACGGCATCCGATCAGATGATTTCTACAACGTTGATGAGACTGGCTTTATGATGGGCATAATTCAGAGCGGAATGGTCGTCACAGGCACAGATAGGCGTGGAAAGCCAAAATCAGTGCAGCCCGGAAACCGGGAATGGATTACGGTCATTCAGGCGATCAATGCGGATGGCCAAGCGATCTCGCCGTTCATCATCGGTGCGGGCCAATATCACCTCGCCAACTGGTACCGGGATAGTAACCTCCCGGGCGATTGGGCTATTGCAACGACCCAAAATGGCTGGACCGATAACGAGACCGGTCTCGAGTGGCTCAAGCACTTTGACCGGTGCACAGCCAAGCGATCAAATAGTCGCTATCGTCTTCTAATCCTTGATGGCCACGAAAGTCACCACTCAATCGAATTCGAGAGATATTGTGAGGAGAAGAAGATCATCAGGCTTTGTATGCCACCTCATTCATCTCATATACTGCAGCCCCTTGACGTCGGGTGCTTTAGCGTGCTTAAGAACGCTTACGGCCAAGAAATAGAGCATCTGATCAGATGCTCTATAACTCACGTTTCAAAGACTGAGTTCTTTCCGGCCTTCTACGCCGCATTTCAGGCCACCATGACGGAAAAAGAATATTAAGTCAGCCTTCAGAGGGGCCGGGCTTGTTCCTCTTGACCCGGAAAGTGTGGTCTCGAAACTTGATGTGCAGCTACGGACTCCAACACCGGCTGAGGAGGTGGCTAAACCGTCGACCCCTTGGGTTTCAAAGACCCCAAAGACCGTGCTTGAGGCTCAATCTCAGTCAGATTACCTCGAGAGACGAGTTATAAGGCACAAAAGTAGCTCCCCAGAGTCAATTCTAGAAGCTATACGGTCTTCTTCTAAGGGAACAAAGATAGTTATGCATAAGGTTGCCTTACTTGAGGCTAGGGTTAAAGAACTTGAACAGGCAAATGAGATACTAAGCCGGCGCCGGAGGGCAAAAAGGACCCGACTACAGAAAAGAGGGGTAATGACAGTAGAGGAAGGAAGGCAAGCAATTGATCAGATGGATATAGATGCGCAGGTAGTGGCAGAATCGTCGAGAAGTGGTAATCAAGGGAGGTCAGCGCGACCGGGGGTTCGGCATTGTGGTGTCTGCGGCAAGCCCGGTCATAATGCAAGAACATGTCAGGTAGTGATTGAGACATCTGGGGAAGAGTATAGCGAGTAATTTCAATTGATTAAATGGTTTGTTGTGTTTTTATAGTGATTTCTATCTTAAAGGTTAAAAAAAAGTGTCCGGTTCGCTTGCTGTCCGGCTCGCTATACATGTACGTTAGTCAAGAAATAGAGCGATTAATTAGACGCTCTATAACCTATATTTTAAAGACTAAGTTCTTTTTAGCCTTCTATGCTATATATAAGGCTATTATAACGAAAAGAAATATTAAGGGGGCTTTTAAAGGAGCTAGCTTTATTCCTCTTAACCTAGAAACTATAGTCTTAAAGCTTAATATTTAGCTATAGATATTAATACTAGTTAAGGAAGTAGCTAAATTATTAACCCCTTAGGCTTTAAAGACCTTAAAGATTATACTTAAGGCCTAATCTTAGTCTAAATACCTTAAAAGATAGATTAAAAGGTATTAAAGTAGCTCTCTAGAGTTAATTCTTAAAGTATTAAAGTCTCTTATAAAGGGAATAAAGGTAATTATATATAAGATAGCACTCATAAGGGCAAAGGTCTAAGACCTTTAATAGATAAATAAGATACTAAGCCGGCGCTAAAGGGCAAAAAAGACTAGACTATAGAAAAGAGGAATAATAACGGTAAAGGAAGAAAGGTAAATAATTAATTAAATAGATATAGATATATAAGTAGTGGCCGAATCATCGAGGAGTAGTAATTAAGGAAGGTCAATTAGGCTAGGCATTTAGCGATATAATATCTATAATAAGCCCGGGTATAATATAAGGACCTATTAGGTAGTAATTAAGATATCTAGGGAAGAGTATAATAAGTAAATTTAATTAATTAAATAGTTTATAGTCTTTTTATAATAATTTCTATTTAGGGGGGTAAAGAAAAGTATATAGCTTACTTATCTATATAGCTTACTTATTAAATATATTAATAAATCTCTTATTTTAAAAAAATTAAAAAATTACCTTAAATTATAAATAAAAATAATCTTAAAATATAAATATTTATTTATTTAGTTTTATTATTTAAAGTTTTTAATATATCTTAAGGTCTAAGTTTTTAAAATATTATTTTAAGATATTTCTTATAAAAGAATTAAAAATATTAAATATTAATATTTATTAATATTCTAAGTCTTTATTAATATATTTTTTTAATAAGTTTATAAATTAATTAATATTTTATTATATTATATATTAATTATTTTCTTTAATATTATTAAATAGCTTATTATAAGTCCTTATTAATTTAAATATATTAATATTATTTAATTAAAAATATATATTCTATTTTATTATAAGCTAATCTTAAGAGCTTTATATTTATTTTATAAATTTATTAAATAAGTTAATTAAGTCTTATTATTATAAAATAATAAATATTAATTAGATATTTATCTATTTATATTAAGTCCCTAGACTTAAGATATTTAATAACTCTAATTAATATAATAAATCTAAGTTAATTAATTTTATTTATATTTTTATAAAATTAATAAAAGCTTTTATATATTAAATAATTACCTCTAAGAAATAAATAAAAGACCTTAATATATATATATTTATTACTAAGGCTTAATAATAACTTAGCTTATTTTTTTATTTAATTATAATTCTTATAATTCTTTTTTATTTATTACTTTTATTATAGCTTAATTATTAAGGTCTAAGGGCTTAGTATAAAAAGTATTAAGATTTATAAAAGTATTAATTTATAATAGCCTTATAGTTACTAAAAGCTATTTAATTAGTAATTTTAAGGCTTAAGGTTTTTTATATTTTAATTAAAAGTATATTATTTATATACTAAGTAATAAGAAATATTAGCTAATTAGCTCTTAGATTATAGGATATTAAGATTATTAGCTTAAGATAAAAAAGTTAATTATTTATTTTATAATATTAAAGTCTTAAGGGCTTTTTTTTTAATTTTAAAAAATAAATATAATAAAAAAGTCTAAAAATTATAATAAAATATTACTTTAATTAGCTAAAAATAAATAAAAAATAAGAAATTAATTAAAAATTATTAGGTTTTTTAATTCTTAAGGTAATTTAATAAATTATATTTATATTTATTTTTATTATTTTTATTATTATTAATTTAAGAGGTTAATTTTTTATTTATTAATAAGCTAAGTAATAGTAGGCCGCTGTGGCTTATAGCTCTATAGGGCTTAATTACGCTATGATCTATTAACTAAGACAGGCGCAGCAGACCTTTTAGCCTATTTAGCCTAGAAGTATAGGCTATTAGGGCCTTTATTCTCTTTTATATAATAAGTAATAAATATATTATTTATTTATATTAGATTTTTTTTCTTAAAAATAAAAATAAATTTATTTTTATAATTTATTATTTTATATTAATATCCTTTTTTAATAATATTAATTAATAACCTATTATTAATAAATTATTTTATATAAATTATTTTTATTTATTATAAATTTATAAATTTTTAAAGATATTAAGTATTATTTTTAATTAAAGAGCTTTATAAATAATATTTTATTAAATAATAAATTAAATTTATAATATTATAAGGTTTTAATTAAGGAAATATAAGCTTTTTATAAGAATTTCTTTAAGAATTATTAAGAGAAATCTCTAAGATTTCTTATATTTTTTTTTCTTAAGTCTTATTTCTTTTTTTAAAAAGTTTCTTTAGATTTTTATTAAGATATTTAATAAAAATCCCTAAGAAATCCCTAGCTTATTAATAAGAGAAATCTTAGAGGGTTTCCCTAGGATTTCCCTAGGAGGTTATATAACCTAATCTTAGAGCTTTTTATAATATAAGTAATTTAGATTACTAAGATTACTAAGTAATTCTTATAATCTAGCTAAAATATTAAAGTATATAAAATATATTTATTTATATTTTTTATATAGTAATTACTTAGTTATTAATATAACTTAGTTATACTTAATAGTATTAAGTATTATATATATATATAGTAAGTATCTTAGTTAAGTAAGTATCTTAAAAATCCCTTAACTCTTATTATTATAATTTAATTAATTAATTCTTAACCGCCTAATATATTATAGTCTAATTATAAGGCTAAAATACTTCTTACTCTTTAAGCCCTTTAAAATAACCTAAGGTTAAGTCTTTGCTATGCCATAAGTATATATATAGTCTCTTAGAAAACCCTTAGCCGCCGGTAAAAAAGTATCTAATCTTAATATAATATTATCTAGAAATTATATTAGCTATTTAATCTAGAGAAAGAGATCCTTATTTATTTTATTTTTAACTTAGATTTATAAAGATCCCCCCCCTAGCTTTATAATATAAAAGAAATAACTAATTAATTACTTATTAATTATAATATATTACTTATTAATATATATTAGGCTTTAAACTTTATTAAGTAATATTAAGAGCTTAAGATATATTTTTTTTAAAAATATAATTATTAAAAAGCTAAGTATAAAGATTAAATTATTATTTATAATTAATTTTAGCTTATAATAAATATAATTATAAAGTATAATATTTAATTAAATAATATTTATAACTTTAATAAGATTAATTTCCTTATAGATATAATTATAAATAAAATAATTATTATACAATAAAGCTGAGTGTTGCGGTTTTAGCTGCCAAATCCGGCGACAAACGACGCCGCCTTAAGCGGCTTCGACCGTCACCAACCTCGCCTCAACTACAACGCACACACCCCCCATGCTTTCTCAAGGCCGGGCACCGTGCCATACTCGGACATCAGTTTTAGTGTATCTTTGCGGTAACTCCAGCTCCACGAACTGAAGTCACCCTCCAGCCAAGTCAGCTCTGGTGACATATAAGTAGTAGCTGTCCCCGTAACGCAGGTCTGTCGAGACATTGTCTTGTTGGAAAGTCAAAAGATTTTCACTTAAACTTCTTTCATTACCACGTTCTTTATTGTGTCTGATTTTTCGTGTTTCACCTATCTGCCACCCTTTCTCTAATCCTACAGAGATATTCCCATGGCACCCCTTACCGCACGTCGTCCACTACATCAGGACATCGTCAATGCTCTCCAAGATGCGGCGAAGAAGCGTCACCGTGACACCCAGAGACGCAAAGATGAGCAAAAATGGGCATTGAACTCCCAGGGATACCAGAACCTACGCACGCAATTGAATCAAACCAAGTTCATCTCTCCATTGGATGCCGAAACCACCAAGGCTAATATCTTCTATATCAAGAAGAAATTCATGAGGTAATATCCTCTGTGCCAGCTGCACTAGCATACCGTCTCAGAGAATGGCTGCTTACTTATCCACTAGGTTCTGTCACGACAATCGGCATGGAACATGGAAGTTGGTGATCAAGGCCCGGAACTGCGATAAAGGTCTGATCATGTCATTTTTATACTGGATTTGCGAGACGTACATCAGACCCAGGCGAAAACGTTCGAAAAAGAAGACTGTGAATCAGTACTGGCGAGATTTCAAAATGCTGTATCGCAGAGCCAATGAAGGAGCGGCTATCAATGCGAATGACTGTGAGGAAGTTGTCAAGGTTTGTCTTCATACCCCCTCGCCTTTGTCGAGCTTTTGACCTGACTATTACAGTACATCAACGTCGAGTTAAAGGTGGAATTCAACCTGGACGATCTTCCAAAACCCAAGCCCGTGATGGGTGTTGATGATCTCTTGCTCGGACTTGCCCATCATTGGTCTCGCGACACATCCGTCTTCCCTACTGAGGATGATCGTTTGGATTTGCCGACTATCATGCTCTTCCAGGCGTATAGTGCTTGCCGGCCAGCTGAGCTTGTTGATGGCACCAAGAGTAGGGGACGCGAGGATCCATTGCTTGAGGAACCCGATGAATTCCTGCAAGTAATTAAGGACGAAAGCGACGATGAAGACAACGAGACTGTATTTGACGATGATGATGGATTCGATTCTGACGCAACCGATGATACTGAGGTGAGTGAGGAGGGTACAGCCTCCGTCAGAGATCGGAACAAAGAAGCTGGAGTCCAGAGCCAGCCACTTCCATTGCCTGAAGATCAGGAAACAGAACCGATCAGGAAGCACAAAGCCCTGTGTTACGAAGACTTGACACTCTGGATCGTCAAAGATCCGACCAGGAAAGGACGAGATGTTCTGGCCATGGAGGTATATCTTCGGTTCCACAAAGGATCGGATAATAAACCAAAACCGTGAGCCTTCCCCCCCGTCAATGTCCGATCAAACAAGGTCACTAACCTTTGTTGATAGGACAGTCTTCTTATTCCGCGAACACCCCCTGCCAATCCTTTGCCCTATTAGCCACATTTTGGCACGAGCCCTCCGAGATGATGCAATTCAAGTCGGTGGCTATAGCTCTGCAGAACCGTTCTTCTCCACTCAGCTAGGCAAGGATGCCGTCAAAGTCCATTGGAAACCATCGAAGCTCAAGTCTCCTGTTTTCCGGAGGTCCGTGAGGACGGGCTATGGCGGGTGGGAAAAGTCGTCGACAGAGCCCATGAAGTACGCGACTTATGCATTCTACCTCGACCGGATTGGCAAAGACCTAGGGTCTGAGGAGAAGTGGACATCGTATTGCATGAGACGTGGCAATGCAAATGCCATCATCGGAGTCGCGCCGGACGCCGTGGTCGACCAGGTAATGAGACACGATCCTCTGACAGGTTGTCTGGCAAATGCCTATTTGAACCACCGAGTTGGTTTCAATGTGCAAGACGCCTACTTGGAGCGAGACCCGTCTGCGGATGGATTAACCCGGGCTTTTACACATATGAGCATCAGATGCAACCCAGAGGTCCCAAAGGAGATACCAAAGTCGGAGCTCGATCAACTCCCGCCGGATCCAGATGTTGTGGAACTGTCGAATCAAATCAAGCGCAAATCATACGCGATCAGAGTGGAATACAAGTTCATACGGCTTGCACCAAAATCGGTCCGCCGGGAATACGCACAGATGCGTCGAGATCTCATCAATGCCGAGAAGAGATTCAGGGATGAGATGACAACGGTGTATCAGGAAGCATGCCGCCGTCGATTCCACGACGATGAGTTAGAAAGGCAGCTACGTGGAGAGCATGTTGAGAAAGAAGTTGAGCCAATGTTGATACACCATCTCTCGGAGCGAACATATCTGCAGAAGATTCTTTGCGATTTCAACACCAGCCTGAGCATCAAGGAAATTACCGAACGAAAAGTCAAGGCCATCGATGGCATGGTTGCTCTGGCATGTCGAAGGGAGATTCGTGGGCCGATCCTGAAGAAGGCTGATGAGAATCTCCCAAGCATCCCGGCTCTCGAAGGCAAGGATCCAGGTCCACCAGCTGTTGAGGCTGTAGAGTCATTTCCTCTCGTTCTTGAGAAGACACAGTGTATCTATTGCGTTGGAGACGAGCAGCTATCTCATGCAGATCGCACGCGCAAGTTCAGCCGCGTTTCTCACATGATGGACCATGTTGAAAGGGTGCACCTAACGCGAGAGCCTGCGCGTGCAACATGGGTTTGCCATCATCCCAACTGTAAACCGTTAGGAGACTTTTTGAAAAGCCTGGATCATTTTAAAAGCCATGTTCAAAAGGTCCATGGCGTAAAGCTGCGTAGGTGATGTTTCTGGAAGAAAGCAATAGGGATGGTTAAGGAGGTATCATGACAGGAACTGCGGCACTCACAACTGGCCTTGGTTCTAGTGAGAATTCTTGGATGTAGAAGGATTCTTTTTTTTAATGGCATAGATTGAAGAGTGCAGGCTTCATGTATATATAGAAGGTGGCGAACCCAAGCGTTTCCTCAATTTCCTAAAGCGATCGGCAGGTATCGAATCATGTCTGCAGAGAGAAGCGATCGACCTAAGAGAGACAGGAGCGGTACAAACTTCAACAAGAGATGGCGCACCCTACAGAAAAGTCTGTGTCAGATCCATGCTATCTACCACGTAGATGTTCACCTAGTACTACGCCGTAAGGGGCAGGTTTACGAGCTGAGATCACCTAGAGAGGGATGGCCACCCTCGGCGGAGGAGCTAGTAAGATCTATCTCAACCTTTGTAGAGAGCCATGGACGATGACTGATAGAAGGGATAGGAGCGGAGCTTCCCGGTGCCGATTCGGGTGACTACGAGTGACATCGCACATGAGATGGATAGAAGGGGTAGCGGAACTGATGGGAAGAAAGACTAAGGAAAGGCTAAGAATGCTTCACGAGCTTTATAGTAGCTAATAAGCCATCAAATATCGATTTGGCTTTCCGACCTATGAACTTTGGCCAAAACTCTAAGCGGGGGGAAGTTGAATATTACACTAAGGTATAAAAGTCCTTCGGACTGAACAATAGTTCCCCGCAAGTCTAGCTTAGCGGTAAAATCCTGAGAGCAGTGCTAAGAATGCATTGGGCGTTTATCTCTCCCTACCCTGGCACTTCGCAAGGATATAGAAGATCTGGGGAATTGAATACGATAGCAAAGGAGCGGCGGCAGTCGTTACTGCAGTCAGACAGATGTGTCCGTATTCCGGGATGATCTAGGTGAATGGCTCATCATATATCAGAAAATTTCCTTTTCTGACCAGTTAACTCAGGCTGATTCATGTGGACCTCGGCGGGATTAATCGTGTAGCTTTCCTCCACGCCAGGGAGGATGTTTCCCTCTCCCGTGTGTAATAGAGCAGCATGAGATGGGGATTCGGGGGGGAACATGAACGCGAAATTTGTGCCGGTCGGTGTTGCGAGGTTCGTTAGTGAGCCAAATATATCGTCCTGCTCGTCGATGTAGGTACCGAACCCGATATCTTGCTGGGGTAGAGTCATGGTATGGTCTGTTCCACCCCCCATGGGCACGGGCGCCAGGCAAGGATGAACCTGGCTGTCATCTTGAGGAACAGGATACGCCATGTTCTGTTGGCCGTCATTCTGGGGTGGATTGTGCTCGGTCTCTTGCCAGTTGTCGACAGCTGGGCACAGCATTTGATGGAGCGTTTGACGGAATGTTTCTTGTTCTGGACATGGCACTTGGCGCAGTATATCCTGTTCTGCCTGTGAGTATGGGCTCTCGAGCGCCTGAACCGGCTCTTCGTTTGTAGTTGGAATGAAGCGAAGCCATGCACTAAGTGACATGTCAATCATTCCGTATCCACTTTCATCTGGCAGGGTGAGAATCTCCAAAGTCTGGTTCCTCGGAATTCCCTGCAATATCAAGGTGAAAACTACTGGGGATATGTCAACCAGCTCCTGCCTCCACTCCTTGTAATGAAGTTTGAGGTACTCTATAAAATAGTCGCACTTCTTCTTCCCTATTGTCTTGAAGCTTTCGCATATCCCGTTAGATCCAGCCAAATTTTGCGTCAATAATCGTGACTTACTCCTCTTGTCGAATCAATAAGCCTGGAACTAACATTGCACCCCAACCAAACTCTTCAATGAGTTTGAGAAAAAATTCTCCGATAGTGAGATACTGGTGTAAGTGATCTCTCAAGGTTTTGTTGCCCCCTGACCTGAGATCATCACCTAATCCCAAGGCGTAGCACTCCCGTGTCATCTCGTCGAGCACCAAGTCGACCTGTGGGCGTTTACATTCGTCAGGGTGCTTGATTCTTTTACGCTTTGGGCCTTGTGCGAGGCGCCTCCGGTACAGTCGAAGTGTTTCTTCCTTATGCTTTAATTTTAGCAATATTGCATCAATACGGAACTTGATGAGTGCCAAGTTGAGCTTGTTTTTTGCACGCGTTATTAAATTCTCTCCCTCAAACAAACGTATGAGCAACAGTTTCATCGTTGATGTCGACTGTCCAATTTTTTTGCCTTGTTCTTTTTTCCTTTCAAGTATCTTGAATAAACCCCATAGTATTTTGAAGGTTTTTGAACGGCTGGGCAGCACGATGGTCTTGAGTTCGTCGATCGGCTCTAGCTTTCTCGGCGGTTTGGCGGTTTTCGGCGGTTTGGGGGCTTTCGGCTGTTTGGGGTCTTTCGGTGATTTGGGGTCTTCTGGTGGTTTGGGCGAGTTTGACGGTTGTGGCAATTCAAGTTGTCCTGTTTCAGTCACCGCGTTCGACTGGCTGAATAACGGCGAGTAACCATCATTCATTGTCGTATCGGCAGATGTTGTCTCATTCCCGGTAGCATCCGTATCGGAAGGAGTTAAGCTAACTCCAGCTCCCTGGGTGGCTAGAGACGACGTGTTGGACTCGGCCCCATCTATAGAACGAGGCGTCATGTTAGGTGTCAAGAGGCCAACTCTGTCGGTGATTTTGTTTTGTAACATAGAAAGGTTGGCACGAGTGCCAGGTTCATCGCGCTTAGCACTAGGAATGACGTCGGGTAACAAGTCCACAAACTATGCTGATATGAGGCCGCCCGCTGGTTCGTAGACAAGGAATAACTCGCAGGGGAACATACCGTAGACGCATCGATGGTACAGCGTGTAGTACCTGGGTCCATAGAGCTAGGCCCACCGACACCTCTGTTCTGTATCCCAAGAAGGTAGTCACACGTGCAACCTTCATCATGCTTAGCCCGGCGGTAAATAAAGCGGTGAAAGGAGTCCACGATCTAGTTCAGCATTAGGTGACCCGCGGGAGCGCCCACAAAAAGAAAAGTTGGGGGAGAACGTACATGACCAACAGAAAGCCTGTCAGTTTCATGACCAGCCATTGTCGATCACACCACCCACAGGGACAGGACTCTGAAGGCACGCGGGGGTTGGGTTCGCGAAATTGAGGGGAAGAGGGGGGAAGAAGGGGGGGGGGGAAGGGGAAGAGGGGGGGAAGGGGAGGGGCATTGTGCACGCGATCTCCAGGGGGCGAACACCCGCTTAAATAGTTTTCGCTACAGCATGTCATCTGGCTTGGTTGTGGCTTTTGGTGATTCTAGAAAGTTCTGAGAATGTAAAGAAGAGTCCAAATTCCGCCTACAACAGGCCTTTCATTCACTTGAATTGGTGCCGCCAAGGCTTTGGAAACGGACGCTTTCTTTGACAGAGTGGAGAAGGTGGAGAACGATCCCCTCCAGTTCCTGTCAAACATGCAGGAACAGGGCGCTGTTGGGAGGTCACCAATGAACAGGGCAACCAATCAACGTCGAGCCTCTTTGTGGATTGACGCGTGATGTGGCTGCCTAATATGAACCCTGGCTCATGGTTGCAGGCGAGTTCAAAGAGAATTCCCGAAGCTTAGCCGACAACAATGCCACAGGACGCGCAGAGCTAAGTTGTTAGGGAAAGTATGGGGGCATCGCGAGGACTTTATATCTTGCTCACTTAGTTTCGCATGCGCTGCCCCCCACGTAAGCACAGCCGCATGCGCAATTTGCATCATAAGCATATCTGCATGTGAGACATTTAGTTCATGCAGATCCGCGTACGCAAATATTAGCGTACGCAGATCTGCTTCACCTATTTCCGGCTCAAGCCGCCAGCTGCCCATGATCTCCCGCAGAGGCAACCCCGCCTGCTCCCAATCTTGCTGAAGCCAGTTGTCGTCTTCAAATTAACGCCCGCGCGAAATTGCTTCCGCGTCCCTTCCCTCAAGCAGGTTGTCTCAAGAAAATAGCTGCACATGCGCATGGTCGCACGCTAGGATGCTGCTTCAGCACCATTCAGTCTTCAGCTCGTCGATTTTTTTTGCTTCTATGCGCTAGCTGACTCTGGCTGCCATCGCCCCTCTTCCCACTGCCTCCGAACCTCCCATTTTTGTCACCTTCACCAGGAGCAGTGGTTCTAGAAACCGGAATTACAATGACCGTGTTTGTTCCATTCGCTGTTACCTTTTCAAAACAAGTTTTGGGAATCAGGTTATGATACTCGACATCAAATAAACAGAAATTCTTTCTCAGATACTTCTCAGCAACACGCTGAACAACAGAAGGGTCCGCTGGATCAACAAGGAGCTTGTTTGTAACGACCAAGCTCCCATCGCTGGCCCGCGTTTTAAACTCGATGGGGATCTTCGAAGTGGTTCCTGATGACGAACCGTCCTCAGGGCCAGTAAGAAGCTTACTGAATTCGAAGCGAGTCACCCTTCGTGTCTCCTGGTCTGATCTTGCCATATTTTTAGATATGCCACCAGCGGTCAGCCCCACCATTTCATTGCCAGCTGCGTCTTCCTCTCTTTGCCGCTCTCCACGGTTCCCGAGATCCTGCTCCTCTGCGGCGTGCTGTTCAGGAGAGGCTCCTGGGTTTTCGATCTGACGGCTTTCCGGCGGCTCTCTGGTGCAAGAGTCAAGCTCGTCTTGCCGACCTCTCAGCAGCTCCTCAATATCTTTCAGTCCTTCCTGCTTATGCCGCTCTTCATCCATGAGTCGAGATAGCTTCTCCTCCTTCGTTCGTATGAGTTGGTCCAGACGCTGGATCTCCCGATCTTTCTCCAGCTCCTGTGCCGTGAGCTGCTCGATTCGGTTGCTTTGCTCGGCCCCTTGTGCGATCATCCGATTGAGCTGTTCTTGGTGTTCTTTACGTAGCTGATTATGCTGGCTCGACAGAGCCTGGAGCTCCTCTCGCTTCTGCTCTGTTTCCTCTGTCACCTGCTGAAAATTGACCTTATGTTGTGATAATTCATCCAGGATCTTTGTGAGCTCGCTCCGGCGTTGTTGGATCTCGCTTCCCAGAGTAACCGGCCTTTCCGCGTCTTCGTCCACTCGAGAGATATCCATCCGGGCCAGTTGTGGTGGTCCAGTATTTAATAGCTCGAGTCGTGCTGCCTTTGATCCTATGCTGATATCAACGTCTGAGGGAAGTTCTCGTTTGAAGAAAGCAAAGTACACCGATTGTCGCACAAAAAATGACGTCATCCGGTCGAGTGTGTCTCCTGGTTCTTGAAAGATTTGTGGGAGAAACATCGCCTGTCGATCCCGGTCATGGTCAGAGTCATGGGGCAGCCCAAATCTTGTCGGCTCTGTTCGACATTGTTCAACCTCGGCAACGTAAGATGGTGATTCCGATGTAAATGGCTCTGCAGTTGCGAAGATACTCATCAATTGCTCCACACTTCCTTCGAAATCGGCATATCTGTATTGACCCGGCTTCCTAACCATTAGCAGAGTGCGCTCTGCGAGTTTCCGATCGGGCGAGTTTTGAAGCGTGTTTCGGATCTGGTTTGAGTCAAATCCAAGACGGAAAGCAAGAGATGCGAACGAGAATAAAATGGTTTCATCCGTAGACTTCCTTGATTTTGCTAAAAGGTCCTTTTTTTTAGGCTCAGGGGGTAGGTCTCGGTAGTCGCGAAAGGCAGCCAGCCACAGTTGTCGACATCCGAGGTCGAGCCGCGCAGCGGAATGGCCTGCAACGGTGATACTAGAGCCCTCAGACACCTGTATGATGCACCGATCCTGCTCCTGTCCGACGTCGCTGAATATCTGCTCCAGACGGCCGGTGAGTGTGTCGCGCGGGCCAAGGTGCATCAATCGTTTCACACAAGCGGCCGCGCCCTTGAGGAATTTCAGATCTTCAAAAAATGTGTGGAGTGATGGGATCAGACACCTTCGGGAAACAATGCAAACCTGAGACCACAGCTCTTCCCTTTCCAAGTCCGAAAAGTTTGCAAATATCCGACCGCTTCTTAGCTCGCTAAGGAGGGATGTGTAGTCGGCTGAGCAAGCCCCAGGTGCGGTCCCCTCCAGAGCCTTGACCGTTGTTTCGTCTACCTTTCGCATCGTATGGATATCTCCTCCACAAATTTTCTTCCATGTGTTTGAGATGTGCTCCAGATATGTGAGGTGCGGCTCAGACATGTTAGCAGGACAGATAATCTAAACAACAGATAGTCGTCCTTACCTCCTCGCACCTCATGCATATCATCTGGTGAACTACTGTAAGCCGAAATCCACAAAATAGGGCAGGGATGTCTAGAAGGTCATCAAATGCCCGTAGGTAGTTATCATGGCGCTTCAGTTGATCGAACAAGTCCCTGCGATTCTTTGACATGGCTGAAAGCTGCCCGAGCCATAACCTCTCAAAGTACGCATCTCGCTCGCCGCAAACCCCTTGATAGCCCCGGATTTTACGGTAGAACTTTCCATCATCGGGAGCCTTTTGATAGTCTAATTCTTCAACAAAAAGCCTTTTCAGCTCTTCGCTTAGGTCTGCAAAGCCCCATTAACGGAGTTCCTCATTTTAGGATGTGAATGGCTTACCGTCGTAGAAAAGATCAACTATCCAGCTCTTATCCGCACCTTCAAAAACCTCTGCAGACGCAGAAGCTCTGTCATAGCGCTGAAGACATTTGATTTTTATGTGAGTGGGAATTTCAAGCTTCGGATATGGCAAGGTATCAGCCAACAAGTCGCCGCTCTGAAGTCCTGTATAGCTAAGCGCGGTCTCCAAAACGTCTCGACTAATGATTGCCTTGGCGTGATGCCGAGAATCATCCTGGCGACAACCTCTCTCTTCACGAAACATTCGCTTGAGGGGTTCCACGCTTACATTTAGTGATTTACGGCCGCCATCGCCATCAACATCTTCAAAATTCAGGGACGACACCCTTATACTAGCAGTACCACAAAATTTAGCTCGACGCTCTTGCTCAATGCGACGACTGGTTGCCGCAAAACTCATCGTAGTTATAAAGCAAGCCCAAGCAGAAGCTGGGGGAACAAATGTGTGGTGGGCAACGGGTTCTTTAATACAGGTGCTGCATCTCATAAAACATGCAAATACTACTTTGATATTTGGTTTTTTTTTTCTACCACTTTGACGCAAAGTCTTTGCTTAGGCCTGCATATAAATCCCAACAAATCTCAATGATGTTTATTCTCGTTCATGTACTCCTTTCTCGATCAAACCATTTTCTCATGGACTACGAAGACCCCTCCCACAAGCTGAATAGCCAACTTCAGAAACGCCGTCCCATCTACTATGCCAATGGCCAGCCTCGCAACCTTGAAGAATTGAGGATAGTAGAAGCTTGCAAGCAAGGAGAACGGGCATTCAACTGCATACCGATGAAGGAGACCTCACCATGGGACGCTTACGAAAAGATCTGTTTCATCAAGTTAGGCGACAAACCCGTAGTAATCGCAGAGAGAAGAGGAATCTCTAGAGACGTTGTTGCCATAAGCAGCCTTGAAGAGGCCCAGGTTCAGGCAAAAGTCGACCTGGTTAAATCTATCCAACACCCAAATTTTGTCACAGTCCACAAATTATACAAGTTTGAAGGACAGTATCATATGGTCTCTGAGTACATGCCTCGATCACTCCAAGAAGTGATTGGTAACCCTTTCCTAAACGACTCAAGGCTAGCGGCCATCATTGGACAGGTGACTTTGTTTCACAATCACTCCGCGCCTACAGTTATTAACAGGATCCAGATTGTCGAAGGTTTGGATGTTCTAGAGAAAAGGGGACTACAGCACCGCGAACTGACCTGCTCCCAAGTCCTCATCCATCCAAGTGGCAATGTCAAAATTTGTGAGTCTCGGTCAGTCCAAGATCGAGTCACAACTAATAGCGTTTAAAGATGGGTACGAATATATTGAAAATCTGCATTCCGCCAACAAAAACATCCAAGATCTCGGGTACATCATGATGGAATTAATGCAGGGGTATGCCAAGGAAGGCCCACATGTTGGCCTAGATGATCCGGATCGATGGTCCGTGGACACGGTCAACTTCTTATCTGCGACCACGTCAGCAACGTCAGTAGACGAGTTGAAAAAGGCATGTCTCTTCCTGGAAATGAAGAACCGACTACTCACGAGGCTCTAGCATCCGTTTCTTCATTCATGGCATAAGAACAAGTTGCAAGGGCTGTTTTGTTTGGTTTTGACTTGGTCTCGTGTAGACTATGAGTATGTTGGATGGCAGCAGTCGTAAAGCCGATATACTAAGACCACTTTATGGACGATCGAGATTAGCAGGCCATAGCATGCTAGACAGTTAGCTTAGCATTGTTGAAATAGATGACGAGGAAGCTGAGGGCTCTCCTCGCTCCCTCTTCTCCTTCGAACATTCTCCTTTTTACGTATATGTGTGTGTGCTCCTGTCCGGGAAAAATAAACAGAGCAAGATAACACGTTTATTCATCAGGCTGGTAATCCAGCTCTTTCAATTCCACCCTATCATCCAGATAATTGCGAACAATCTCTCTCATTTCACTCCTCACTTGAACCGACGCGGAAACTATTCGAGTGAGCACTGACTCGATGAGATGGTCTAGGTGACTTACCTAAGACTATCATGTCCTCCCTTTTCTTTGCCTCTTTTTGGACTTTCCTCACGTACCTTCCCTCAACTTCTTCCCTGGTAATGGCTTCTAGATTCGGAGAACCTTTGATGATGGTAGCTCGAGGACTCAAATCATCACCTTTGGGTAAGTTTTCGACATATATCGATATCTTGAGAATCTAGCCACTATTAGTACTCCGTCGACCTTGCGCCGACTAACCCACATATCCGTCATCCAAGGTGTCATCCACAAGTGCTGCATTAAGTAGTTCCTCAATCGCAGTAGCAAGACCTTGAACCGTTAGTTTCAAGATAAGTTCATACGCTTTTGGATCACTTACTAAGATTCCGCAGTTTCCAAACTAAATGAACTCGGCGAGTGCGGGCTTTACGGTTGTTGTACTCATGCATCAGCTTTTTCAGATACGGCAGCTGCGCTGCAATACCAAAGCCGCTCGCGACCATTACGACCACATCATAGGCATTGACTGGAACACTTAATCCATGCGGTCCGCTAAACAAGGCAGTGCAAGATTTCTTCGGCAAAGTACTATGCCGCAGAAGTTTACGCGTAAGCCCCGAACGAGGCTCGACCAGGAAGCTCAGAGTCGATTGAGGTGCATCGGACCAGGATGCCACTACGAAAGGGTGTGACTGGAAGAGGGATCGGATTCTAGCTGATTGGGTGAACATCCAAATGCCAACCCATTGTCCAGCTTCGACAGAGACAGGGCGTGATAGTTTTAGTTTGATAAGGACGATGCCATTGCAGTTCGTAATTTCCGCTCGGGGCAAACCGTTACCCAAAAGTCCATTTCGGTGGATTATGAGGCTGACGAGCAGAAGTGTAGTTGAACTAAAAATACCAACTAGCGAACACAGTAACAAGCGAGGGACCAACGGCTGCGGAGCCAGATGGATCCAAGTACCGTAGACCGAGACAATCGCTAGACCTTGGTGGGCGCGGAGAAATCCTTCGTACAGCCTTTTCTTGAACAGAGGTATCGAAAGGACCAAATTGGTTGCCAACGTGGATGCTGCCTGCGGGATGGTCATTCGCTTAACGTTCAACGCATGATGCATGGCTAGGGAGGCTTACCACGACCGCCCACATATTGTGTGGTACGTTTAAGGGAAACGATTTCGACGACGCCTTAACAGCAATGACATGAAAGGCCAGCAGTAAGATAGCCATGATGCCAATCGAACCATGCAAACGACGAATAGCACACCATCCTAATCCAAGCGAATTAGTCAGTGAATCCAGATGTATCGCTGCGTATTGAAAAATCAGGTTGATGAGCGAGAGATTTCCAGCTCGGCGCCCAGACGCCGAGAGCGACGGAGATCGAAACCAGAGGCAAAGAACATTGATGGCCAAGTAGCCCATCAATGATAATAGTTCTGCCCGGTTCCATCTGCCTATTACGATAGGGTAGGTAAGATACTTTAAGATCGGGAACCGCAGAAAATCCCTCAGGTGGACGAGCAAGTAGCGGAAACGATAGCAAAGTAAAAGAAAAACCGCCCCATAAAGAGTGAGGAAGTATGCGACGAGGACAAAATCCATAGTGGCAAATATTGCCAGGAAGTATATTGAGAGCTTCATCCGTACACGGGGAGAAAGTGAGATATATGTAGTTCCGATCTATGCCAAACCTTGGATGGCTGCTATTTAGACTTTCGTTTTTCTTGCTTAAAATGCTACACTGAGCGAGGGTAGTTTGGCTCCACAGGAGCAGGAGACGGCGCTCTTGCTCGATGACCCAACAACAGCGCCAAGCAACGGTATCCACCAGGGCGGCCCTGTTGCTTGGTGACCCAACAACAGCGCCAAGCAAAGCAACGGGATCCACCAGGACGGCCTTGTCGCTCGCATCTTGCTCACTGAAGGCAGGCGCGTCCCCTTCCCAGCCCTAAGTACACTCATCCAACTCACTCCATTTCATGGGGGAGGGCATTTCCATTTATACGCCAATCGTGCAAGTACACAAACAACGTGCTAAGACCAAATGACTGCAGTCCCAATCAGCTAGTGATGAGATTGTGGATACAGTCGCACACCGACCTCAGACCTTTCATCAAAGCCAGATGGTTCACAAATGGGAAGGAAAAGAAAAGAAAAGAAAGGTTTGTTTTTTTTGTTTTTTTTTTGGGGGGGGGGGGACAATGAAATGACTTTTTTCGTTCCTTTTTCTTTCTTTTTTCTTCGTCTTGGCCCAAGTAGTCTACAATTTCGGATTTTCGAGAACCTATATAAAGCTACAGATATCCAACATGTTCAAGTCCACCCATTCCACTCAAACAACCTAAAACATCATACAATGCCAACCACGCCTGCAAATAGCCAGGTTACCTCAAAGAACACCGCCGATGCCAATTCCGAAGTCTCCCAGAGACCAGGTGGGCTAGCGACCCCAGAAGCAACACCCGCTGTCGAAGATGGCAGAATCGCGGCCGATAAGGAGAGAGCGGCTGCAGCAATGCGTCAGCTCCTTGAAACTTCCTCATCCAAGTCAGCAGAGACGAAGGGGCAGGTAACCGATGCAGCCGACAATAACGCCAATGATGAAATAGACGTAGAGATCAAACGTATTATGCGTTGCTTTGACAGCTCATATGCCGAGATCTTGGGAGTCAACCCGCACTCTCCCGAGAAGGAAGTCGTGGCCGCCTGGAGACACCTAGGATGCATGTTGCACCCCAAGTTTGTTAAACACCCTAATGTGGAGGCGGCATTCAAGAGTAATTAGCGACTTCCTACCCCGTGCCGGCACCTTGGTACTAATGAGATTGCTTAGAACTGCGTACTGCGGCCAGAAAGATGGGTCTGGATGATCTTGACATAGACGAAGTCATGTACTGGGATGGTGAGGAACAGTTTGACGCTTCTGAACCCGATACGGCTATGGATGAGGATGCTATTCCTATCCCGCCTCAACGTGTGACTGATGTTTACGGCGAGGCAACGCCTCTACTCTATCGTTTGGGGCAAGACCCCTCCGATCCAGTTTTGCTCGGGCAACTATACCGCCTAAACTCTAAGATTACGACAGCAAACCGGGCCGAGAACATTGAAGAAAACCAGTGGACCATCCCCGGGGCTGCTTTCTTCGGTCCTCACTACAATGAGGCAGGGCAGAGATATGAGATGCTCCGGAACGATCCAGCAAACGAGAAGGTAAAAAGCGAGATCATGAAGGAGAAAACTTTGATCGATTCTTTTATCGAAAGAAACCATTTCCCGAAACAGTGGACCATTCTAACTCCTGATGAATACTTGAAGAGAGATTCAGATGCTACTAGAAGTGGGATCAAGGACAAGGCCCAGGCGGCTGCTAAAGCTTCTGCAGCGGCCGTAGATGCCCATGCTCTGGCCAAAACATACCTACAGAGTATTACCGAGACCAAAGATAAGTTGGAGGGCCTCGACGACACCACTGTAGCCAGAGTTGAGGAAGCCGAGCAGGCCATCATTGCGGAAGTTGCCAATGCTCTTGCCGCAATGGAGATAGCAAAGGCTTCCGCGGAAAAGGCTTCTCTGGCTTCAAACATGCAAGACGCTACTGAAGCCCTGGAAGCTGCTGAGGCCGCATACACAACGGCCGCTGAGGCTACCAAGGCAGCAAACCTGGCCATGGATGAAGCCTTGAGCCTCGTAGATGCCGCTGAGTCGGCAGCAAACTCTTCACAAAGCTCCATAGAGTATCCATGGACTACAACCCAGGCCGCGGATGGATCCCTCATCGTAGGTGTACGAAAACAGGGCGCAACCGGGACTCAGGTATGCATTGAAACACAGGAAGATGATGGACGAGTAATCCGCCGTCTCGAGTCAGCTTCCGATGTTGGTCTTCTACAGGTAGGCCGATATTTGAAGATGCAAGGTTTCAAAAACCTATCAGAAGGCCAGTCTCAGTGGTCTCACAAGGATCGTTACGACTTCGACCAGCTGCTTTGGGTTACCAAATCCCAGACGAAGTGTAAGAACACTGCTGCCAACAACAAAGATCCGAACGCAGATTGCTGCGTGAAGTTCCACAACAAGGGTGTTCAGATCCTCACCGTCGGTAGCTTGACCAAGGTTCTCGGTCCGTCGAGTGCAAGGGCCGAGATCGAGAAGGTCTGTGAGAGAGATGGCATTCTCCCGCCCTGGAAAGCTGGCTTGGTCAGTCACTATTATGACCCGTCAAAGGTGGAGAAAGATGCCGTTCGTCGTAGGGCCCTGCGAGATGCTCAAGCAGCAATGCCCTCTGATGACCGTCTTGGCCGCCGAAAACAGAGCCCAGGCGCATATTCAGAGGCAGAGAGTCGTATGGTCCAGCAGCTGCAGGACAAAGTCGAGAACCTCGAAAACCAAATGAAGGACAGAGTCGAAAACCTCGAAAACCAAATGAAGGATATGAAGGATATGACGATCAAGATGGATCAAAACATGGCGAAGATGGATCAAAACATGGCGGCATTGATGGGAATGTTCAAGGAGTTTATGAGAGCCTCTGCTACCACCTCCTAAGCGCCGACTAGCATTCCCATCACTCTTTCGAGGCAGCATGTTCTGCCTGTCCTTTCATTAACAATTATTCGTTTGTTGTAGGGATGACTTACCGGATTTATGTATGAATAGTTTCTTCTCTATTTGTTTTACAGTTCGTCTTGGTTTGGTCTTTGTGCAGTCATTGCTAAGTTTCTTTTTCCATAGATAGTTTGCCTTGCCGATAGTAACAGATATATTGATTAAGTTTCAGCAATAATTTACTTTCAGAAGTGAAATATACCCGAATTCAACTTGTTCGACTTTGTAAGTTTTAACACACCAATCCGGATCTCGACTTGCATGGATTCCTGAGCTGTTGCTGCTTTCGCCCTAGACGGTGGGTGAGCTTAGGGTAAGCCAACAGGAAATGTAGGTAGGTCCCCAATTCCCGTTCCTATCCCCTGATTTTTAACGTAAACCACCACTGGAAAGATACCGCACCGGTTACCGGATGTGAACGCATGCACGGGAAGATCATTCGACGAGATCAAAGCTGACTCGGGGTGATGTCAGTTGAGGTACGCCTTGAAAACATCCGCGATTCAGTGAACGGAATCGTGCCTGACCGATATGCAAACCAGCGGGTAGGCCAGATTGGCTCAGGAACCGCCGCACTAGGCCAGTAAATCCGAGATTTCTCAAGCTTTCTTTAAATGACCCCTTTCAGATTGCCGACACCATGTCCCCTCGAGCAGCCCTGTCGCTGGACTGGTTGACCTCCCTCGACATGTCATCGGAGACAAAGAACTCTGGAGCCTTATACCAGGAATGTCAGATATGATTGGCTGCCTGGCATCCACTGGTGCCATAATCTAAGGGCAACGATCGAACAGGTTGCTTGATCGGTGCCACCCCCGGAGCGCCTCCCTCTCGCCCCCGCGACCTTCCTTGCTCTCCGCTGTTAATCATGCATCTTGATATCGCGTTGATCTTAATTCGGACAGGTTGTATGGGGAAAGGCAAGGAAGAGGGCGAGTCAAGGTCAAGCATGCTTTTATTCTTAAAATTTTATATTTATTTGTTGATTACCGCATAGCCTTTTCCTTGGTCAAACCATATTGTCATATTTGTCTTCAAACCCCGCACCCTATACCTTACCTTAACCAGTTCGCCGCCGCTGCCATGTTTCCTACCGAGTCTTAACTTCTACTAACGTGTTTTGTGGTCCTGCTTACAAGTATTTTGAACCAGGTAGCTGTTGTTAGCTTCCTGGTATCTTGAATCGGACCCCACGCTATTTGTGGGCCGGCCTCACGTTTGCCAGGCCCAGGCCGGATGGCGTCGGCCCACCGCACCCGAGGCAGACTGGTTCCGGCGTTGCGTCGTGTCTCTAGGCAGCAACTAGCAAATACCCCACCTAGTCACGAGTGATTGGTCCATGTCCGGCTCACAGTTGAAGCCCCTGTCAGCGCGGGGGCTCTTCAAGGGGCACGTGGCCATTTTATTGGGTGAACTTGAAGCACAAATTCGTGCTCGTCCTGACAGGCGGTTCATCCACGCAGAGTATCTTTCAATCCATCTGGCATCCCTGGGTATCGTGTCGGACAGTGAAGGAATACGGTCAAGGCATCGGCTAAGGTCGAGGCTGGCGCGAGGTATACTCGTGAGGCTTGGTGCTCGAATAACTCAAACAAGGTCCAAATTCCAGCCCATGCTATTAGGACTGATCCTCGCCCCTCCGGCCACCTCAGCGTCAACGGCCCTTCTTCGCTTCCTTTGGCAACTCGGTCGCCCAAAATGCCCGTCCTGACTTGGGGTTTTGCCAATAGAAGCATTTGGTCCCATCTGCTGCGGTCTCTTCCATCCAGTCCTTGATCTCGGTCTTGACTTCCTTGCCCTCTGCATCCCTAAAATAGACCTTGCCGTTGCGCTCATACGTCTCTACCCAGCGGGACTCGCTGGAACCCGGCTGCACAGATCCTGTAGCTGCCCCTCCGGGATTGTCACATGCGATAACGCCCGACCTTGTCGTTCAAGGGGCCGGAGCGATCCCCAGAGTGGAGTTCTTATCGATAAGCCATCCCATCTTTAGTGACCCTGCATGCGGTCGGATAAACCGCGGATTTTGGCACCGCGTATCGCTCATGCAAACCCGTTTTAGAGGGGCAATCCACAAGCGAGATAGTGTTGACCCCCCCGCCCCCGCTTGAGCAAATGAGTGGGCCGCAATTATCCGCTCAACAAAGAGACAGCTGAGAACCATTCATTTTGGTGCATCCACCCTGCGGGAGGCCGACCAAAAACCCTCATCCCTTACTGCAAGCTGGCAGTTAGGTCATTAGAACCGATCAGAGATTTTTCGGGGCAAGACTTTTAGCCTCTTCTTATTTCTCTTGTATGATACGTTCTGTCTTTTGGAAGTCTATGCCTTTGAGGAACGAAAAGGTTCTTTCTTCCGCGCCCTCCTTCGTAAACTCGGGCCGCTAAACGATCCGTGCTAGACGCCTGCACCACTAACACCTGTGCCACCAAACTTCGCCTGGATCCTCGCGCCAATCGACCGCGCCAAATCCCCATCGCCACAGACTCTGCGCCACCACCCCAATCGAACGCTACTGCGCCACTCTCCCTGTTGAGCCAAGGAGGGTAAACGCCGCCTCTTGTTGAAGTGGCATACATGATGGTGTTACACAGGTAGCCACTTCAATGGAAGACGTCTCACAATGATACCAGAATTGTCTGAACAGCGTTACAGATCTGTTGCAGGATCAGCAGATCTAGCATCTTGGCCTCGCCTTGTCAGAACCAGAGACGAGGACGGAGAGCGGAGAACAAAAAGGAAAAGGAACACACAACACACATCTACAGATCAGTCACAGACATGATCATTATCATCATCATCATCAATCAATAATTCCCGGTTTTCTCCATATTCCATATATACTTCTCCGTCTTCTGATCATCTATCTCCATGATATGAACACGCGTATCTGACAATTAGCTCTATGTTCCTTCTTTTTTCGGAAGTGAGTCGAGGGGCCATTTTGTACTGTGCCAAGTAATGGGGTAGGTTGTAGCTCCTGGACGAGAGAAAAGAAGGAAAAGCAAAAAACGCAGAGACATGGGTGGTCCCTAAGTAACCTGGCTTGTGCGAGGTGTCTTGAGGAACGAAAGGTTCTTTCTTCCGCGCCCTCCTTCGTAAACTCGGGCCACCGGATGATCCGTGCGAGATGCCTGCACCACAACCTCTTCACCACGATCCCCGCGCCACTGTTTTTAAGCCACACCGCGCCACAGCAATCAGCAGCCCACCGGCATGCCTGGCTACCAACCTCAGCCAGCAGGCTCTGCGAATCGGAGCGCGCAGCTGTTCGTCGAGCATGACGACCGTCGTGAACCTCTTCCACAGGGCATGGGACTTGTCGTGCTGGAAGTCTCCGCAGACAAAAGACCATGGGGATCCCCCCGAAATCCGGCCGCGGAGCCTGCAAAGCTGCTTGTTCACCGCGTGCAACGTTCGCACCATCAAAAACCTCTTAGCGGCAAAATCGCTGCCTCCCTGATTTCTTAGGAATCTTTTTGCGGAGACTTGGCGAACCTGAGGTTTTTGACTGGCACGTGCCGGCCCCCGGCCCCATTTTCCTGGCACTGTTCGTGTGCTTTGGAATCATCTTCTACACTGGTCTACTATGGTACCCTGACTTGAGCGCAAGCCCCACCCGAAAATGCAAAAAGCAACAGCCTGTACTGCATGAGGCTAAGTCCGTAAATCTTCCACGTAACCATATACGTCATCTGTCTGCGTACTGCTCTTTAAAATGAGACTCAGTCCAATGGACAAAGCTAGCTTCATTCTCAGCGCTTCACATTTCCACCCTTCCAGATTCGCACTTTGACCGCCTCTTCACCAATGGCTACGAACCAATGCAATAGAAGCACATGTGCAAACGAGCAATATGGCCGGCTAGTAATAATTGGTACGTTCTGAGGCCATAGTCCACGATCCAATGGGCCATACCTAACATAACTGTAGGTGGCGGCTCAGCTGCCTTCGCAGCGGCTACTACGGCAGCGCCTTTGGCAGAATCTGTCCATATCGTGAATAAAGGCTTACCCATGGGAGGTTGCTGTGTGAATGTTGGCTGTGGTTTGTTTGTCCCGTCTAGCGTCCCCCCAAATCCAATCCTATGCCTTACCATTCTCCCCAGTCCCTTCGAAGTTTCTTATCCAAGCATCCCACATTAGCAGTCCCCATAATGCCAAGCCACCATATCGCGGCTTCTCTAACGCTCTTGACCGAGTCACCGACTTCGCCGCACTTACTGCGCAAAACCATGCCTTAACTGAGAGCCTTCGCCAGGAGAAGTACGCCAAAGTTATTGCTGGTTTGGATAATGTCAAATATATCGAAGGATATGGAACACTCACACGCAAAGACGGCCTCCTGGCGGTTGCTGTCCGTGAAAGGGTTACCGATGAGAGCCCATCTCAAGAATTGATCGCGGATCGAGTGATACTGGCGACCGGTGTCCACAACAGCCTTCCAAGTGGACTCACTAACGACTTGGCAAAGATCAATTACCTCACGAACGAAACAGCGTATTTTCAGACGTCTCGCCCGGACTCTCTTATCGTGCTTGGTGGGGGGTACGTGGCAGTTGAGGCTGCACAAATGTTCGCGCGGCTGGGCTCGCGGGTGACACTACTACAGCGATCCGCACGAATACTTTCTCACATTGGAGATGATATAGGTACTGCCCTTGCTGGGTACCTGCAAGGAGAAGGCATTGAGGTTGTGACGGGACTCGACATTGTCTCCATTGTGGCTTCAGATGATGGCAGAGTCACTCTGACTGCCAATGCCGGTGGCTCCAATCGGCAATTTTCCGCGTCCAGGCTGTTCCTTGCAACTGGCCGAAGAGCAAATACAGCGCATGTCTCAGATATCCCCATCCAACTATCCGACACACCACATGGTGGATTTGTTGTTTCGGCTACACTAGAGACGTCGGTCCCTGGAGTTTACGCTGCAGGTGATTGCGTCGCCGACTCGCCGCAATATGTCTACACGGCCGCTGCAGCAGGTAAACTAGCAGCAGCTAATTCACTTGCATCGCTTAACGGCAAAAAGGAGGAAAAGATGGACTATTCGGTCGTTCCATGGGTTGTTTTCACGTCTCCTGCCGTTGCGGGCGTTGGTCTGGATTTGGCTGAAGCTCACGCCGCCGGGATTGATGCCGATGCTTCCTCCATCCCACTCTCTCTGCTCCCTCGCGCTATCGTTCAACAGGAGACTCGGGGATTCGTAACACTCATCCGGAGCAAAGCGGATGACACCATCATTGGGGCAAGGGTTCTGGCAGAAGAAGGTGGAGAACTGGTCATGGAGGCGGCACTTTGTATACGCCACAGGGTTAGAGCGACCGAGGTCGCCGCAATGTTCCACCCATATCTAACGTGGAACGAGGCTTGGAAGTTAGCTGCATTGGGCTTCGTAAAGAACGTTAAACAACTGAGTTGTTGTGCAACCTAGGCCTGCAGAACACATAGATTGTCTGGTCCGCGGGAATGGGATATTAAGAGGTCAGAGCACAACACGGGCATAAAAGTAACGACGATAATTAGGTTTAACCTGTCATTTATGAATGGAAAGGAAACACTATTGCCGTCATAATTATACGATCGTAATACCAATCTAAAACCATGCCATCAATCATTTCTCTCGGTAATTTTTCTCCCGTCGTCCCTGGCCTCTACCCCACTATCATTCGCCTCTCTACCAGACGAAGAATCCTTGGTGCGTTTAGATGGCGAAGCATCTGGGCCGCCGCCGAAAGGGTGTCGCCTTTTCCCCAGTTCGGCCTTTGCTTTCTGTGGAGAGGGCTCCTTCCTCATCGCAGGAACGCCACTCCGAGGACGCAAACCCGGATTCATCGTCGATGTTGACATACGTGATCATTTGGTTGTCGAGGTCGGCCCGGTTTGCGGACTGAGTGCCAACACGGTGAAAGACCAGCGGAACCTCGATGAGTCTCGGGACGGGGGGAGTGTAATTGGAGAAGACGGGATGATCTACCTGGATCATTGTCACGGACCAAGGTGCGAATCTGATTCTCTCAACATCGCATCGGACGATGACGGCTTGGATGGATCCTGGTGTACTGCTTGTGACTGGCGCTGCTGTAGCTGGTGCACTTGATTGTGGGGCTACTGGAGGAGGAGCTTGGCGCGTAGGGGCTGACGGAGGCGAAATTTCTGGTTCTGAATCCGTGTCCGTGTGTTATCCCATTTCGAGTAATCAATAGTCATGGGGAATCATTCAATACTACCTCTTGAGGAAGATTCAGATTGAATAAATTGGATGCCAAAGGTACAGTATCGAGCACTTGCAGCCAGTGATCGGAATGGTCCGGTATGAGTTGGTATTGGTATGGTATATACCGCCAAGACTTGGTATGGTTTGAGGAAATCTCGATACCATGGTATTACCGGTATACCAAGTCATACCAGTAACGCTAAAAATAGGCCGAGGTAAAGCACTTAGCGGCGGGAACTGGTTAGAATCTAGACTAAATTGGCTAGTCTAGCAGGCTAGTGTATACAAAACCTCGCTTGATTTGGTGCATCAGTATCATGGGATCTCCATTCCCCACATAGCCGTCCTCGTTGGCGACACGCTCAACGTCAACATCTCTCAACACTCCTACGTCATTGCCCGCACCTACGATCCTTTCTCGACATCGTAACCGGCGCCCATTCCATATCCACCACAAGGATGCACGGTAAAAGAATTACATGAATCGATAGAGGAAATCTCAATAAAAACGATTTTCTTAATTTCATACATTTTAATCTTCTTCTGCAAGCTTTTCTTCTATGGAAAGGCTACCTAGTTACATGATTGCTCTTATTTTCTGAAACCGCGTCACCTTCTTCTTCGTCATTGTTGGCAATTCAGATCGATAGAGGGCCGCTTGATGGTTCAATTAAGAGACCTGTGTATAGGACGTAACGTAGAGGTAAAACGAAAATGAAGAAAATCGATCTGCCCTGGTTGTAAGGAGAAATTCATTTTGTCACGTGATACCCTTTACGCGTGACAAAAGTCTTGGCGGTATTACTGGTCTTACCGGTATGGTCTTACCGGTCATTATGTAAGCAGTCGGTATGGTATGGTTTGACCCTCATACCATACCATACCGGACCATTCCGATCACTGCTTGCAGCTTCCTCTCCTAAAATAACCCTTGTAAATAGAAGATGGCTCCACATGCCCAGCATATGTACACATGAACACTGTGTACACGCTTGTCTATGACTGACAGCGTGCATATCGATGTACTTTCTTGATGACGTATCAGTGGCAGTACATATGACTCACACTGCCAACCTGTCTCCACTTCCCCGGATTCGCGCCCCAGACTTCCAGGCAGCAGCGGTACTTCTCAGTACCTCATTTGCTCAGCCAGAAATTGCTTACGCACCCAAAAGAAGGCCTAATTCTGACAAAACATCTGCTTATGAGGTAGAGCCATGTACTTAGATGACCCCACCCTAGACTTTACAAAGAGCATGTTGTTTTTGGAGCGGTAGGTGCAAGTGCTCAATACTGTAAAGAAATAAGACATGAAGCAGCGTTAAACTACAATGCTGTCGAATGCGGGGTCTGAGTAGTAAGCCAGAGCCTGTGCGCGCAAACGGCAAATAAAACTGGTCACACACAGACGCCACCAGCCCTTGTAAGCACCTTACTTTTAAGCGCCTTACTTCTCAAGCTCTCAACTCGTTCCGAAAAGGCATTGGCGGACCCCGTAGGGGACCGGTCTCCTGTTAAATCACCTTTGATCTGTCCACTCTGGACATGAAAAAGAAGCGGGGCAAAAGAGCGTTTCCGCCACCACTGCCTCCGCCTCCAGCGCCACTGCCTCCGCCTCCAGCGCCACTGCCAGCCATTGATGACTTGAAGGTCGGAGAACCTGCTGCTCGATCCACCCCTTATCCAGAAGCTCCATCCCAATGGCGCCTCAGGAGCTCGAGAGATTTCTCTCCTCATTGAAAGAGTATGGTAGGCCGTCTGAGCATCAGTTGCGCCTTCTAATACAGTTGCCAGCTACTACAACACTGATACTCTCTCCGATGCTGTTGTTGTCTGCAATGGCCAGGAGTTCAAGGTCCACAGGGTGATCTTGTCCGCCCACTCGAAATACTTCGCAACAGCGCTGAACGGCAACTGGAAGGTACGACAGTTTCTCAGAAGTCCCTTGAAAAATGATTCGCTGCTTATCGTATTGAAGGAAAGCTCGGAAAAGAAGATCGAAATTAAAGATTTCGACGCAAGCGTTGTGGAAGCGATGCTTCGTTTCATGTATTCATTTGACTACAGCAACATCTACGGCACTTCCACTATGGTATATGACGCTCAAGTCTACCAGATTGCCGACAAGTACGACGTTCCGGCGCTTAAAGCATGTTCTAAGGACAAGTTTGGCGTGGCCATCACTACTGGTTGGAGCATGGATGACTTCCCACTTGCCATCGCCGTGGTCTACGAGTCTACCCCTTCAGCAGATAGGGGACTTCGCGACTTGGCCGTGGAGACCTCTCAAAAGAATATTGACAAGCTCTTGGGGCACGACGGTTTCTGTGATCTTCTTAGGAAGACGCCTGACTTTGCCGCTGATCTGATTCCTTTTCTTTGTGGCAAGCCCTCGACGAACACACAACGCTATGAATGCCCTTCATGCGACCACAAGTTTCGTGGTGAATTCTCGGGGATGGCTTACTACTGTCCAAGCTGCTCTACCAAGCGTTCAGATTGGAGCCCTTACCGAATCGAGGACTAAATTGCGTATTGCCGGCGCGAACGGATCAGTACAGGCCAGCCGACTTAGTAGGGTCTAGGATATCGATAGTGGTGGGACAGAAGCGGTGGTGGGATAGAGGCGGTCATGGGATATCGGTGGTCTTGGGACGGAGAGGACGAAGGAAATGGAGGCGGTGGTGGGACGGCGGTGGTCCTGAACCTTTAATAGTCCTAGGATAGAGATGGTCGTGGGAATAGAGGCGGTTGTGGGACAAGCAGTTTAGGGCGCAGCACATGCTAAAAGAGGACTCGGCGTCGAGCTGACCTTCGGCCTTTTTTTTTTTTTAATTTTTTTAAGTATTGAGACCTTCATGCCTGAGGCGGACCAGCATCACAGGAGCACGTGACGTTTGGGCCCGTTTTGGATCGACGCGTCGCGTATCACTCCCGGGCTTCATGCACGTTACATATCACCATCTCCGTGTTCGTCCTCGATTCCATTTTACTCAAAACTGCGCTCTGAGGGACATCATGACGGGTAGATACAAGTATCGTGTCGAGGATGAATGTTCTCAGGCTCGAGCCACTGCAGGCAAAGGCGTGCGTGCGGGAGATGTGAAATCCCGGGTGGACTTTGGTGCGAGACAAATCCACAAGCGTGCACAACTGACAAGACACCTTCGCAGCCATATTGACTGGTCGAACCGAACCAAGACGCCTTTTATCTCAACGTACGATGACTATCAAGTCGCATACGAAGAGGCATTGAGAAGAAAGAGACGAGGCAGGAAGAATGTCACTATCATTATCATCGATATCAGCAGAGCAGATCACAGGGTAGAGTATCGCAACGTCCGTAGGCTCGCAGAGACTCTAGGATGTTGGATTCCCAGTAAAGCCTGGAACAACTCTGAATTCGAGTATATTTTCCTGCATCGCATTCCCGCTCGTGCCGTTGTCGATGTCATCAAGTTGTGATACCACTGGCGAGTTAGCTTCGCGAGGTAGAGGAAGTGGCCTGGTTGTCAAACATAAGCGCAGGATGAGGAAAAATAGCGGGTTTTTGGTCAGGAAATGGCGATCAGCCATCTTTCTTTGAGCCACTCGGAGGGATGGCAAGCCTGAACACAGGGTTTCCTTGGTCTTTCAGAAGTTGGGCGCAGGATTCGGAGATCGTGGTCAAGAGGTGATTCGGTTCCACTGGGTTTCGGATCGGAAGACGAGCCTCTCTCAACCCCCAGCACTGGTTTTCCCAAAGGGTTTTCCCAGTGCAGCCACGCGAATGCGGGGGGTTTTTCGTGCAGTGAATAGATAGAATTTCATCTGACTTTAAATGTCTAGGCTAATCGATCATGAACGTGAACATTGCTGATGAGATATTGACTGTCACGAAGCAGATCTAACTCAAAGACCTGGATCTTCTCCTTCATCTAGGGGACCAGGTGGCACCAGCGACGACGCTGTACCACAGAATGCGCCGTGAACGGGCGGTGGCTCGTTAGGCATTACGACCAGAGCTATTGGATCGTCCGACGCGAGGGCATCATTGCTAGGCATGGCCTGGGATTAAACGTTGACTGGTCGTAGATATAAAAAGATGGCAAAAAGTGTATTAACTAGATTCGATCCCAAGGTGAGATTTATAACATATAACCATGATTCGAAATGACATTGACAAACGTTGGTTGGCAGCTGCCTTGAGAGTTCGTGTTCCTAACCGCCCAGGCAGCCTTGGAATTGACTGTTGGTTTAGCTGGTCTCGTTGGTTGAGCAAGTTATACCAACAGGCAATTCCAAAGCTGCCTGGGCGGTTAGGAATACGAACCCTCAAGGCAGCTGGTAAGTGTTTTAATGGTTTGAAAAGCGGATTGTTACTGCATCTATGATCGCTTGGGTGATAGGACACACACCCTCGAGAAAGGGTGGGTATGCCGATACGCGCTGGCGGGAAGGCATAAAAGGAAGCTGTCTGACGCGATGTGACTCAACGACGGTCTCAACGGACCCGTTCAAACTTGGCCAATGATACGATCAGCCGGCCAGGGCTTTGTCAGGCAACAATGCCGAAGTTGAGGTAATGTCCAAATTGCACAATTGCACACTTGCACACTTGCACGACCACTTCGGAGCATGCTGCTCATCCAGACGATTAGGTTATGATCAAAGAGTAAGACTGGTGAGCGAAGCGGGAGACTGAACTTTTGGCTGACAGGGTCCTTTTGTCTGACAAACGTGATCGACCAGCCAGCCAATTATGTCTTTCTACATGAATTTCCCGTGCGCCGAGCCCAACCATCTTCTGACAATCGCTGCCTAGCTGCCTAGCTGACCCGATGATTAGCCGCCAGGTTTCAACGAGAACACGCACGAATGACTGGCTGTTGCCTGAAGCGGTGTATTGTGGCAGAATCAGTATGACTTCAGGTCTGATCGGTCTTCTCTCGAAAAATCCTCGTCTGGGAAATATCGCTGATGAGGTCATTCGAGGCCATCGAGATAGAGGCTGACGAAGAATTATGGAATAAAGCTTTTCCGGCGGTAGCTAAGCCTGGTGGGGCCGGGGGGCCTGGGTGGAACTGCTGCGCGAAAGCGAAATCTCGATTTCTCAGTCCTTTTCATCTCTCCCGTGTTGAGAGCATCCCATTCACCATGGCGGATGCAATTCCAATTCGTTGTGAGAGTCCCAGAAGACCCCCCGATATTAAAGCCCCTTGATTTTCGTAGCGGATCTGCGATTGCAACGGAGCGGGGCAGTCCGACTCCACGTGATGTGGCTGAGGCGCCTAACTGTTGGCTGACGGATGCTGGTCTTCTGGACTGCGCCAAAGACTGCATCCACATAAATTCAACATCTCGTCGCTCCCCGGCATTCTCGTCGCCATGGCTCATACTCGAGCACAGTTAGCCGCCCAGAAGGGGCGCACATCGTCGGCGCCAAAAGATCAAGGTACTTGTTTCATGAAGCGCCGAGCGATATCCTCGCTGATGATAAACAGGAAAGCGACCCCAAGGAATCCAGAAAAGCGCCCGTCGCACGACCCGTCTCCACCAGCGACTAGCTCCCGAGCTCACTGGATGCGATCAACCGTATCCATCTCCAACCAAGAAGACTCTATCTCGACAGGTACGGCATTCCTATCTTTACCACTGTGCAGGCACCGAAACTAAGTCATCAAAGGGTTCCGCGACACCTGGCGAGCGTGGCACGAAACGACCCGTCGACGCACTCGATCGCGACCTTAACTCCCCTCAGAAGAGGCCTCGGCGATCTCCTAGATTGACTCTTGTGGAGAATACTTCCGACACACCCCCGACCAACAACGGCGGCACATACGAGCCGGCCAACCCGATCGATTTTTGGGCGAGAGAAGGGCAGTGGCCGCAAGAATACTTTAAACTCGACATGGAGCATTTACTTGCCCGAAAAAGGTCCTCGTCGTCTCTTGTCCGCAAGCGATCAAATTCTGCCACGTCCACGACACCCAGCGATCAGAAGCCGAGGGAAGAGAAGAGTGCACCCTACCGAGATCCGCGCTATGAGACCCTACTAGGGACCAAAGGCAGTTTCATGGTTAAGTCCAACCTGGATATTACCAGCGCAAGCAAAGGTCTTACTAGGACTTTATTTGAGACGACCCAAGCGGTTCCTGAGGATTCGCTATTCCGCGACGATGTTTTCGAATCCACTTGCCAAAAGATCCATAATAGAAATGAGGCCCGAGTTATTCAAGACATCACTCGGCTTATCGTTCCCTCGGCCGAGAGTCTTGCCACATTCGGCGCCAAGCACCTTGACATCTTGATAGAGAGCGTCAATGAGGGCTGGAACAACTCGATCCCGTTGACTGGGACTCGTCCCCAACCCGACTACTCTGTGGGCTTTAGACGCGAGGCATTCACCGACGACCAGCTCGCCAAGCTGTCTCCATTCCTTGGCGACTTTATCGCTGGAGACCAATCCCTCTTTATGGGCACGTACTACATGTACTTCCCATTCCTAACGTGCGAGGTGAAGTGCGGCGCCGCAGCGCTGGACGTGGCGGACCGCCAGAACGCTCACAGCATGACCCTTGCGGTACGGGCCGTTGCCGAGCTTTTTCGTGCTGTGAAGCGTGAGGGCGAGATCCACCGACAGATTCTCGCGTTCTCCATCTCGCATGACCATAGGTCAGTGCGAATCTACGGTCACTATCCCGTGATGGATGGGAAGAAGACCAAGTATTACCGCCATCCAATCCATGAGTTTTCTTTCACAGCACTAGATGGCAAGGAGAAGTGGACAGCGTATCGTTTCACGAAGAACGTCTACGACACATGGATGCCCGCTCACTTCAAGAACATTTGCTCTGCTATCAACCAGTTGCCGGCCAACTTGGACTTCGATGTCCTGTCGCTTTCAGAGACAGGTCTTTCCCAGGACTTGGAAAGCCATCATTTGTCGCAGTTGGATGCTGACACCGTGTCATTACCTGTTGAGCAGGACAGCCACTCGGGCGATGCGGGACAGGAAAAGGGTACTCCAGGCACTTCTTTTACAGATCCAGGGGCGGCCAAGAGGAGGAAAGGCAGGAAGTAGTGACGTTTTGGTTCCACGTGGAGTTGAGAGGTGCAAACGGGTTCAGTTCTAGTAACTACATACTTGATTACCGCTACGTAGCTTCATCCCTAGCAGTGCCTTGGCATGCCGAAACACCCTGGTGTTTAATGAAGAATCTTAACAGTACAAGGGGCAAAATAAATGAGTGGCAGGGAAGTCGGAGACGAGCAACTTCGTAATCTCCAGCTAATCTAATCTAGATGAGAAAGCCCCTGCCCCCCTCTTAAGTCTGGACACGAGGCCGAATGTGCCCGTTCGAAACAGCTTCAGTAGGATCTAATGTTTGTTGCCTGAGGCAGACCTCATGTGACCCCGGGGCGAGACTTGTTCGACGTTGCTGTCTCATGGATGTCAACGACGCTCACTTCAACACCGATCGAAGCCTGCTTCTTATCTGACCGAACAATGACCCTTTTCTAGCTAGTTGACGTGGCGGTTGAAACCAAGCACTGCCATTCCGCCACAAAGCAATGCAAGCTCTGAAACGTGGCCGGGCCCCGCATCCGCTCGAGACTTCCGCACCGGCTAAATGATCTGCCGCCGCCGCTCTTATGTAATTTTCCCGGGACCGTGTGATTCACAAACTTTCTCCATCTCATCATCACTACTTCTCACATTAGCAGTTGCGTTATTGTGAGCCTCACAGCATTGGGAACCCAGCAGACTTAATATGTCGAGAATTGCCCCAAGCACAAGATGGACATCATTCGACGGCTGGGACTACAACGGCATGAAAGAGCGATTGGTGGGATTGCTTGCCAAGCTGGACAAAGGCGTGCTTCTGCATCATGCCGAGCTCATCAAAGGCCAGAAATTCAGTATGAGCGAGCCGTTTTCGGCAGGGCAGTATTGGATCTGCTTTGAGATGGTCGCTGAGGACGACAGTCTTATCATCGCACGTGTTCGATTGCCTCGCCACCCTGACACTCTACCAACAGTGAACGAAACGGACGAACAATATTCGATCGCGTGCGAGGTTTCTACAATGCGTTTCGTGAGACAGAGGCTCCCGACCGTGGTTGTGCCTCGCGTATACGCCTACGAAGGTCCCGGATCACAGCTCGCCGCCGATGCTGGCGCTGTCTACATGCTTATAGAAGGCTTTTATGGGAACACGCTGCAAGATATGGTGCCAGACCTTTGCAGTTTGTCGGTCTGTGAATCTTTTCTCTTGTTGCCTCAGAGGATTCTAACATGTCCTAGTTTGCAAAGCAACAGCATATCATGGCTCAGTGGACAATGATCCAAACGTCGCTAGCAACCTTATCATATCCACTGATCGGGTCCATCTCCGCCATAACAAAAACAGGAGAGCCCATCATCGACAAGTTGTCTTCCGCTGCAGCGGAAGGATTTATGTCACAAGGACCTTTCTCTAACGCTATCGAGTACTTCACTGCTCTTGGAGAAGCAGCTTTATACCGGGCGAACTCCTCGGATGGCAGTACAGGTAAAAACCTGTCGCACTTCCGCAAGCTCGGTGCGTTGGTTTTCGTTGACATTGTACGGTCTACGACACTATTTCAAGCGCCTCACGCAAAATATCCCCTTAATCACATGGACCTCGGCACCCAAAACATTATAGTCGACGATGATTTGAACTTCCTGGCCGTCATCGATTGGGAGTTCGCTCAAACTGCCCCTTGGCAAGTAAATCACTACCCGATGCCTTTTCCACTGTTATGGCCGGATGAGAGGATCAAAAACATCTTAGATAATCCTCAGCATCTCGCGCACAAGAATATATCACGACAGGCCCTCGCCAGGCGGTTATACCGCACCCAGTTCCAGGATGCCGAAGCAAAACTTCACCAGGAAGGACTATGCCTCGGCGGTAGATTCGCAGAGGTGTTGGAGAGTGCGGCATCCAGGATTTATGCTTGTTTTTCTAGGCTTGGAGACTCACCAGAGCAGGATGAGGACTTCGTCAGGGAGATGGTGCGACTGGCATTCGGGTTTGATGTTGAGAGATCCAAACAGTATGTTGAGAATATGTCATATAAGCTCATACGAGAAGCTACTACTGTAGGTAACCATGGTAGAAGTCTGGGACTGGAACAGGTGTGCCCATGATGGCAAAATCGTTGCTGAATAGCGACCAGCTCTTTAACATCGTCTTTTCCCAAACCTCTAACCCTCATTCTCTGTTGCAAAGTACACTCCCACTCTATCGCCCTGTAGTTCCTCCACCAGTTTATCCGAATCTTCAGTTTTAGGAGGGATGAGTTTTGGCCAGCTTCTTAACTGATATAATGGAGCGAAGGAACAAGTGACCGGAGACCCGTGATCCGTTTCGAAGGCAATCCGTGCATCCATGATGACTCTGCGGGTTGGTTAGCAACCGTCTTTTTTGATAGGGAATGGTTGACTGACAAGCCACTTGTTTGAAAATCGAGCGGTATAGGTTGGCAGCCGGCCCGTTCCAATCTCGCAGACGCGACTTCCCACATACGATTCGCGGCACGAACACTCTCTAACGTCTCACGTGGTACTCTGTGAGAACCGCGCCAATAGATCCCTCGGCATTCATCCTTCCATAGCTGAACAACGAGAACGTCGGCCTTTGCACCACCCCTCCTGAGCTGGAAGATGTGCCCTCGGTCCTCCTGGATTCTCCGGTAATCTCCAAGAGCACACCAATCAAAGGAGTCTTCGAGGATAGAACGAATGCGCTGCCGATATCAGAGTGTAATCGCGAAGGGCTATTCTTGGAGAGTTGACTGACCTGGTCCTCATGTACGTTGTCACGGTAGAATTCCAGGCCCGCTGTAGAGGTGGTCGAGAACTGATGTTTGTTCTTCTCCATCTCCGCGATGCGCTGACCTACTGCGGGGTCTTCTATATGATAGAAGCCATTCGCTGCGATCGCCTTGATTGCGTCTTCGAGGACAAACGTGGTCGATGCCATCAAGTGGTGCTGAGTCCGAGCGACAAAATTTCGCGGGAAGTCGAGAACGTGGGGAGAAGCTCGAAGTCCGTGAAGGAGGGGTAATGCGCCACCTGATCACACTTTCAGGAGCACCCTTGTGCCCCGTCTCCACACAGTGTCAGCTTGCCATCGCACTTCCTTGCCGTTGTTCGGGCTGCCGTTGGCATCACCGAGTTGTGAAAGGCGAACAACGGCTGCCTTGTAGGCAACACCCCGCTCAACAGCGTCGACAGGAAACATCATCCAGGTATAAAGTCATGCCTTTCCGGCTTCTTCAAGCTGTCTCTCTTCAATAAGCTCGTACAATCAGACTCTTCCCTACACGCCGAACCCAACGAATCAATACCGAACATCCTAGTTGGATTTGTACCTCGAACAACCATGCCTTCGTCCAACAACCAAGTTCAATGCTCCCAATGCGGTGCTGTTTACGGCCAGGGCCAGTCTCACACTTGTAGCAAATGAAGAGTTGCTAAGAGCGAGGTATGCTTAAGGCGGGCTGTTTCCTCCTCCATCACTGACTTCAAGTAGTTCCACTGGACCTAAGTTTGACGGAACGACTTAATGGTGGCGACCCTGGACAATTCGCGCATTGTTCCATTTTACTCTTGTTTGGGAATAGGCAAGCTGAGAAGGCGATTTCCCAAAGTTGTTCATCTTCGGTGGCCAAAGATTTGATTTACTGCGGCGCCTTCATCGCCCAAATGGAGCACTATCATTACCAAGTCCCGGCCTTGACACCATCTGAAAAAAAAGTGAGAACACAACATAATCATGGAGCTGCTTTAAGTAGCGCCGACTAGTTGTCGTCTGTATGCATGCTCGCAGCTGTGGAAGCCAGTATCCAACCATTGTTTGATGCTGCACTTGCATCCGCGTGAGCGAATGCCCAATCCCCTGACACACACTCATTTGTAGTCGCACCCATGATTGTATCAGCAAAGGCCCATTCGCCCAGGGGATACTCGTTTGTTGCCGTGTTCATGGCTGTACTAGCAAATGCCCACTCACCCAGTGCCCACTCATTGTTTGTAGTTGTACTTGTGGCTGGGTGACCAAATGACTGCTCACCATCAATACTGTGCCAAGAAGGATAGGGTAAACCTCCATCACCCAAATCTCTGATCGAGATCATCTCGTCGAGTGCCTGATCGGTTTGGCACGAAGTCGTAAGCGTTCTGCATGCAGAATTTCCCAATTGGCCATTCGTTTCCATTTCAGTTTCCGTTGCTGTTGCCGTTGCTGTTGTCGTAGATTTACCGGGTTGGCGTGACAGATCTTTGCACGCATCGGAAATAGGAGTATTCTTGATTTTCTTCTGTGCCGACCCTGAAGCTGGAAATACTTGCTTTCTTTTTCTAGCGCTGCGATGCTCCAGCCATTGGTCTAGCTTCTTACTGACAGTCGCATTGAGATTGATCGTCCTTTCCTCCATGAAAATGCTCTTTGGGTCATGAGGGCTGCTATTGTGGTTGTGTCTGTCATATTGGTTGACTTTCACAAAATATTCGTGACAGAAGGGACACATCTCAAAACAATCGACATCTGTAGTTCATGTTTAGCAACGCTAATAACGCAAAGCAAGGAGACATACGCGTCTTGCAATGCCGCACGAGGTTCCCTCTGGTTGTGTACGGCTCGATCCGGCTGCATGATTTGAACGGGCACAGAAGCGGGTTTGATTGAGAAGAAGACCCCGGTTCGTCTTCTTCTTCTTCCTCCTCCTCACCGCTGGTATTATCCAGTGCAGCCAAATGCATTCGGCACCGCTCCAATTCTGCGAGAAGCAGCCGTTCACGCGACTGGTTGGTTATTAAAGCCAGACTCAACTCATGGGGCGCTACTGACTCGGTAATCCTCAACATGGGCGCGAAGCTGTTCGTTTGTTGGAAATTGAACGTAACAAGTCTGACATTGACGGTGCTCTTTGTACTCGTCTGCCATTGCTAGGGAGCGAAGGAGACAGAAGAGAAAGAGGTGGTGGGGGATGCTTGGGTTCAACGGATGGCGTGTTAAATTATGGGCGGCTAACAGGTTTACCAATGGCAGAAATAGCCCCACAGCGGAGTGGCTCGGGCCGAAACTGCTGCCCGACACACGGCGACGGCTCGCATTTAAACCTAACATGTACCCCGTCACGCAACGTGTTGCCGCAACCATCTTTGAGGTCTTTATTTACTACCTGCGGCCGTCAATTCACTGAGCACGATGGAATGCGAAGCTTGCAATGGCGAGGGCATGAAAAATGGTGGTATTTGCACCGATTGCAAAGGCAAAGGAAAAATCGAATGAACTCCCCGAGTTGCGGAGCCTCTGTCATGTGAACGAGCACGTGGGCAGTTGAGGTAGGTGGAAATCATTTCAGAGATACCAATATGCTGACACTGCGGGAGCATCCCAGAAGCTATGCCAGTCAAAACCATGACGAATCTATTGCCCTGGTACACAAAAATGACAGAGCCTCCTTCACCTATGTTATAACACGGTTCTGTCCGAAACCCTGAGGAGCGAGACGGGAAGCAGTAAGGCTGCATCTTTGGTTGCAAGGAGGTTCTGAATGATATTCTATTTGGTGTTGAGAGGAAGGGATGGGTTGAGGGTTCTAAGGGAGCATAGTAAGTCTCAGATACAAGATGAAAGCGGCGTTGAAACGGCCACCAACTGTGACGATACGGTGACAATAAGATCCTGACATCGTGAGTGGGGTAGAATACAAATTGATGCCTGAGGACAATATGGTTTTTTGAGCACTTTGGTGCCACAGGGCGGCGATCGCCGATCACACTTTTGCGACCACCCCTGCAATCACGTATTTGTGAGCAACCCGGGAATCACACATCTGTGAGCACCCCTGCCATTACGCGTCGGTAACTACCCATGTACCGAAGTCACCTACCGTATCTGGGAGCAGATCCAGAATCACAATTCTGGGAGCAGCCTTGCTGGAATAGTGGCAGGGTAATTGGTCTCAGCTTTCGGGTGTGCACCAATTCGTTGTGCGCGGGCAACCACTTGTTTACAGGATAACGCGTCGACAGGCTTACTCCATGAAAATACGAGAGTTGTCGAGTCTGTGACAACTCCTGGATACGTCAGCTTACAGTCGAGGTTTGTTCCGTTTTTGACGGCGTTTGATATCCTGGGCCACAGGTCCAAGATCATAGAGGCACTTGGATTCACCAGCCTTAACTATTCTTAGGCTTGTTAATCCCTAGCAGCCTCCTCCTTACCCGAACGATCGCCACCTTCTTCTCCGTCTTCGTGCTTCGTTGGTTTTATGATCGCCATTATTATGACTGGTAGATTGTTCATCGGCTTCCTCTTCATTGATTGGAGGCTTATTGCGGGGAGTCGACGCACTGGGGGTGAGACAACAGAGCGCTGTTGTCAAATCCACTTTGGGGGCCAAAGATTCAAAACCCTGGTACCAACAGTTCCCTTCCTTCCGGTGGCTAGTAAGAGCGCACATCCCCATCTGGAGTTCATCATGGGTTCGCATGCAAGATCATCCAACTGGATGTGATTGCGATATACGCGGCGTTTTCGGCTGAGACTGATGCGGGACTAAATCGGATAGGGAATTGCATGTGGCTCGCAGGCTGATTGCTCTTGCAGAGTGTCTTGCAATGAGCACGCTTGGCTGCATACCTACAGAACACGGCCGTTCTTGATGCGGCCTGCACTCACATTTGCGCTGTTGACTCCGCTGCCTGTTTCCATCTCGGCTGATCAATTGAGGGAACTCTGAAAGGAATAAGAATGCCGATGTTCCCCCTGGGATGGTGCTTGTTTCTCTCTCGTTCAACACATCAATTCCAAAGACTCACCACTTTGCAATCCTTCACTCTCAAACTTGTTCGTCATGACGCTTCTCAGCAACATCAGCCCTCCTCTCATCCAAGAGGCACTGTCCCAACAGATGTCTGTCTTGGACCTCTTTCTTCCTGGTTTCACAAACATCACCAGTGCTGCCAGTCAGATCCTCAGTGGCAACCTGACTGGCTACACTCACGTGGTGTGCATCTTTGCATTGGTTGCGTTCTTGAAACCATATGTGTTCCAATTGAGAGATTGGTTCATTGAACATTGCAGTTAGTCGTCGAAATCAAACCCGCAGATCCCAGGCTAACCTCCTAAAGCATCAACAATCTACATTAAATACTCGGACGAAACGCACGACATGATACAAACCTGGATCTCGTCTCGTGGATTGGATAATACCGCGCGTTCCCTTCTCGCCAAAGTCCGAACGAAGCAAAAGGCCCATGAAAGCCATGACACCCGCAACAAAAAGGCCCTCAGATACGCCCCTTGGGAAGGTTCCTTTTCGTTCTGGTACAAGAACAACTTGCTTTTCTACCAGACCACACAGGTGGATGTTGGCTTCCATAAAGAGGAGCAGATCTCCATCACCTGTGTGGGACGATCTTCGAGGATCGTGAAAGATCTATTGGAAGACTGTCGACTTGAATACCTCAGAGAATCAAAGAACAAGACGACCATCCATGGGCACCGCGAGAATTGCTGGAGGAAGGAGAAAGCAGTGATTGCTCGACCTCTTTCGACAGTTATTCTCGATGAAAAGCAGAAGGGGTCTCTCATCAGAGAGCTTCGAGATTTTCTCGACCCTGAAACCAGACGCTGGTACTCTGAACACTCCATGTCCTACAAACAAGGATATCTCTTACATGGCCCGCCTGGAACCGGAAAGTCGAGCTTTAGCTTGTCAATTGCAGGTGAATTGAACATGGATATCTATGTCATTAGCATTCCCAGCACGAATGATCAAATGCTGAAGGACCTGTTTGCTGGGCTTCCAGACAGATGCGTCGTCTTGTTAGAGGACATTGACGCAGCAGGTGCCGCCTGCTCTAGGGACCCTGACGCAGAGTGTTCAGACAGCGACACAGACTCGAGTTTGCGAAGGAGAGGGGTGACTCTCTCAGGCCTTCTCAACGTCCTCGATGGGGTTGCGTCTCAGGAAGATCGAGTTCTCATCATGACAACCAATCATCCCAAAAAGTTAGATGAGGCATTGACACGGCCTGGCCGAGTTGACTTCAAGGTCGAATTCCAGCTTGCTGATAGAAGTATCGCCAGGGAGATATACCGCTTCATGTTTGGACAACATGGAAGGGATGTTGCAGAGGATAGTCAACCGGAGGGTTGCGACGGAGAGGTGGAGAGACAAGCGAAGGAATTTGCTGCAATGGTACCGGAGTCCGAGTTCAGCCCGGCGGAGATCATGTCGTACCTTTTGCGACACAGGCGTTGCCCGGCTGCGGCAATAAAGAACTGCGGCCAATGGGCGGATAATCTCCTCCGGGAAAAGAAGGCCAAGAAAGTAGCGTTGAAGGATGGTCGTAAGAATCAGCGTGATTAGGATGAGACGACGGACCAGAGGTCGATCCTACCGTCGAGGAGGCGCTTGTCAGTCCTTACCGTATTCAGTCCGTTGTCACGAAGGTTAAGCAATACCACACTCATTACTCTGTATTCCCCTAATGACAACCTCGGCAGCATAATTTTGGATGTCTCAACAAAGGACTCGTGTGTTCATGTTGTAAATCGGTCCACTTGAGCATGTGGGCGTGGCTCTGCTGTCGGGAGACCACGGCGTTCGTGCGCAGTCGGTCATGATCCCCCCAACCCCTGAGATTGGCAACCCAGATGGAGTGGAGGCACGCAACCATCTTGGTGTTGGCCCTTTTGTTTCATTAATCACGCGCTGTATGGTGAGGTGGAGCCATGTTCTTGCTACGGCCTCGGGTTGCAAGCATAAATAGGACCTGGTGTAGCCCTTTGTCGTCCCTCCCCGCCAGCTGCGATTCATATTCCCTACTACCATATTCGTTTCTAACAACATGGACGGCCTTACTACATACCAGAGAGGTGACACCTACCTTCTGTCCGCCATTTCGATATCTTGTGTCTGTCTTTTCATCGGCGTCAAGTTTAATGCATCATGGTGGCGGGAGAAATACTTGAAAGGCTTGCTCGTAATTTGGGGCGTACTGGAAGTGGCAGTCTTGATCCTGTTTTCCCTGGAAAACAGTGAAAGGATCAAGCTACCGTGCGTTCTTGCCAGATCTGCGCACAAACTCTTGGTCGCAGTTTCTTTATGGGGAATTGCCACGACTCAGGTGAGTTGAAGTCTTTGGGTTGCAGCATTGTTATTCTGAGATGATGATTTAGATCGCTGCGATTATCCATGTCTTCGCGAGGGCGGTTGGATGGGAAGAGTGGTGGGCATGCACGGCAATCCTTGAATGTGTTGAAGTCGTTTTGATCTTCGTCTTCGTACTCGTTCGTGGAGATTCGGTTCCTGTCGAAGTTGTGTACGTGATACCACTCACGTCTCAAGTTGCAACCGTATTGGTCACCGCCTACACTCTTTACGCTATTCCATCCGGGAAATCATCGAACCAGGCCCCTTGGCACATGGTCATCCATTCCATGGGTATCGGTGTTGCTGTTATCGCAACCTTTGCGACAGCGATTGCGCTTTCGACTACCGGAAACCTCCCAAACTTGATTTGGCCACATGGCATCCTGTTCATGATCAATTCGATAGTAGGGTATCGGCCTCCAGAGAGCCGACAACCCAGCCATCATTCAGAAATTGCCCTGAATTCATATGAACAACCGAGCCGGGCTCCGTCTTTTTCTGGCAGATCATCTTTGCCACAGCCTTGATGGTCACTACTCGCTCTCTCCAACTGGACCTTGACTCCGCTTGTTGCTCCAGCCTGAAGCAATCGAATATCTTACGCTTTCTGCAAGGACATGTATCATTCTTGGTTTTAGAAGCAGACATTGCACGAGGGAAGTTGGCATCAAGGGTCGAGTGACGGACGGATTTCGATAACTTGTTGATCTATCATTTCGTGGCCGAGGGTCTGGAGTTTTCTAGGGTGAAAGGAGATTTTTTGCTGTATTTCCCCAAATACTCTCACAACCTGCTGGTATAATTGACGGCTCTCCTTGCCTGCCAAACCGTAACTGACGGGCACTATTGGGCGAATGGTGAACAGAATCGTTGGCTTGTTGTTTGGAAGGCACCCCTGTCTCAATCCACGTCTGACCAATGATTGCTCTGGAGATCAAGGAGGTAACAATGGCATCTGTCGATTTCATTGGGTCAACCAAGAAAGGATGCCGACTTTATTCCGGCCGCCAGGACTAACCTCATAGGGACAAGTACGCTAGGCTATTTATAGCCCTAAGCCGGTTGGAATCTCCTAAAAGCCCCACATTCTGCCTCTCCTCCGCTGGTTGATCTGACTGTAATTTTTACGATACTTGAATTGGGCTGGGACTGCTGATACACCTGGGTTGCGGAACCCTTGGGTTGTTATTTGGCCGCTGGATCCCCGGCCGAGCGGCCCGTCCCTTGCCCATTCATCTGAGCCTGGACCTGGACGATCGCCGTCATGTGTGCGATTAGCGAACTCCTACGCATGGAGGCTCTAGGAAAGCTACGACTCGCAATTATTCCACGCCAATGTCGGCGAAATTCAGGCTAGATTCTAAAACAGGGTTATATTTCTTTTTGTATGCAAGTACTCTACCACATCAATAACTTCTAACATGTTGCTAACCTCAGCTGCTGTACTTCACCGGGTCAACCCCTGAGTTTAGTCGAGTACCGAACTTGGATCGTACCCTTGGAACGATGTGGAAGGGCGCTATGTATCTGAGCCCAGGAGCGGCCATCGCGTTTCATGCTGCGTACCATCTCATCCTCCTCCGGCGTCCACTTATCGCCAGGTGACCTCGATCCAGGATATGATATCTTCGACACTCTCCTCCTCTGATTAGGACCTGAACCCGAATTCGGCGATCCATGATCAATCGCGCTCATCGGCAGACTAACGTCTCCCAAGACACCAGGAAGCGAAAACTCCAAATGGAACATTCTCTCCCCACCAATTGTAATGCACTTCGCAACGCCTTGGAAGGAAAATTCCTTGAATTCTGCGTGCGTCATCTGTTCCAGGTCATCAGAGGCATCGGTGAATGGTACCGACGCGACGTCACGACGTGATGGACATTGAGGCTCAGCGGTGGGGCGGTTGTCAGTGGGCACGGTACCACAAGACGATCCACGTGACTGCGGGGTCTGGCGACGTCGTCTAAGCCGAAACCGCGGCGACGAGCACGATCTCGTCGGAGACGTAGAGACCAAAGCCGAGGAGCTAAGTCTCGTCCGGCGTCTCTTCACCGGCGGTTGGGGATCTTCGTCATCGCTTTCGTCTTCGTCGCTGATGTGGCTGCTCTCCGTTCTGAGGTCCTTCTCTTGGCAAACCTCCATCTCGACGGAGTTGACAGAGTTGACGGAGACATTGGAAACTTGATTGTCCGTGGCAGATGTCAAAGCCTCATCTCGGTCCGAAATTGTCAAGTCTTGGTTTTCGGACAGCAATTCGGCTTGGAATGCTTCCTCCGTTGCGCATTGGCTCATTTCAGTGGGAGGAGACGATGGCTCTCCATGCCCAGATGGAGACGAAAGCAAGCTTTGTGCTCCGTGGATAGGAGAAGCATCGTCTTGTGATTCCTCAGAGGAATCTTCGTGGAGTGTTGCAGTCTGTTCAGGTGGAATGTGTCCACTCAGCGATGATAGCACCATGCTCAAGTTGCTTGGGGTGGATAATTCAACACCCATGTTTTCTCTTGAGACATCAGCGCTGGTTGTGAGCTCGCTGGACGTAGTACTGCGAGATAAAGTGACAGCTGAGGTAGAGTTGCCTTTGACATTATCGTCGTCGCTATCACTATCATCTTCAATGACGATTGGATCATCTATTTAGTGTGAGCGAGCCTGTCTGGTATCCTCGGAAGGAGCGGATTGTTGCTGCTTACCTGGGGTGCTTTGGCGGTTTTGACTCGTCGTAGAACTGGCAGAGATCCTCGATGTTGATGGTCTAGGCCCTGCCCCGTCCATCGACGTGTCTGGACTAGAAGAAACCAGTCGTAGCTGATCAGCAGGAGGTAATTCGTCCTCCACTTCGTCCCTGTCGCCAGGAGAAATACTACGACCGTTGCGGTAGTCGATCCCAAACCGCCGGTTGGTTTGCGCTGAGAGCGAATCTCCGGATTTTGTGTTGCCGTGTCGGATAGGAGATGATGAACGGGGCACAGTCCGCGCCTTTTGTGGCTGGAAGAAGTTCACATCATCCATACTGATCACAGGCATCGTGATGGAATCCATGGAATGAGCAATTGGCTTGACACAGAACAAAAATGTGATGATAAGAGGCGAGGAAACTTCGGTGAGGAAAAAAACAACAACAGGAGTGAGGCCTCTGAATTTCATGGCAACAATGACCTCCCTTTTATGCTTCATGGAGGTGTCACGCCTCAGACCACAATCCTATGGGTCGGGGATTCCCGCTCAACCCATGACATTCAGTCTAGCAACTTCGAGACCACCTTCTCTCGACCTTTCCCAATCCTGAGAAACCTGCATGACTACCCCATCGTCATCTCCGTCGTGACGCGTCATGCCGCATGCGCAGCAACTCTCCTTGTAACCTCCCCCCACTGCCACAGGAGGGATTGCTCAAGTCCCGTACAATTCTCTCCTGGAACAGGTGTTTGAGGTCCAGCCAAACGTTGCATGGCTCGAAAGGAGGGCGCCAGGAGATCGTATTCGTTCAATCGGCAATTTCCTACTTGAAAAATCGCGCAGCACGTGCTTGGCTTGGTCATCATATCAGGGTTTCGGGCGGACACGACGTTCTCGCCTGTATCATGAATGGACTTCAGGGGAATCCGCCAAGACCGAGCAGCGCCATCGGGACGAGGCACTTTCCCAAAGGGAGCAGCTCCGATGAGCCTTGCCGTCATTGACGTGGGATGATCAGCAGGTGGGTTACAGATACGTCGTACACCTTCGCCACTCCCACAACGCATCGGGCAAGGCAGCTGCATGTCGTGGTGTTGTCGGCTTACCTGACGGCGGGCGCAGTGTTCAGCTCTTCAAGGATGCGCATCCGCTCAATGTCCTCGGGATCAGTGAAACCAAGAGGCCTCCAAGGCGGACTCGTTCACGAGGTCTCCGCGTGAACAACCGGAGAGGTTCGAAGGGTTTCGGCATAGCTGGCTGACAGTCGTCGAGCAGGTTTTCCATACTGAATTACTAGCAGAGATAGAGGTTAATCGCAATACTTGAGACTTGTAGTAGAGGCATCGAGCAGAAAGTTCTTTGTCGAGGCGTCGTGGAATGGTTGATCTTGACACCGTTGAAGCGGTCGTAATTGCGAGAGAAAGTGCACTGGGCGGGTTCCGACAGGCATGATTGACCGGTTTGGGGCAGCGCGAGCCCGTAGGACCCAAGGGGCGTCTGAGGATGTTAGACGCTCGTCCGCAGCCCTGAACAAGGAGAGATGCGATGGGGAGAAGGGATGGGGTGAGATGAAGAAAAATTTAGAAGGGAGGGAAAATGACAAGGACGATGGAGGTTGGAGTTGAGTTTTACAGAGGGGCACAAAGCGGCGAGGGCGCCAAGTGGGGCATGGCGGGTGGCGCCAAACCCGGCGGGGAAGACCGCAACACTGAGATAATAAACTTAAAAAGGTATTTAAAGCTAAAATTAATATAACTTAATAATTATAAATAGATTATAATTATTTAAGTAATTAATATAAAAGGCTAAATAATTTAATTATTTATTATTAATATAAGCTAATATTATTTTATTAATTAATATTAAAATAATAACCTCTTAGATAATTAAGCTATTATAATAACCTAAAATAGCTAAATTAATAATAAGATTAATCTTAAATAGCTTAAGTATTTTAATTAATATATAATTAATTAATTAATTAATTTTTATTATTTCTTAATTCTTAATAATTATAAAAGATATTAATTTATTAAATTTAAGAGATATTATAAAAAAAAAATTATTTAGCTTTATATATTATTATATTTATTTTATTTATTTTAGCCTCTTAATATTAAGTATTTTAATATATTAAAAAAGGCTTATAATTAAGAAATAAAATATTTAATTAAATATTTTATTATTTATATTTTAAAGACTAAGTTTTTTTTAATCTTTTATATAATATATAAAATTATTATAATAAAAAGAAATATTAAAAGGGCTTTTAAAAGAGCTAATTTTATTTTTTTTAGCCTAAAAAATATAATCTTAAAGCTTAATATATAGCTATAAATATTAATATTAATTAAGGAGGTATTTAATTAAATAACCTCTTAGGCCTTAAAGACCTTAAAGATTATACTTAAGGCTTAATCTTAATTTAAATACCTTAAAAGATAAATTAAAAGGTATTAAAATAGCTCCCTAGAATTAATCCTTAAAGCCCTAAGGTCTCTTAAGAAAGGGATAAAAGTAATTATATATTAAGTTATTTTATTAATTATTAAGAATAAAGACCTTTAGGAGGTAAATAAGATATTTAATTAATACTAAAGGATAAAAAAAACCTAGCTATAAAAAAGAGGGGTTATAATAATAAAGGAAAAAAGGTAAGTAATTAATTAAATAGATATTAATATATAAGTAATAATTAAATTATTATAAAATAATAATTAAGGGAGGTTAATATAATTAGGTATTTAATATTATAATATTTATAATAAGCCTAGGTATTATATAAAGACTTATTAAGTAATAATTAAAATATCTAGGGAAAAATATAATAAGTAATTTTAATTAATTAAATAGTTTATTATATCTTTATTATAATTTTTATAAAAAAAATTAAAATTTTTAAAATATTTACTTAACTAAGATACTTATTATATATATATAGTATTATTAAATATAATATATACCCCTTACTTAGACTATGTTTAAAACCTTTTATTAATATTAACCTAGTATAACTAGGTTTATTTTTTTAAGAAAATATATAATTATTATAATAAGCTTATTAATATTTCTTTTTATAAGTTTATATTATATTATTATTATAACTTAACTTTATATTACTTAAAATAAAAATTAAAGTATTTTAATTTATATTTTAGTAATTTTAATAATAAAAGCTTTATACCTAAGGCTAGAAGTCTTAATAAGCTTAAATTAATAAGATTTATTTATATAATTATTAATACCTTTAATAATATATTAAAGCTAGCTCTATTTATAATAAATAACTTATATTTTAATTAATTAAAAAAATTAAAATCCTCTTTATATAATAATTCTTTTTTTTAATATTAACCTTTTAATTATAATTTTTAATTACTTAAAGAATTTAAAATCTTAAAAAATTATATTTTTATTATTTTTATAAAAAGAGATTTAATTATAATTAATAAAAATTATAACTAATTAATTAATTAATTAATACTTAATTAATTAATAAATAATATATTAAGGAAATTATATTAATTTTTTATAAAGACTCTTAATTAAGTAATTAAAATAATATAGCTAATACTTATTAATATACTTTTTAATATAATTAAAATAACCTTAATATAAAAATCTATAATAGATTTAATAAGTAAGTAATATAAATAAATAAGTAATATACTTTTTTTAACCTCTTTTATAGAAATTATAATAAAAATATTATAGCTTATTTAATTAATTAAAACTATTTATTATACTTTTCCCTAGATATCTTAATTATTACCTAATAGGTCCTTATATAATAGCTAGGCTTATTATATATATTAAAATACTAAATACCTAGTTATATTAATATTCTTAACCTTTTATATATTTATTCTTTTATTATTATCTCTTTATTCCCTTTATATTATTAACTACCTTTTAATTCTTATATAAAATCCCTATCTCTTATTATTATAATAAAATATAAATTATACCTAATCCTTATAAGGGCCTTAAAATTAAAATTATACCTAATTTATATTTTATTATAAAAAGCCTACCTTATCTTACTTTTAGCCCTTAAGATTACTAAAACTATTTAATTATTTAAAATTATTTATTATATTTTTCTCTAAATATCTTAATTATTACTTAATAAGTCCTTATTTTATGCCTAGGCTTATTATAAATATTATAATATTAAATACCTAATTTAATTAATTTTTCTTAATTATTATTTTTTAATAATTTTAGTATTACTTATATATTTATATTTATTTATTAATTACTTATTTTCCCTTTTTTATTATTATAACCCCTCTTTTTTATAATTTAATCTTTTTTACCCTTTAGTATTAACTTAATATCTTATTTATTTCTTAAAGGTCTTTTATTTTAGCCTAATTGCGGACATCGCCGCCGAGATAACGGGTGAACCCGCATTTACGACTGGCAACTGCCATGCTACTGGCGGCCGCTATGCTCATTCTCGAATAGCTGGGGAGGCAATACCGATTAGAGGAAGTCGATAAGGAACTAGTGCTCCTTCTTTGGCACAACCTCCTTGAACCCGTCCTGTGGACGGCCAGGGTAAGCTACCCGCCCGGCGTGACCTGACACCGGCCGTGCACACCGAGTCAAATCGTGCCAGTCTGTTCTCACCTCTCTCCTCACCTGCTTTGCCTTGCACTTTCCACTTCCAACACGGCAGAGCCGTGCGATTAACCTGGCGCAGCTATCCCATTACTCAATAATCCTATTGGCCTCACAAGCTGCGCCTGGCTACAGGGGTCCTTTTCAGCTGCTGAGGCCTCCCCTCACGCAAATCCCGCAAAGATGTTGTTGCCCCAAGTCATCTGTGACGGCAATCCATCGCCGTCCCGACTCATCGATCGGAGGAGACGCCATCTCGCTGATACCCTCACATCGCGCAACAAGGCCAAGGTGCCCTCTTCAAAGTGAAGATGGCGCCTGGCTGGTTTGAATCCAGGATCAAATCCAAGGTCAGAAGGCTACGGCAGACCGCTCCCCAAGGATCTACCGCAGCTCCTTCGTCACCATCACCTTCGCCGACACCGTCTCGGCCTGCATCCGAACCCGCAACCCGAACAACATCTCAGCCAACGCCTTCTCCGCCCACCTCGACAGATTCTAAAACCTCGTCGCTGCCGAGTCTGCAAGAACAACTTTGGAACCAAGCCTACGACGAGCTTAAAGCGAGCGAGCCAAAACTGGTCGAAGCGTACGAGGGGATCTTATCAGCTAGACTTCATCGAAACGACTCGAGCCCTATTGCCTCCGAACCGACCGAAAACGAGATAGGAAAAACTCAAGAGACAAGATGCCGCCATATGCAGCAGTTGGTCCAGGAAGGACTGGACCGGACGCAGAAGGCAGCGTCCATCAAGCGAGGCATCGACGAAGGCTTGCAAGCAGTGCAAGCGGTGAGGGGAGTAGTGGACAAGGCGGTGCATGCCGCTCCAGAAGCCGCCGTCGCCTGGGTAGGCGTCTGCCTCGGACTAGAGGTGTGTGTGATCAGCTTTCCCAACCGAAGAGAGAACGGTGGATGATCCCCCGCTAACAGTTGATAGATCCTTTCGAACCCCGTCACCGAGGCACGCGATAATCGCAAAGGCATCGCCTACGTCCTGTCGAGAATGGAGTGGTACTGGAACTTGGTGTCCCTGCTTCTCGACGAGAACAAGGCCGAGCAATCTTCCGCGGCACTGCGAGTCCAGCTGGAGAAGCACGTCGTGCAGCTCTACGAGAAACTTCTATCGTATCAGATGAAGAGCGTTTGCCTTTATCACCGTAACTGGGCCGCGGTCATCGGAAGGGATATGGTCAAAATCGATGACTGGGCTGGCCAGCTCAGCGAGATCCAGGAAGCCGAGGCTGCCGTGCAAAGAGACATGGAACAATACAATAATGAAGAGAGCAAGATGCAACTTCGGAAACTCACCGACGCCGCAAGCGCTATAGAGATGAATCTCCAAGACATCCATTCGGCCATCCAGGACCAAACACGGCAGCAGGAGAGGAGACACCAAGACGATGGGGATAAGCAATGCCTGAAAGACCTGCGCGAGACTGACCCTCGCGACGACAAGACGCGCATCCAAGATACGAAGGGCGGCCTGCTGAGGGACTCGTACCGCTGGATCCTCGACAACGACGACTTCCAGCGATGGCGTGACGATCCGCAGAGCCAGCTGCTTTGGATCAAAGGCGACCCTGGCAAGGGCAAGACGATGCTGCTATGCGGCATCATTGACGAGCTGGAGAAGGAGCCCGGCACTTGCCTATCCTATTTCTTCTGCCAGGCCACCGAGGCACAACTGAGTAATGCGACGGCCGTGCTGCGTGGTCTGATCTACCTTCTCGTCGATCAACAGCCGTCGCTCATCTCGCATGTTCGGAAGAAGCACGACCATGCGGGTAAGCAGCTTTTTGAGGACGGGAATGCCTGGGAAGCCTTATCCAAGATCCTTGCGGCCATGCTCAATGACCCGAGTTTGGATGGTGCGATCCTGATCGTTGATGCCCTCGACGAATGCAAAACGAATCGATATCAGCTTCTCGACTTTATCACCAAGCCTTCTCGCGTCAAGTGGATAGTGTCTAGTCGCAACTGGCAGGACATTGAGGAGAAACTAGATAATACAAAGCAGAATGTCAGGTTGCACCTCGAGCTGAACAAAGACTCGGTCTCCAAGGCTGTTGACACGTACATTGGATACAAGGTGGAAGAGCTGGCAGGCCTTAAAAATTACAACACTGAAACAAGGAATGCTGTTCAACGCCACTTGGTTGACAATGCCGACGGCACCTTTCTCTGGGTGGCCTTGGTCTGTAAAGAGCTTGCAGATTCCAAGGTGGTCCGACAACGGCATACGCTCTCCAAGTTAAAGTTGTTCCCACTAGGACTTGATCCCCTCTACGAGCGAATGATGGAACAAATCTCTGATTCAAATGATGCAAACATTTGCAAGGAGATACTGGCTATTGCTTCGGTCGTATACCGACCTATCACCTTGGAGGAATTGAAGGTTCTTGTTAAGTCGCTCGAGGAGGACGACTACAATGACCTGCCACAAATCATTAGGTCCTGTGGTTCTTTCCTGACTCTTCGAGAAGGTGTCATCTACTTTGTGCATCAATCAGCCAAGGATTTCCTGCTTAACAAGGCATCCGACCAAGTCCTACCCTCTGGCGCCGCGCACCAGCACTATGGCATCTTCTCGAGGTCGCTGGAGGCTCTCTCGGAGACTCTCGAACGTGACATTTACAAACTGGGCGTCCCAGGATTTCCCATCGATCAGGTCTCGCCGCCCGACCCTGACCCATTGGCTTCGATACGATATTCCTGCGTCTTCTGGGTAGGCCATCTCGATAACTCGGAATCCCAGGCGAAGATGAGCGACAAGGTCCTACAGGACGCAGGGATCGTCCATGACTTCCTTCAAAAGAAATATCTCTATTGGTTAGAATCTCTCAGTCTGTTACGCAGCATGTCGGAGGGGGTCATGGCAGTGCAGAAGCTCGAAGCTTTAGTAGTGAGTTATTATAAATCCATGTCCAAACTGGAGACGGTCTGACATGTTAGCAGAATACCAAGGAAGCGCGACAACTGACGGAACTACTTCGAGACGCGCGCCGCTTTGTTCTTTCTCACAAGCAGGCCATCGAGATTGCTCCAATACAGGCCTATGTATCAGCACTCGTGTTTAGTCCCACCCGCAGCCTAATCAGAGAGCTCTTCGAAAAAGAAGAGCCGAACTGGATCATGCTCAAGCCGACCGTGGTATCAGACTGGAATGCATGCCTGCAGACGCTCGAGGGCCATGGCAATTTGGTGGAGTCAGTGGCCTTCTCAGCGGATGGCCGGTGGCTCGCGTCGGGCTCATATAATAACACTGTCAAGGTTTGGGATGCAGCAACGGGCGCATGCGTGCAGACGCTCGAGGGCCATGGAGCTTGGGTGACCTCAGCGGCCTTCGCAGCGGATGGCCAGCGGCTCGCCTCGGGCTCATACGATAAGACGGTCAAGGTGTGGGATGCGGCAACGGGCACGTGCGTGCAGACGCTCAAGGGCCATGGCGATTCAGTGAACTCGGTGGCCTTCTCAGCAGATGGCCAGTGGCTCGCCTCGGGCTCAGGCGATAAGATGATTAAGATGTGGGATGCGGCAACGGGCGCATGCGTGCAGACGCTTGAGAGCCATGGCGGTTCGGTGACCGCAGTGGCCTTCGCAGCGGATGGCCAGCGGCTTGCGTCGAGCTCGCTCGATCACACAGTCAAGGTCTGGGATGCAGCAACGGGCGCGTGCGTGCAGACGCTTGAGAGCTATCGCGGCGGTTGGGTGAACTCGGTGGCCTTCTCGGCGGATAGCGAGCGGCTCGCGTCGGGCATGCGCGATAATGTAGTCCAGGTCTGGGATGCGGCAACGGGCGCGTGCGTGCAGACACTCGAGGGCCATAGCGATTCAGTGAACTCAGTGGCCTTCTCAGCAGATGGCCAGTGGCTCGCCTCGGGCTCAGGCGATAAGATGATGAAGGTGTGGGATGCGGCAACGGGCGCGTGCGTGCAGACACTCGAGGGCCATAGCGGTTCGGTCAATTCGGTGGCCTTCTCGGCGGATAGCCAGCGGCTCGCCTCGGGCTCAAGCGACTACACAGTCAAGGTCTGGGATGCGACAACGGGCGCGTGCATGAAGGCGCTCGAGGGCCATAGCGGTTCGGTGTGTTCGGTGGCCCTCTCGGCGAATGGCCAGCGGCTCGCGTCGGGCTCGATCGATCACACGGTCAAGGTCTGGGATGCAGCAACGGGCGCGTGCGTGCAAACGCTCAAGGGCCACGGCGGTTCGGTGTACTCGGTGGCCTTGTCGGCGGATGGCCAGCGGCTCGCCTCCGGCTCGTGCGATGATATAGTCGAGGTTTGGGATGCAGCAACGGGCGCATACGTGCAGACACTCAAGGGCCATGGTGATTCAGTGAACTCGGTGGCCTTCTCAGCAGATGGCCAGCGGCTCGCCTCGGGCTCATACGATAAGACGATTAAGGTATGGGATACGGCAACGGGCGCATGCGTACAGACGCTCGAGATTGACCGGGTGATTACCCACCTTTCCTTCGATCCGACGACAAGCTCTCTCCTATCTACCGACATTGGACTTCTGAACTTGGATCTAACAACTCTACCGTCTGCCATCGATACTCAGTCGACTGAGGTTGTTTCACGAGATACGAGCCACTCTGGTTACGGTATAAGCTCCGACGGTGTATGGATTGTGAAAGATGAAAAGGGGATGCTTTGGCTACCTGCAGAATATCGTGCGTCTGCATCGACGGTGGTGGGATCAACGGTCGCTATCGGCTGCCTCTCAGGCCGTGTACTGATGATGAAGTTCTCTTAGAGCGGAGGCAATATAATTATCTCTTTGGTTACAAGCAGGCCTTTTCTGGTTCTCAGTAGCGATCTACGTAGTTGGTAATGTTTGATTCTATGTCGCGAAGCTGCTATAGCTTTGGAAGCAGGAAGCCCGGGTAGCAACTATTTCCTACCTTCGCCAGCCAGCCCTGTATTCACTGAGCTTCGAATGTGCTAGGAAAAAGCCAACGTTATTTCTTTCTCTTTAATTTCCTTTTCACTCGGGGGGGTTCGTAGGGGGCCGAACAAAATTTATATTGGAAGGGGCTGAGACGTTCTTGCCTTCTCGACCAATCGAGAACAGTCTAGCGTCGGAAATCATGTGATCTGTGGTTTCCTTTACTTTGGAAAACATCGGCCATTTTGTGGATGGATTGTTCGTTTGGTTAATGTTTTATTTTGCGTTGAGATAGAGGCTGACGGCTGCGGATAAATAAATCTTGCTTGTCGAACGGTTCCTGTTTCCTGGCCGTCCAGGGCGCCCATTTCGGTGGCGAGCGGAGTGGTTGTTCCAACTCGACCCCGTCAGCCGGGTTCCCGCTGATCGCGCCGGATGTTGTGGGCCGGCTCGGCATCGATTGTACCCACATTACCCGATGGCCACCGATTGTGGCCTTCGGGTCCTTGTATGACATGCTTGAATTATCCACGTATGAAGGCGCACTTCTGTCCCCATATGTCGACTGTAATGCTGTCTTATTGCTGAGGCCACAACCGAGCAGGAATAAACCAACCAGCCATGTCCCGTCTGCCTCGCCATCGAAGACTTCAGCTGCTCATCCGCATACGGGTACCTGCACCAGACCTTCCTGGGACGGAGCAGTTCATCGGGGTGCTTATATCACACCCCATCGATATCCTATTGGGCCAAACGAAATAGCATCTACTATGAGCATCAAGCTACGGACTACGGTCTCAGGTGTAGAACCGAGGCATAATGCCCTCCAGATCACCCGGCTGACAACTCCAAGCAATCGTGCACGCATGTGACCAGGGGCACGAAGCAACAATATGTATTGCAGCACTCCTTGGCTTGTTTAAGGTATATCCTACCCATCTCAAAGTCCCCGACCCAGAAGGGCATGATGATATTAAGTTCTCCCACGATCCTTGAGTTTCGTACAGTAGTGCACTTGCAGACTGGAGCCGCCTCGTTCGGGGAACCGTTGAGCAAAACGCCGACGAATCTCCGCCCACCTGAGCTGCTCCTCTTCCTTCAGTTGTATGAGGAAGTTATCTTCGTCGTCTAAATACTTTTCCCGTTTTGCTGGAGCTCGCTTGGTTGTTTTTTTTGTCGCGACCGAGCGAGTTGAATCGGGGATCACACTAGTGGCATGCGGATGATTTGTGCAAAGGGGCCACTCAAACTGGAATTGAAACGTAGTCTTGCCATTTTCGGTAATGCGTTTCATTGAAACATTCTCGAGCGGCCATTCCTGAAACCGAGCAAGAAACGCACTGGCCTTAGAGAGAACAGATGTTGCGTGCGATGGTGTTGGACTCAACCCGTCGAGTGCCGGCGTGTCACGCTCCCTCAATGAGTGTGCGACAGCTCTTGTGGATCGCCTCCTTCGGCGAGAAACCCGGGCACTGGTAGCCGCGTTGTGTGTCGAACAGGAAGGAGACTTAGAGACCTTGCGACGTTTGTGATCTTGATGTTCTTCATCGTCGACATCATCGTCTTCCGAGCCAGATCCTTGAACCTCTGGAGGCGAAGGACAATAGTCCTCGTCACGCGCATATTCTGGAACATCGGGGCCATCCTCACTGCCGGAGCTTTCAGTATCTGCGTCACTGTCCTCTTGCGCTGTTGTATGCGCATGTGGGGATCTGCGACGAGAACGGCGCGGGGACGGCAACTGGGGAGATAGCCGGGCCTTGTCCGGCGATCCGGGTCCACCATCCACGGCCTCGGACTCGGGATCGCTGGACCCGCAGCTTGCGTCGCCCAAGTCTTGCCCCCGATGCAGTTCAGGTGACATCCTTGCTGTCAGGGATGAATTGCGGGCTCCAGGGGTGGCATCGTCAGACGAATTACCGGCAGGTATTTCGCTTTCTCGGAGTGATACCTAGACCACCTCGACGGGGCTGGCAGTCCACGGAGAGTATATGCAAGTTAAGGGGGAATCCGGATGACCCTGGGCGCTATGACAAGCGTCATGGTCAAAGACAGCATCGACCATCATGTTGCTTTGTTGACTAGCTGGTACGGGTCGAAGCTGTTGCCCGCCTGCCGCAACTAGGTATGGCTGGCTTTCAGGGCTAGTAAGAGGCGTTGCAAAATTGACATCTTTACAAGCAGACGTATCTCCGGTGAGTATGTGATTCATCTCACAAGAAGATTACTGGCTCGGTTCGGCATCAGCGAGGTGAGACGCTTGTGTCTCATTCGGCCAAGCTGGGGTGGCTTCCGCTTAAGCTGGGGATACTATTAGCGCAGTGGCCACGCCAATGGCAGCTTCTGATTCAGTTGCGTCATATTTGATACCGGTGAAATCTAGACGTCCGTTATCAGAAACTTCCACCTAAACGGAGCATCACGGCGTCGAAGACCTACCCAGATAGTCCGGGGTGCTGGCACGTATTGCGCAAGATTGCAAGTTATTGAGTTCTCGACTCTCGTCATTTTCATCTTCAGTGTCAGACTCGACATCAGAGTGAATACAAATCGCTATGTCGCTGGATCTTCTAATAGCCGAGAGGGCCTTCTTCTACAAAGATACCGTGTCTGGCTGAGAGGCAGGAGGAGTAAGGCTTTGCCGCAGCTTCCGCTATTCAGAGTCAAAAGATACCAAGGCCATGCTTGCATTACAGAGTACGGAAAGGAAAAAAGATAAGGGGTTTGGTGTTCGCAGTACAGCCAGGTGAAGATAGGCGGGCATTATCCGGCTTATATGCTCGTTACTGAATCATGCGGCAATATGAGTCCTAACCGCTTGCGGGCGCCTAGTTTGATGTCTCCCTGCTGCCTCCTTATGTTCTCCAAGATAGTAATAGATCAGATGGAGGCAGACACGTAACTACTTCTCCTTCGTCCCAATCACTTCACTGCCGGGCCACACCGAGGCAGCTATGCTGAACACATGAAGCCCCCCTCGATTCAGCTTGCCGCACATCGTCAGGGATTCGCGCCACTCGTTGGCAAGGCAGAGTCCTCGGGGAGATACCAGATGAGGCAGGTCTTCATGCCTATTGGGCTGTTCACGCACGACACGTCATTTCCAGTCGGTCGCAGCATCGGGTAGAAAGATCCCGGCAGCACTAGCTCTTCCGTTGGACCGTGATGGAGCTCAACGCCGCGCCTGCGCATGGTCGCCCACAACCACGAACTTGTTGAGCTATTCAGAGGACGGGAGAGCACCAGATGCCGTCATAAATGCCCCATGAGCTCGCAGCAGTGAGACAAACGGGGCTGACATGCGTGCAACACCAACGACTCGCCGGAGTGCGCCCATCCCCGTCCCCTTCCTTGACACCCAATCACCCCTCTCAGTTCGCCGGCTTGCTCTCGATTTTGAAGCTGCTGAGCCATCGGGAGCGGCACCGGATCGGGTGAGGCTGTACCTGAGGGAGCGTTCCCCCAAGTGGCAGGAATTCTCGGCAACCCTTGAGCAGAGAAATGGTGACTCGGACCCGGCCAAGCGAGTTGTGACCTTACTCTCCGCCCGGATCAGGGGACCAATCGAGGAGCAAGGTCGTGTCGGAAGCCTCCGTAGCCACCTGTGCCAGTTTTAGGAGGCGGGCCCGAGATGGCGCTATTAACTATTATGCTTTCAGGGGCGGGGAGGGGATTGATGAGCCACTGCGGCATTTCTGTAATTGGCTGGGCGTTGTTGGAGGCCTCACGAAGATAAGTATCGCCGTGAGATGCTCTGCTGCCTGGAAAGCATTGAAGCGCTGTGAGGTAGTCCGGCGGGGGGAATACCTCTGGGCTGTAAGCGCTTGTTAGACTCCGTGAGAAGAGGGCGGAAAGGAAAGCCATATGAACCGCAGAGTAGGAAAAAGTGGCAGAGGATATGATGAAGATGAGTGGTAGTATTCTTCTCATGCCGTCTAAGACCTAGCTCTGGGGACGAGAGTAGGCGTCGCCTTGATCGATCGATTCCTATAGAGCTTTATCTTAATATAGGATGATGACGCGGCAGAAGGGGGAAGGGGGCTGGGGCTAAAGATAGCGATGGCCGCCGAAGAGTTGAAACGGTGGATATAAAGGGGCGGAGGATAGAAGGAAGCAGAAGTTAAAGATATATATTCATATAGCCAGAGGAGGTTACTATCTTATATATAGAGAGTCACGTGATATATGGTCGGGAGCGTGGGCGGCGAGAGTGCTTTGCCTAAATAGGCAGTGCCGCTAAACTAGAGGCAGTAGCAGCGAGTCTGCGATTACTTAATATAATTTATTAATATAATTAGCTATATATATTATATTATTAAAAAATTAAAAAATTATATTATTATATAATTTAAGTTAATTTTGTAAAAGTATTATATTACTTTTTTTATTAAATTATTATTAATAACTAATAAGCTCTACTTAGATTATAAAGCTTTTAAAGCTATACTTTAATAAGTATTTAAAATACTAAATAAGAAAAAATAAAATATAAAAAAAAATAAAATATTATAATAAATATAATTTATATTAGATTATAAAATAAAATATCTCTAATTTATTTTAAAACTTAACTAAGATTAATAGCTCTTAATATTATTTTTTTTAATAACTTAAAAAAAGAAATCTAAGTAAAGCTTTATAAAAAAGATTAATTTAATAATTTTATTAATTATATTAATATAATATATATAATAAGCAAGTATTATAGATAAGCAAGTATCATAAAAATCCTAACCCTCCTTAGGAATATTATAATAAAAACACTATAAATTATCTAATTAATTAAAACTACTTACTATACTCTTCCCTAGATATCTTAATTATTACCTAATAAGTCCTTATATTATACCTAGGCTTACTATAAACACCATAGCGCCAAACACCTAATCCGATTAACCTCCCTCGACCACCACTCCTCGACGATTCAGCCGCTACCTACGCATCTATATCCATTTAATTAATTACTTACCTTCCTTCCTCTACCATTATTACCCCTCTTTTCTATAGTCTAGTCCTTTTTACCCTCTAGCGCCGGCTTAGTATCTCATTTACCTATCGAAGGTCTTAGACCTCTGCCCTTATAAGAGCCATCTCATATATAACTACCTTTATTCCCTTTATAAGAGACTTTAATACTTTAAGAATTAACTCTAGAGAGCTATTTTAATACCTTCTAATCTATTTTTTAAGGTATTTAGACTAAGATTAGGCCTTAAGTATAGTCTTTAGGGTCTTTAAAGCCCAAGGGGTCAATAGTTTAGTTACCTCCTTAACTAGTATTAGTATCCATAGCTAAATATTAAGCTTTAAGACTATAATTTCTAGGTCAAGAGGAATAAAGCTAGCTCTTTTAAAAGCCTCCCTAATATTTCTTTCCGTTATAGTAGCCTCATATATAGTATAAAAGGCCAAAAAAAACTTAGTCTTTAAAACATAGGTTATAGAGTATCTAATTAATCGCTCTATTTCTTAACTATAAGCTCGCTTTAGCACGCTAAAGTATTTAATATTAAGGGGCTAAAGTAAATAAGATAAATAAGATAATATATAAAGCTAAATAATCTTTTTCTCCTTATAATATCTCTTAAATTTAATAAAATAGTAATTTTTATAGCTATTAAGGATTAAGAGATAATAAGAATTAATTAATTAATTAGCTATATACTAGTTAAAGTACTTAAGCCACTTAAGACTAGTCTTATTATTAGTCTAGCCATTTTGGATTATCGCAATAGCCTAATCGCCTAGGAGGTTACTTTCTTAATACTAATTAGTAAGGTAATATTAGCCTATATTAATAATAAATAGCTAGATTACTTAGCCTTCTATATTAATTACTTAAATAACCATAATCTATTCCTAGTTTCTAAGCTATATTAATTTTAGCTTTAAATACCTTTCTATACCTATAATAACTATTCCGCTCGTAATTATACCTATAAAAAAGCTAGTCTTATTAAAGTTATAGATATTATTTAATTAGATATTATACTTCGCGATTATATTCGCTATAAGCTAAAACCAATCGCGGATAATAGCTAAGTCTTTGCATTTAGCTCTCTAGTAATTATATTTATAAAAGAAATATGTCTTAAAGTCTAGGTGCCGCTTAATGAAGTTATAAGCCTAATGCGTATTAATTAGTAGCATATCGCGGTTAATAAGTAATTAATTAGCTATTTCTTTCATACTATATAGCTATAAGGGGAATCCTCATAAATCTAGGCTAAGAATAAAGTAAATAAGGATATCTTCTTCTAGATCAAATAGCTTATATAAATTAGGGATAATATCGCATTAAGACTAGATGCCTTACTACCGGCGATATAAGGTATAATAGTAAACTATATATATCATTGCGGCGCATCAGATACTTAGTTTTAGGTTATTTTGGAGGGTTTAAAGAGCTAGAAGGATTCTAGCCTTAGTATTAGGCCCTGACATACTTGGTGGTTAAGAATCAATTAATCAAATAAAGAAGATATAAGGTGAGGGATTTTTGTGATACTCGCTTATCTATGATACTCGCTTATTATATATATTAGTAATTTAAATTAATAGTTAATAATTCTTATAAAAGAAATTATAAAACCCTAAGTTTAGTATTAATATAAATAGTACTTTTTATTTTAATATTAATTAAGATAAAAAGTAATATAATAATATTTTATATAATATTAATTTAGGGCTAATAAAATTAAGTATTACTTAATAAAACTTATAAGATATTAAATATTTTTAGTATTATAAAAAGATATATAAAATAAATATATATAAGAAAAAATAATAAAATATTTAAAAAAAAAATAATATTATTATTTAACTTTATACTACCTAAAATAGGGATTAAAGTATTATAATTAATATCTTAGTAATTTTAATAATAAAGGCTCTAAAAAAATAATATAAGCCTTAAAAATAATTAATATTCCTTAAAAATAAGAAATATTTAAATATACTTAATTAAAAATTAATACTATTAAGTTAGAGGAAATAAATACTAAGTTATTTTAAGCTATTAGGTAATTTCTTATATATAAAAAAGGATTAAAAGCTATAGCCTCTAATTATTATTATTATTTTTATTAATTATATTAAGAAAAGAAAGCTTTAAGCTTTTATTTCTAATATAATTATTATTATTATTAATTAATTAATTACTTTTATTATTTTTTATATTATTAAAATTATAAAAAAATATATTAAAAGTTCTAGCTATATAATTAATATATTTTATTTCTTTTCTAAAATATAAATAAAAGCTATATTATTATCTTCTTCTAAAAGTAATAACTTATATTACCTTATATCTCTTTTTAGAAATTTAAGTAATAATTCTAAGATTTTATTTATTATTTATTTCTTAGAGTTATTTAAGTTATTAGAGATATATCTACTATATATAAATAATTAAAGTTAAGATATATTAAAATAATAATATAAAAGCCTCTATTAGCTAAACTTTTATAAATTAAACTTATAGATATTAATATATTATTTATCCTACTAATACCTACTTAGTGGAATACGCAGGAGGGCCCGCGGCAATGTCTTGATATATTAGCGGCACTTCGTTATCCCAGCTTATCCCGGACCCTGGATGCTCGGTCAGGGTGATATTTCGCCGCAATTTCAAAGAGCGAAAAGTGCCCGTTTGCTCCACCAGAAGTGGCTTGCCTACAGGTGCACTCTCTTTGTTGGCCACTACCTCTATTTCGAGCAAATGTCTTATCTCCGTTCCATCAGGCGTTCGAGTGTCGCATGCGTACTGGATTTCGTTGCCTTTCGTAACTGTATAGTCAAATTCAATGTCGGCCGCCCCTTTTATTCCATCATAGGTGCATCTCCAACCCCCATACACGTCCTTGCTGCCTAGAATGCGAACATCGGTGTAAGTTAACCCAAGCTGGCCCGTCTGGGTAACAGTTTCGGGACGATGTCTAGGACAAGCCGGTGAAGACGTCGTTGTGATTTCATGCAAGGCCCATGTAAGCCTCCTGGGGCGCCAGAATTTGATCGCTTGGGCTGCGTTATCACCATCTGCCAATCCATCCAACCTCAGCGTGACACGGTTGTGCTCGGCTGGATAGATCGTGGACCTGCAGTCAATGCTAGCCTTGATCATAGTGGGAGGGAATTCGATGACCGGGTGTACAGGAAAGGCCTCGGGGAGGGAACGTTTGATAACAAGGCTTTTCTTGAACTTTAAAGAAGACCACAATGCTGGCCCCGTCGTGCCTGTCTTTGCCACACGAACGGCGACCTTGAACTCGTAGTTCACGTTCAAGTTGGGAGAGTCCAGTGTTGTTGGCAGATTGCCGGGGATAAGGATAGAAAATGGAAACCAATGTCGCCCTCTCCGCAACATGACAGGGTGCGAGAGAAAGTTCCAGGCCCCGATCTCGAAGCACTGGTGTTGACAATCAAGACATGAGTGATGATACGGTCGCCTCTGAAACGAATGTCGGTTCAAGGTAGCGGCCAGTTTATTTGCTAGGATAACATCGTCCTCGACAATCAGAACCACTTGACCAGACACAAGGGCGCCGGTGCTTTCCTCTGCGTTGCCGTAGAAGACAGCGGGCGGGCTCTCGATGTCACAATCAATGGATGCACAGGGACGGGTAGAACCCTGTTCAAGGGAGAAGGGGAGATAACGCATCATGGCCGGCATGGGGCTACTCTGTGGCCTGGTACCTGTTTTATTCATGAGCTGCCGACAACAACTTTTTACACAAGCCACCTGCTGACTCTGGCTGTTGTGGGATGATCCAACGTACCTGTCCAGGTCTTGACTGGGTACGAAGCCACTGAGTTCTTCCGAAGGTCGGTAACTAGACTTCGTAGTGGAATCCAGGCGTAACTCTTTTCTCTTCTCGTTTTGATGATGGAAAATACTTTTTACCTCGAAGCGAGAGGGTATAAGGGATGAAGAATATTTCGTCTAACAGCCTTCTAGTCATTTAAATGGTGAGTGTTAGTGACAGCTGTATATCTGGAAGCTGTGGCCCAGCTAAATGATTCTATATCTCACCTAACAGCCACGCTTAGAGTAGGAAGAAAGGATTAGAGCATTCTGTCACTGGTCTTGTGAGTCAGAGTCGACGCTTCTGAACTGCATATGGAATGCTCAACTGATGGTACAGTTGCACTGCGTCCCCGAACCTCGCGGCGAGATACCCAAGTTGGCTTAAGGTAGCGAGTTCTCTGGTGGAACGACTGAGTGGAGTTCTGGAGACTGATCCAGGTAACTAGGCTGCTCGGAATCACCAACGGGGCAAATGGTCCCAATAACCGCCGTATCAATTCCCTCGCCACGATTATTCTAGTTCTAATGGAGGCCCAAGCTGTGGCTCTAGTATGGAGTTAGATGAAATGGGAGTGACACCTTCCCTGTGACTACACCTGCGGTGTTGACTCGGTACAAGTGGTGGAACGCTTCCAGACTCCTTATTTGTTGCTTGTTTCCAATCCCAAGTCGCTCGAGAATCTCAACGACAACAGCATAGAGAATTTCAACATCCCCATCTTCAACCTTGACAGCAATTCCAAGGCCTCCCTTGGCCCCAAGACTTCGAGTCTGCTCACATTCTCGGACAGCAACCCCGTAGCAACCATCTGCTCCTAGTTTCCCAACGACAGCACCCTTGTACTGCAGCATAAGTTCTGTGCAGAACCTTCCTTTACCCGCGACCATGTCGGGGAACTGCCACATGCAGCGGTAAATACGTGCCAGGTGCTGTTGTCGCACCGATGCTTGGTATTCGGGAACCTCAGACGCAACGTCCGCCGCACGTGCGAGGGCAGCATACGAATAACTCAGATCTCGCAGCGGAAGAGCAGGTGCAGGTAAGTTGCAGCCATCAATACCCCATTTGATCTCATCCGACCCCAGGCCAGTTACCTCCTCAAAGACAGATTTGACATGGAGCTGGATCGGATGGTCCTCTTTGTGGTAGTCTTTGGCAGTCTCCAGCTCAATTAACTTGGCACCAGCCAACATGGCGATGTGCTTGGCCGAGCAGTTGTTGCACAGCGCACCCGGAACAAAGGCTCTCTTGATCCAGTCGTTGTTCACCTCCTCCGATAAAGCTGGATGGCCTCCGCAGCGAAGATCCCCCTCGCGAGCGTTGACCTTGGTGAGCATTTCGGAGCCACGGGTGATGTGACTTTGCTCGCTGCTGTGGGAAGAGCACATCATGGCAACATCTGCATCGCTGAATCCAAACTCGCCAAAGCCTTTGGTTTCAAGCAGGGCCAGAATCTGCACCGGTTTTGCGGCCGACCGAGCAAGTGTCATGCGAGACGGGTTGCCTACTCCATACAGGAGTTTGCCGCTTGCATCCGTCACGGCAACATGGATTTGGTGAGTGTTCTCGACAATGCCTCCTCGATCTGAGACAGCGCAATGCTGGTACTGGGTGTTTTGGACCATGGTGGTGTTTGCAAGGAAGAATGAGATGAGTGTGGTGGTGGTGTGACAAGAAGAGGGCATTAAGTAAGCTGTCAGCGTGTTTGCAAAGACTGATTGGTCATTGTCGCTCCCAAATTGCCGACTTTGGGGAAAACAAGATGGTTATAATCCCACATCAGCGCCTTGGCCGAGCATTGAGTCGCAGAATGACCAGTCTCTCTAACTGAATGGGTCGACTGCTGGAGCAATAGAGAGACTTGTCAGAAAAGAAACACTTCCGGCGATAAAATAACGCAGGTGGAATCATTGAAACAGCCGAACGCTGCTTAGTACGGGACAAGGGTAGTCTCAAAGAGGCACGACATTCAGGAGAGACCGAGAGGCACTTGCGCTAGACCCAAGCTCACCGTCGCCTCGCTCGACATTACCCCATTTGGTACAATGTCAGCGAGCTGGCGACCAGCCTTAGTCCCCACTCTGTCCACAAACACAGCATGTCCCGCATGGCCATGACTCTCACGAAGCAAGAAGAAAAAGCCTCCCTACTTTTCTGTCATTCATCGGCCCATCTTATGAGAAACATCACCTCCAATGTGGTCCAACTGATTAACAAGCAGCTCCACTCACGACTCCGCGGAGACCTGTGTTCGAGTTAGAACACACCTCGAGAAGAGCAACCAGCTGCTCCTTGGTTGTGTTTAAATGGCCACTGTCAATCTCCTGACAAGCTCTGTAAAAATCATCATTATCTGCCATCCCTCCACAGCGTAATCATGATTATTCCTTCGGTTCACGCAGAAACTCGCATCCCCGTCCTTCGACAACTCATTCGGGACAACGCACTCGGCGTCCTTACCACGGCAATCCCCTCAGGAAAATATCCCCAGATCCAATCAAGCCACATTCCGTTCATCCTTGATGTCCAAGATGAAGAGAGTGAGACCGAGCTGGGGGTTCTGAGGGGCCATATGGCCAGGCAAAACCCTCAGGCCAAAGCCATGATCGAAGCCTTGGCTGAGTCGCCAACCAACGTTCTAAGCCAGGAAGTGCTCGTCTTGTTCACCCCGGCACCCCATCACTACGTCACACCGAGCTTCTACACCGAGACGAAACCTACAACCGCCAAGGTGGTACCCACGTGGAACTACGCTGCCATCCAAGCCTACGGACAGATCACGGTCTATCATGATAGCAAGTGTGAGATCGCCTCAGGGTTTCTGTCCAAGCAAATTGACGATCTTTCCCAGCACACTGAGAAATCGATCATGGGCTACACTGGAGAAGGAGATCGACCAGAGCCATGGAAGGTGTCGGATGCACCCGGCCGGTACATTGATTTGATGAAGAAGAATATCATTGGCATTGAGATTCGTCTTGACAGGCTCGAGGGGAAATTCAAGATGAGCCAGGAAATGCGCAAGGGTGACCGAGAAGGTGTTGTCGCTGGTTTCCAAAGCATGGGCTCGGATGTTGGCCGATGCTTGGCGGGTATGGTTCAAGAGCGTAGTGAATTAAAGGAGGCGAAGGACAGCTGAGTGAAAGTGTCTGGTCAATAATACATAGAGAAAACAGTTTTTAAGGACCTTTTCTTTTGCGAACTTGATCAAGTTTCCCAAGCCATCAGCCACGATAAAAAAGAATGCAGTTATGGACACATTAAAGAAGGAGATGCTGTCAAGATTTTCATTACGGTATTAGACATTTACGAAGCCCGGTAGGTAGGCGTGCATCTATGTGAGGCTACCACCAGGGGATTTACGGCAGAACAGCAGGGGCAGCAAATGGAGGCAGGCCACAGAGTGATGGCTGACTCCTATGCAGCCGATCAAGTTTTTATCAATTTTGGGAGATGGACTAAAAACAAATAATCTGTTCATCTGTCCAACCGCCAGCTTGCAGCACATGCTTGATCGCCGTTTCCATCGCTGGGGGGCCGCACAGAAGGACCAGGTCCGCGAGGCCTGGCTCGGGTTGCTCAACCTCTGCTTCCAACAACTCCTGACTAATCCGGCCCCTTTGACCAGACCACGAGGCACTGGGACTGCTCAGTGTGTGGGTGACGCGGATCCTTCGGCCATCCAATGCACCCATAGACTCGAGCTCATCTCTGTATAAAATGTCGTCTTCGCGGCGGTTACCGTACAGCAGGAGACACTCGGTAGAGTCTTTGGCGTCCTTTGCTACAGCTCTAAGCACTTGTAGCATCGGAGTCAAGCCAGATCCAGCCGAGACCAAGATAAACCGGTTGACCTGCCGCGTCTTGCCAGAAACACGGCATTTCCCCTGCCCCATGTATTCAAAATTGCCAACGGGGCCTTTGAGCTCCAGTGTAGCTCCAATAGACATACTGTCAAGTGTCGTTGTCATTTTGCCGCCGAGTCTAGTGTCCGTCTTTGGGTAGATTTTGATCAGCAGGTCAACCTCACCGACACCATCCCTCGCTGCGATTGGTGTATAGGCTCGAACGATGCTGTTCATAGAGACTGGATCTCTCGCCCGCAAAAGAACATGTTTTCCAGTAGGGAGGCCGAATTCTTCGTAATGATCCCATTTTAGAGTAAGGAGAATGGTCTCTTTTGAAAGTTGACGCTTCTCGAGGACCATAACGGGCCGCCAGACGTCGAGCTGAAGGAACGAACCGCGGTGCCTTTGGCCAGTGACCAAGTCTTTTCCCAATCTCGGAGCCAGGCCCAGCGATCCAACGTGGTAGGCAGGAAGCAATCCTTGAGCTTCATGGCTATCTAGATCTTACTGTTAGCTGAGCTAGTGTTAATCAAGGGGGCCAGCTATACGTAGGTCGAAAAAGTCTTCTGTGACATCAGTCCCCGCCGCCTCAAGCAGAATATCTTCACCACCAGGATGCTCGCTTATAAATGTTGAGATGTCGTAAACTTGCCCGGAAATGGCGACCCAAACACCCGACTCGAGAGAGTTGTGAAGTGCTAGTTCATCTAGCGTAACAATTTTTCTAGCATCTCGTGCCTTGCCAGCTTGATCAGCCTCTTCCATAGTTGGACGATGGAAAATTGTTTGTATCTCAATAGAGACTGGATGATATCTGTGACAGAAATCAATGAAGTGGCCACAAACAATGAGTGCAAGGTAAACTAAAGTACAGTGAAGAGGGCAGTAAATGATGGTTAGGTAGCCAACGTCAGCCTGTCAAGGGAGTCTGGCTCGAAATTAAAGCGTTCCTCATGATACATTGTACAAGTCCCAAGAATCACGCGCGATGCCATGACTCAAAGCAGAATCCATAATTGCGTGGTTGGCACACTTGGTCACTTTTCATGCTACAGTAAAACCTGAGCCACAGCGCGGAACCAATTCACGAGTCTCGGAACCGCTCCCCATTATCACCTACCGGGTCAAGATTCAATAATTGGGTCAGGGGCTAAGTGGGGATGGGCCACTTTGGCATATGCAGGGCCTGTTTGCGCCCCAGCCGACAGGGTCTAGCTTTGACGCCTGATTTGGAATCAAATATGGAATAGGCAAGGCCAACATGAAAATGATGTCCGGAAGGCGTTCCCGATATGCAACTGGCGAAGTGGCTTAAAATCGGGCAGCGTGGAGGGATGAACAACAGGAGGAAGAATGCCGACACACTCAGTCTCACAAAGGCAAAATCGAGCTGGTCCAAACTGGTACAAACAAAGGTATATCTACGTTCAACTCTAATTGTTTCAACCTTCAGTAAAGATCCAATGTCCGAAAAGTTAAGCACCCGCTACCTACAGAGGGAACCTGCTCTCATCATGATGTCTAACCTCCGTTCTCTATTACGTCACTCGGCCTCGCCAATAGCCATTGCCCCACCTCCCTACCTTTGATAATACTAACCGAATTCGGTATCTAACAGCGAAGTTGGTGTGCCCCCCGCTATGGAGATTTATCTCTAGTCTTGCGCAGCGAGACAGCGAGCTCGAGCAGCCCACATGAACCTCTCGCATCTCGTTTCTACTCTGCTTCTCCCTCTAGAGTAATGGAAATTCAACGCGTACAGCTCTTTTCTCTTTGAGAGTCATGCGCTCTCCAATGCTCATCTTCACTAACATGACGCTAGCTCTTCATCTACCCCATCAAGTCCCTTCTGCCAGTCGAAGTTACATTTGCCGAGGTGACAAGGGAGGGCTTCCGCTTTGACCGACAGTATATCCTCGTCAAAGAGCCCGATGATGACTCAACCCGTCATGTTGAACACCTCACCATCAAGAAAACATTTGCGTTGGCCCTGTTCCAACCCTCGATACATGATGATTGGTCAAGTCTAACCATTCGCCATACCAAAGCTCAACCAGAATCCTCCATCACAATATCACTTACCCCGTCTCCTCTGTGTTGTTTTCAATCGAAATCCTATGTAGTCAGCGTTTGCGGCACGACCGCTACTGGGATTGACATGGGCGAGGTGCCAGCTTCGTTCTTTAGCCATCATCTAGGCCAACGCGTCCGTCTTCTGTTCATTGGCGGCGATGGTAGCCGAGCGGTTCCAGGCTCCGATAACCTCCAATATGGCGTTGCTCAGCCGGGACAAAGAGTACGGTTCGCTGATGCAGCTCCATTTCTCTTGACTTCGTCGTCGTCCGAGGGTGAGGCTAGATCCAGGTTACCTCCCAACTTCCAAGCAGAAGACATCATTCTCCGACTCCGTCCCAACATTCACATTGCTGTCAATCAAGACACTTCCCCCTTTGACGAAGACATGTGGCAGGAGCTTACGGTCACGTCTGGATCCAGCGAAACGCCAACGGCACTCATATGCTGTATATCACAGACCACCCGCTGCCTCAGCCTCAACGCAGACCTGGAGACGGGCGGAGTGGTACATAGACAGCGCCAGCTTTTTGGGTTGCTTGCTCGAGACAGGCGAGTCGTTCCTACATCTCCTAGTAAGCAATATGAACGTGCGGAGATACGTTATGGAGTTTCTGACACAAAGCAGATAGGCCAGTTTTTGGCCGTTACGCCTATGTAACACCCGTAGGGGGGGCATTGAGAGTCAAGGATAAGATTGTAGTATCAAAGAGAAGCCAGTGATGATATACTTTGAGGCCTTGGGAGTCAGTAGACCGCACCGAGCCGTTTTGGTCTTAAAATAGCTGCATAAACGGTTCTCTCTGTTTCTCAACACACTCTCCCAATCATCACCTCGTTCTCCTTCCAATTGGCTCGCTGGATAGTGATATTACTTATTCGTAGAAGACCCGGTTAGTCTAGCGATGAGAAAATGGCAAGGGTTGCCAAATCCGCCTCCCTCAGGGCTCGCCCTGGGGCGGGAAAGCCAACCGGCGGCGGTAGCGTGGTCCAAGAGCCATGCCTCCGCCATCCGTCTCTCGTTTTCCGTCATCTCGGCCGTGATTACGCAGAATGGACCATTCAGAATGTGCTGCCTGAGGAGCCAAGGCTCCCCCGCACGCCCACCAAAACTAACCATTCCCACTGTACCACCAGCCCCCTGATCATTCCTTAGCCTCTGGCTCCATGAACTTCGCTCTGTCTTTCTCCTTCTAGAAGCGCGACCCGAGTCGGGTAATCTCGTTTGTCCAACAATGCCGCCCTTGGACATTGCCCAGTCTTCTTGTGGCAGATGTCGGAAACGTCGGGTCAAGGTGAGCCACATCGTCACTCCCTCTTCCCAATATCCGCTTATCCTTGGTGGCCCAGTGTGACAGGCGCAAGCCTGGATGCCAGCGTTGTGAGAAGTACTCTCAGCCGTGCCCCGGATATGAAAAGGAGCGGTTATTTCGGGACGAAGGACCTGGTCTGCACAGGAAGTTTGCTTCGACCAGATCTTCTAAGCCTCATTCCGACGCCACCAGCGCCTCCACGCAGGCCACGCCAGGCTCAGTCGTCTTGTCAGATCTGACCGGGCCGACGACAACGAATGTCGGGTCAGGTATCATCAACTCATCAACCTCAACAACTATCTCCCAAGAATCCATTTTCGACGACGCAAGATTCTTCGATCTGGACCCTGCTGTATACTATGATCAAGAGAGCGATATCTGTGACGCGAGTGCTCAGTTGCCCCAACCAGCGCCTGCATCTGTGGATGAAACAGGCCATGAGTTACAGCGAGATGCCCTCCCTTACGACCAGTCCGCAGCACCTATTGGAACCCGATGCAACTCTTCATCCGATCTTCATGAGCAGAACCACAAGCAAGATACTCTCCACGCACTCCTCATCAGGCGGTTTGTTGATTTCATCAGTCCATGGCTTGACGTCTTTGATAAGGACAAGTACTTTGGGTATATGGTACCCATTCGCGCGCGCCGCAGTAGGCTGTTAAGAGACAGTGTTGCCGCCGCGGCAGCCAAGCAACTTGGCAACCTTGAACAGAATTTGAGACGCCAACATGCGACTAGTAGTACTATGAGATTCGCTACTGAGGATGGCTTATCGGTGGATTGGTCGTTTGAGGCTGCAAGCTTCTACGACAAGGCAATTCGCTCCATGATAACTGGTTTGCAGTCAATGGGTGAGTCCGTCCCGAAAGTACCATGGCCTCGACTAATAAGATTCTCGGTAGCTCCAATTCCTTCAGATACACCGCCCACGGGAAGTGTGTTCAACAAAGAAGACGTTGGCGACTTACTAGCTGCAATGCCAATATTGCTTGTCTACGAACTGCTGGATAATCATCACTTGAGCATAGTCCAGTGAGTTTCTATCCAAGTCATCCCATCCATGAGTCGAGATAATAACTACTTAGGCATCTCGCTGGCGCTCACCACCTCCTCAGCATCGTTCTAGGGCAGCAAGAAGAAGCTGGGGCCGCAAGCGAAACTATTGAAGACATCTTCTGTAACGCAAATCTAGAAGATGCCTGGAAAGCGGTGTTCTGGAACTTTGTCGCCTTTGACTACTTCACATCATACGCCAAGTGCAGCAAAACGAGATTTGGATTTGCAAGCACCCAGGTTTGGCAGGCTTCAGGTCTTTCTCTTACACAAGTAGACGGACGCCTTGTCCCGGTCTCTTTGACGCGCCGCCCTGGACCAACCTCATCCAAGATGACAGAGACTGTGGCTTGCAGAACCTTGCTATGGATTGTGCTCAAGATTATGGACCGCATCGCGTCCGATGATCAGAGTCCAGCTGGAGCACAAGTCAGTCGGTTGTCAAACGAGCCAAGTATATCCCCGTCTTCTCCGAGTGAGACTCCCGTAAACTGGGGAAAAGTCGATGGTTATCTCAGTGACTGGTACTCCAGGGTCCCAGACAGCTTCGAGCCTTGCTTCAGGATACCACAGGAACAAGAAGCATATCTCCAAACGGCTAACACCAGCGGTTTAGCCATGAGCAACAACTTCGGAGCATCGATGCAAGGACTTTTTATTGCGAACCCGATGGGGGCGGCCTCTATCCCTTTGTATCACTTCTCTCGGATCCTGACTTTGCTACATGGCCCATTTGCCGATCAAAACATTGCATCCTCAACCGGCCCAGGAAGGCTTCAAGCTCATCGCCAATTTTCACAACTGGTTGGCCACCATGCATCCGAGATTTACGCCGCTGCCATTGGAAAACCTCATGCTGCCGTTCAGATGCATCTGGTACTGCCACTGAGCTTGGCTGGCTTGTGCCTTGATTCACCCGGCCAGAAGACTGCTCTGAAAGAGTTACTACTAGAGCTGCAGGCTGAGACAGGGATTCTGACGACATGGGCGATAGAGAAGTTCAAAAACCCTTAGAGCGGGACTGGGACCAAATACAATGTACCAATAATACAATCGGCCAAGCTACATACGCAGGGCAATTTTATATATATACATATATATATTTTTTCCATCAGAAATTAATCACGTCAGCACCAAGTTGGAGGCACTGGCCAGTGTCTGAACATGGTCTCAACTGCTGTTGACCACTCCATCTCAAAAAACATAGCTAACTGATCTATTTCCTCTTTCGTCGGCGTCTTATCTCCCCACATCTCAGGCTTGGCCGATTCAATAGTTGCGAAAAACGGTATAAGCCCATCCTCTTTGATCTTGGTAAGACATAGCCATGCCAAGTTCCAGCTGCGGTTGCTTAGAGGATCATTAATGACACGGACATATGAGGTCGTGATAATCTCGCCACTAAATGGGAAGTTGGGTGTTAGCCCGTGGAGGTCGACGAGAAGTTGATGACTGTCCACATAGTTGGCCCAAGCGGCCGTCATTGGCACTTGAAAGGCGCGGGCATCGGACTCTGATTTGCAGAATGCGGCGATTCTTTCTATGCGGACGAGCTCGTTGAGTGTTCTGATGCGATGGGTCATGAGAGAGTCGATCAGGTCGGGAATTGGTGGCTACACGGATCAGAATTCATTCAGATGCAGAATGGCACACTGCTGGAGAAACTCACTGATGAATGGCTGTGCGTGCTGGAGTAGGAAGGGGATAGCAGCGACATGGTAAGAGCAGAGATGGTACAACACCGGTAGCAATCAAGTCCTTACTCCGTAGACGTATGGAGTATGCTGAATGGGGTAGGCAGCACGACGCTAAGCCCAAGAGATACCGAGTTGCAGACAGGGTAGGTGACTGGTGAAGAAAACGATATGCTTGATATGACAGAACGCAGAGGTGGTAAAGTTGGATGACAGAAGCAGTTGATATAGAAATAGCAACTTAGTCAGAGAGAAGGGAAAGATGATTGACGGAGATGAAAGCCTTCTAGAACAGAACTTAAGCATAAATAATGCGAGAATCCAGGACCGAGAACCCTTGATGACGAGTGGGTACGTTCTCGGTCAAACAATGCCCAAAATAAGGCAACCCATGGCTCTACAAGTTAGTTCCAGGGTCGCCAAGACTTACAAGAGTCACGGAGGTGGAGCTCGACTTGTTCAATTACATACAAAAGTGCTGGGGGAAGAATGGTGCCGTGGGTGGCAAGTGGCCCAAACGGCTCGGGTGTGGTTTAGCATCACACGATTTAAGCGGGCAAGGCTGAGCTTTGGGCAATTTTGGGTGGGTTATTCTAGTTAGGAGTTGTTTCGGCATGCCCGGATCTCTTCAACAGTGGTATCAAATCGGTTCAGGATGAGGAATGGTAACGCCAACGGAGCATCAGCATGCATATTAGCAATCGGTAAGGAGCACGGTATTTGTAGCTGTCGACACTTGAGAGCTAAATCATCCTCAGACTGGGCCTATTCAACAACCAATGCCACTCTTCGCTCTCGCAACGCCAAGACCCCGAGGCCGTCGTTGGTTGTCCGGCTCCGAGACTAATAAAAGCTAATGTCTAAGCTCCCGGACACCGAGAAGCTGCGAGCACCGAGCCATCCAATCATGCCTAGTGAAGACGTCACCCCTGACCCACTTCACGTGAGCCCCTTTCCAGGTCTTTTAACCACCGGATTCGCAGTTTCTCGGGTTCCGGAAGATACTCAGCCATCACGCTGACCCTGAATGCGTAGTGCATCACTTCAGCTGCAACCATGGATGTCGACGAATCATGCGCAGACTCTGATTTTGAGCCGCAGGATCAAACATCCCAGCGGCCATTAGCGTCTTCGCGAAACAGCCACCGGCTTGCAGTCAGTCCAGTCATATCTCCCAAATGAAGAACACGGAACACTAACCAACATTTGCAACAGTGTACCATTTGCAGAGAAAAAAAGGTACGGAATCTTTATGACACTAATCGATATTTCAGCTACCTCAATATTGACCTTATCAGATTGCCTGCGATCGACTTGACCCTTGCTCAAATTGCATCAAAAAGGGTTGGAATTGCGAGTTTCCATCGCGTCAAAGATCTGCCGTTAAGGGACAGCGCATTCATATCACCTCTGTGTAGTAAGCATTAACCTGTGTCGATGACTGGTTTGGTAGAGCCTCTCTCCTAACTACAACCACTACAGCGAGAACAAGATCAGTAATATCGAGAAGCAACTGCAGCATGTAATTGGCATCCTGGAGCCATATGTCTCAGCCTCATCAGCCAGCGCAGCACCATCTTCTGAGTCGCCCAGACGCAAGAGACCCTGCATAGTCAACGAAGGAGAGAGATCTCAAGCCGGGCCCCGTTTTAATGCGGCATTTCCCCTTACACCATCAACAAACACCTCGTCAACACCTCTGTCTGCTTTCGAGGGCGACTCGTCACTCGCTGCTCATACAGCCATGGCCAACAGCTTACTCGAGACAGCAGTCAGTACGTCATCCTTGCAGCCTCGGATGGCTGAGGGGATGGAGGCCTTGCGCCAGCTCATCAGCGTCAATGGTGAAATACCCGATGCCTATGGGATGGCGTCATCACACAACCCAAGACTCGGTTCGATGCCCATGTTACCCCAGGGCGACATGTCTATGCCTCCCATTCAGGCTGTCTTGACGGTTCTAGACTTGATGAAAAGTTAGCGTCACTTTGCTGTTCTGGCTCTTCAAAGGCATAAGCTGACGTGGATTGATCTAGGTAACCCTCGTTTTGAGTCGATGGGCTTCCACATGTTCTTGTCAGCCACAAAGTTCATGGGATATTTAAACAGGGTGTATACGCCAGGAGAAGTGCCAACACTTGCCGATTTTATCATCGTAAACGGAGCGCTTATCGATGTCTTCCTACGAAGCATTCTGCTCACCGACGACACTGACATACGAAGGGACTTTCAGCAGCACATGAACCTTTGCGAGGGAAACCTTGAGACTGCGTTGGCCAGACTTCCGGTTCACATGCCGCACACGATAGATCACATCACAGCTCTGACCTTTTCTGTGAGTGCCCCAAGACTTGACTGCCCGGAACTATTCTGACGCGCCAGCTCCCAGGTATATCACGCAATTAGATCATCTCAGACCTCCCTTGCCTGGAGTTTAGTGACTACAGCCATACATATGAGCATTACTGCCGGTTTTCACCGTGCATCATCGGCCAAGAATGAGTCCAGGCAAGAGACTAACCAGAAAGCATGGCTTTTTTGGTCACTCTACAGTGTTGAGAAGGGCCTCTCCTTGCGACTTGGCCGACCCTCATCCATCTTGGATTACGACATCACAGTACCGCTGCCGCAACATGACGATCCGGAAATCACCGCATACACGTCAACCTTCACCCGGTGGATCAGGTTGTCCATAGTACAGGGCAAGATCTACAAGATGCTGTATAGCCCTGCAGCACTAGCTGAGACCCCGGAAAGAAGGGCAACCTGGGCCCGTTCACTTGTCGAGGAGACAAGAAAGATTTACAAGGAAGTAGAGAAAACAAGCGTGAGTCAATTTGAACGGCGCTTAATAACACTGTAGGGAACGATGATCTGACTTGAAATAGACTCCAACGAGCAACAACAGGTGGAAAACAGCGTCAGGAAACGAGACGGAGCTTTCCTTCTTCTCCGAGAATGTCCTGTTCTATTCCACTTTGACTCTGATACTGAAGTCTCTTCCTCCAGATGAAGGTTCGACACATCATTTTGCATCAGAGTGCATCACGACCGCAAGAATTGCTCTTGAGAAGCATCAAGAATACTGCAAGGCTCTAGGGCCCGATAGTGGTAGACACATCGACGTCTATGTCAATTGGTGAGACCTATTCCTGTTCCTATACTTCAACCTAATGCTTGTTTGCTGACTGTTTCCAAGGACGATCCTATACAACCCGTTCGTCCCTTTTATCGCCATATTCTGCCACGTCATAGAATCGGGAGACGTGCAAGATCTCAGCCGGCTACAGGCATTCGTTGCCTCTCTAGAATCTGCACGCATGTATTCACAGGCCACAGCAAACATCCACCGCCAGTTTCAAGTCCTTTACAACATCGCGCAGCAGTTCACAGAGATACGCACATCGAATGAGCTTCTCAACGACGAGGCCATCACTGAGTTTGACGAGTATATCCAGGCGTTGGGTATTTTTCCATCCCGAATGACATATAATGATAGTCTTGGGCTTCTACCCAGCGCTGAAGCGGATGATATGGAACTCAACGGCTGGGGCTGGTCTCAGGCTAGATAGAGCATTTGTTGTATTTCAAAAACGACCCAGAGTTGAGGGTCAACCAAAATTGGGATGGTCAAGCATAGAGACGAATGAGCATTTTCAAGGGGCATTATCTCTGACATAGAAACGAAAGTCCGAGCTCCATATATCACAGAACGCGTAGGTAGGGAGGTTGGCAAGTCGATAGAACACGGACTTCAATTAGCTCTAAGAGTAAATAATACAAAAAGCAAGAAAGGTGAAACTAGAGAAGATGTGGAGTCCATATGACTATGGGCACCAGTGAATGTATCCAACTTCTTAGCAAGAAGCTCCAGTGGGGACTCCCTTGCACTTGTCAGACTTCTTGCCACCAGTGACACTGTTGCCAGTCCAGGTCCAGTTCTTGCAGCTGGCGCAGAGAATGTAAACGTCGGTTCCGCTCGACTTGACAGTGCCAACGACCTTGTTGATGGTGACATCAGTGATGGGAACACCAGCACTGGGAGTACCCTTGGGAGAGCCGTTGTCATAATCCTGCTCAATGACGATGCCGTACTTGGCAATGTTTTGGAGGGTGATCGTGTCATACTTGACATCGGAAACAGAGCCGGTCGCTCCATAAACAGTCTTGATGCGGACACCGTTGTCAGAGTTGGCAATGACGGAGTTGAGGATGCGGACAGTCTTGACAACATTGTCCGAGCGGCCACCAACGGAGCCGATGGACAGGCCATGGCCACCGCTGCAGTTTCCTCCAGTGAAGGTAATGTTGGTGCCAGAGTTGATGGCGAGGCAGTCGTCCTGGTTCTTGACAACAGCACCAGAGATGTAAACACCGGTGGATGATCCGACGTCAAAAGCATCAGTGTTGTGACCACCCTGGGTGTCGCCCAGAGAGTTGTCCATGTGAACACCGTAGACGCCAAGGTTGGTGACGCCGTTGATGCTGAAGGCCTGAACAGGGGTGTTCAGGACGTTGAGGTTCTTGATGTTGGAGTTCTTGAGGGAGTGGGCGCTGAAGAACTTGGGCTTGGTCTTGCCGCCGTTGCTTCCCTTGGTATCCCACCAGCGCTGGCCCTGGCAGTCAATGGAGTGGCCAGAGGCTCCCTCAATAAGAAGGTTGTTTCCGGTAAAGGCAATGAGAGGGCCCTCCCATTCCTTGTAGCCAAAGGTAGTCTTGCCCTGGAAGATGACCTAAAGGAATCCTGTTAGCAGAGAAGGGCGTTGGCTGGGGGACAATCACGAACATGGGTGCCATCCTTGAGCTTGGTCAAGTCCAGAGTAGTTCCCGCAGGGACAGCAATGTTATTGAGGATGATGGTCGAGCAGCTGCCCTTGCCCGCGATAGCAGAGGCAGTGTCAGTGAAAGTGCAGCCAGCGCGAGCTTCCAGAGAGGTAGGGTGGGCAAGAGCCGAGGCGGCAAAGCCAGCGAGCATGAACAAAGAGGAAATCATTGTGGATAGCTAGCTATCGAGTATAAATGAATGAATATACAAAGAATGAATGATTGAAGTAAGTGTTGAGAAGGAATGTATGAGCTGTGAAGTTGGATGACTATGTGAAGTGAGCGAAGGCTTGGCACTTTATAGACAACAGAAGCCATGAAACAAACATTCGAGACCGTATAGAAGATTCACAGCATATGCCGTTCTGCCGGAATTGTCACTCGTGTCGAACTGTTTCGCCGGGGTACCTGTCTGGAATAGGAAACGTCGGGCCGTTCGGCATCAGCCCGGTGATGGTCGAGTCGTTGTCAAGGATCCACCCTTGCCCTGAATTTCGGCTCCAGCAACACAAGCTTTCAGCTCAAGCTTGGCTCAACTCCACCGTTATTGGTGGCCCATATTTTTCCATAGTCCTGGCCAGTTTCAAGTTTGGCCCAGAGGCTCAAAATCCACGGGAAACCGGCACAACGACATTGAATATGTGCTCTAGATTGGTCTATCTCTGCATTTAACCGTCTTGTAAATGAGACCGCTCAGTAATCACCATCATGGTGCTCGTACGGGTTAGACTTTAGGAACCTCCTTTTGAAAGGGGCCCCTTAATCGTTAAGCTGCTACTCCGTCCGTGAGGCGGCCAAGCACCACGCGTCGTCTTTGCCACAAGTCCTGAACATGATTTTAGTTGCGAGTGAGCTTGCAGCCTGTTTCTGAATACATGATCACCGATTCGTAGCAATATTTTGTGGCGGTTTCCATAGCGTCTACAAGCAACGCCTCTGGACGCCCGGCGCCCGGCTGACCTGCGACCAGGCGCACTTAAAATACTCTAAATATGAAGCTTCTTTTAGTGAATCTTGGTTTAAAGTCTTAGTGCCACACACTATTTGCAGGGCTCTCCTGACCTAAATGCGTCGGCGACGAGGTATAATGTTGTCTTACACTTGTTCGCCGCAAGGAGGGTGATAGCTGATCATTCAGAATCAACTCTATTAAAGTTATGTACCTGGCCAAAACTGTTGTGTCACTATCGTGTCCTAGATTCGCAGTAAACATCCGGAAGAAGGGCCTCGCATGCAAAGACCGGCAAGGACAGAGATGAATGGAATGAAATGCAGCCACAGGGCGCAGAGACTTGTATCTTTAACTTGCAGATAGCCATCTACGATATAGTCAAACAGGTTCCGGTAGGAGATTTTACGTAAATACTTGAGCCACACCATGCAAGATACTATTGCCAAGCTTCACATGCCTACCCCCACGACCAATCCCCATAAAAGGCATGGTTCAATGAAGGGGCGGAAACAAAACTTAAGCTCTAGGAGAAGAAAGCATGGTGGTGCTGGGAGTTATTGGAAGAGTTCCTTAAGTTCTTTTATTTCTTATCCACCTACGGGGTGGGTAAGCGACACGGCTACTGTAGCTTCTTACCCCTCTCTATCCCCACGGAAGGTCCCTCTGTCCGCTGCTGCAATAGAAACGTAACCGACAGGGCATCTAGGCACGTCGCTTCGCCGGTCGCGGCTCAAAGTCCCTGTCCTTGCTCAAGAATGTACGCCAGAAACGCAGTGCGTTTCCCCTTTCTGACCAATTAGCGTAGCCCTAGCAGTTATGCCCTCATTTGGCAACCGACGAACTCATACGGGTGAGAAATGAAATGGCGCAAGCATGACATGGGGCAGCCGACAAACTAAATCTGGGGCAACCGACCAATTAATCATAGCTAATCGAATCGCATATATGGCTAGACTCCGGCTCAACACACCGTATTTCCTCTAAGACATACGTTATAATATATAGTAGTGTTTAACTTATGGTGGTCCAATTCCTGCGCCCAACCAATCCAGTCATGATCGAGAATGCTTGCTCTGTTCTTATTTCAGCGGCCCGAGACCGGCATATCGGCCATGGATAGCATGCAGCTGTAACACTATACATCGCCCCAAAAGCGACATATGGCTGTAATTGAGTTGTCACACAGCACGATTGTTTAGATAACTGGACAACGATCGGGCAGAAGATCCCCTGTGAATCGGGCAACGAAAGACTCTTGGTCTTCTATCTAAGGGAGCGACGAAAGTCAGTCTCTTTATACCTATGTTTAATCTGCCGATATTATAAGCAGTAGGCTGCTGCCTGATGCTAGTTGTGGTCCTTCAAGATGGTCGTGATCCTTGGCTGATTTCTTTCCTCATTCCGACAGTAATGACTGGTTGTAGCCTGCTAGGCAGCGACACTGTTGTCTACTGTATGAGTGAGCGGCTTGATATTGACATGAGTCTAGACAAAAGGCAGCACTAGATGGCTTGGATATTCCTCAGAGCAATACACCCTGTGCACACCCTTATTCTTCATATGCTCCAAGGTTCCAAAATTACTGACGCCCAGATTGCGTCCGCTAATAACCACGCGAAGCGCCTCCCCCGCCTCATACTCGATTCCCATGGCCCATATCCCTATATCGAGCCTCACAATCTCGCCGGGCGCGATCTTCTCCTCCTTCTCATGGGGGTGGAACGGCCAGTGTGGATGCATGCTTCGGTCCTCGTCAATGGCTCGATGCGATGCTCTCAAGATCCCCAATGGCCCCCGGTACAGGACGACTTCGGTTTTGTCCTTATCCTCCATGTCGTCAAATGATGAAACGGTAATTGAGCTCCACGGGATATTAAGGTTGAACATGACGTTTCCCTGTACATCCAGCTTCTCCAAGAGGATAAAAACATCCATGTCATCGTAAGTCGGGCAAGCCATGTATAACACGGCTTTGGGAAGTCCCACAAGCCGGGTTGTTTCTTCAAATACGTAGGTGAACTCGGCGCGGTCGTCTGTTTCCGAGTTGTATGAGACATGGGACGGTAGCGAAGAGTGCTGAGGTGTAGGCACAAGACGTTTTTCCGATGTGAGAAACAACTTTCTGTAATCTGTTCTTGGGAGTGGGAAATCCTCTTCGACAATGTTCTCGTAGGACTGTGGCTCCTTGTTGCCAAACCTCAACACCGCAATGCGCACACGCGGTGTTTTCTCCCAGCCATTATCGTTGCCTTTCAGGAAATGGCCGAAGAAAGAAAAGAGCTCTTCTTGTGCTTGCGGGTTTCCCCACAGGTCATACCATTCCTGCCAGGGATGCCATCGCAGCCACTTGTCAGGCGTGTCGACCTCGAGCCAGCCCCGAATGGCGCCCATACCGTGCATTGTATTGGTCCAGGTTCCTGTGATGTATGTCGGAATGTTGATCTTGCTCATGTCCGGTCGCTTGTCGTTCCACCAGGCGTTGGCGAGGGGGTGTTGTTTGAACATCTCTCGGAAGCTCTCTACACCATGCCTGCCTTGCAGCATGTACTTGACAATGAGCTTGTCAAAGAGATCACCGGCGTAAATGCCACCTCTAGCAAACTGCTCGCGATAGAGATCTCCACAGCCCTCCCAGGGAGCGATGCACTTGAGGCTTGGCGGCCTCAGTGCCGCGATAAACCACTGGACGATGGCGAGGTGCGAGTTTCCTGCAAGTCCGACGGAGCCGCTGCACCAAGGCATCCTGGCAATGGCTTCGATGGCATCGTATCCATCCTCGGCCTCTTGAGTGCCCATGATGACCATGACGCCTTCGCTATCGCCTGTACCTCGTGAATCGATGTTCACAACAGCGTAGCCTCTGGGTACCCAGTTAGCTGGGTCAGGTCCTTCAAACTTCTCCAGGCCAGACAAGGTGCCTGCAGGGATCCCCAGGTCCCAGGGGACCATGAGATCTAGCGACATGAGCCCATTGAACTTCTTGCCAAAGGGAGACCAGCAAACAATTGCCGGGACAGGCTCGTCGCTATCCGGCGGTCTGACGACGTCTGCTCGGAGGATGGCTCCATCACGCATTGTGATGGGAACATCGTGCTCAACAAGGACATCTGAGGGTATCGCACGCGATTTGGGATGGTCAGATTTCCAGCCTGCGGGGAGTACCTCGGAGTGAGGGTTGAGGCCGACATAGCCACCTGTCCCGACCTTGGGGGCATCGATGGGCTCGATCGGGGGTTTGAAAGACATTGCAGGAGGAGGCATCTCGGGTGTTGAATAACAAGATGTCGCAGAGACGATAGGATCTGTCAATGAATACGATCAACGTCACAGCCTGCCCGGCTTATATTTCTAAATTACAAACCGAGACGCAATTGCACCTGCACCGTTGCCGACGTGCCCTTACCGTGGTACTTTGTAAGGCATTGGAGGTTCCGAGCCGGCGGCCCCACATCCCTTCCGGAACGGTTCGGTATCATTGAAGCAACATGATGTGGCGACATGATGTAGATTCCGAGCCGAAGCGAGCCGGCCCTCGATTGTGCAAAGTTCCGGTAGAGCGGATCAACAAACCATAAATCCCCCTAGACCTAACCAGCAAAGAATGCGGTTCATCAGCGATATCTACAAACAAGCGAATTTATTCAGCTTGACAACTACCCTTTTACTCAGACACTCTCACAAAAGTTCTCTTCTCAAACGCCAAAATGGTTATCAACAGCGAGCCGATCTCTTTCAAGTTGAATTCCAGTGTTACTGAGACCCAGCCCAAGAGTCAGAAGTCTCTCCAAGCGGTGCCTTCTGGCCCTAATAGGCTTTTCGCCAAACCTGGAGTGGCTTATGGTGACTGGAGAGATGACCTGGTCCGGGATGGATTTGTTGTTGTCAAAGGCGCTGTCCCTCGCGAAAGGGCCGAGAAATACGGCAACGATATCCTCTCTTACCTTGAGAACTTGTAAGTGCACTGCTGCATACTTCAATCTAGGCTTTGGTTACTAACACGGATGCAGTCAGGGCGGACTTGGCTTCAAGAGAGACGATCCAACCACGATCAAGAATGACAACCTGCCAGTAATCACCGAAAAGGGGATGATTATTGGATATGGAATTGCTCATGAGTCCTTCACCTGGGCCATCCGTCAAGAGCCGGGAGTCGTCGAGGCCTTTGAGCGTGCATACGACACGAAGGACCTGATCGTGTCCTTTGACGCCATCAACACTGCCTTTCCTGGGCGCACCGACGTCAAACCCAACAAGCCTTGGCCTCACCAGGATCAGGACCCAGAGAAGCCGGGTTTCCGCTGCCTCCAGGGCCTGGTCAACATCTTCCCCAACGGCGACCGGGATGGAGGCCTGATTGTGTGCAAGGGCGCCCATCTGCTGAGCGAGGAGTTCCACGAAGCATTCAAAAACGAGCAAGACAAGATCTGGGCTTGGACAAATGAGTGGTACGGCTTCACCGACACTGGTCTCGAGTGGTTGAAGCAGAAGGGGTGCGAGTGGATCAAGATCAACGCGGAGCCTGGCGACCTTCTGCTCTGGGACAGCCGCACGCCCCATTACAACGTCAGCCCAGAGGGCGAGGTGCCACGATTCTGCACTTACACATGCTACATGCCCGTGGCCGAGGCGACGCAGGAGGACCTCGTCCGCAAGAAGGCGGCTTTCGACAACTTGCAGAGCACTACTCACTGGCCAAACGCCATGCATGTAGGCGGCATCCCTATCCTGCGCAATGGGAAGCCTTGTCCTTATAATACTGGGAAGCCAAGGGAGGCGCCAGTTCTTTCCGAGCGTGGCTTTCAGTTGACGGGGATTCCCTATATTCAGGCTTAGGCAGCGGTTTTATTCGTTCTTGTTCGCCAAACTCCGTCAGAAGCCCTGTTACGTAAGTAGGACCAAACTCCTTTGAATCAGGGCCTTTTTGCAACCAATCATTTCTTACTAGCTATGGGGTTGTTATGTTTGTTGAAGTGCGCTGTGTTTGCTATTGAGATAAGTTAGAGGCTCTCTAGTTAGAAGTATATGAAAGTGCCTCCTATAGCCACTCATTCTACTTAGCTAAGGATCGCTATTAAAGAAATAAAGAGGTTTGCAATATATAATACAACAGCCTATACCTCAATACAAATTCTCAAGTATGATTTTATACTAAACTATCGCTTATAGAGGGCAAGGAATTATCTTCCTCTAGCCTTGCTAAAAAATCCTCAAAATGAGCCCAGTCACTCCCGATCTTGTCCGGTAACATCGGAGAAGTATACATATCTCCAGCGTTCGGGTCGAAACGCGTGTTATTTACCACCTGGACAAAGGGGCCTGGGTTGATTGGGTCCAATGGCCTCGGTCCATGCAACGAAACGGCATCGCCTGTTTCTGGCCAGGACAGGAGCTCACCGCTGTTCTCGGAAGGTCCCAAGGTCTCGGTGGTATTTCCATCCACAGTGCGGTTGCTTTGGGAAGAACCCCGGGCTGCAGTGATGGCGTTGAAGGTTAGATTCAGAACGCCTTCGATCACACACACTAGGCGGCCGGCTTCCAGCCCCAGACAGGAGCAACGCACCATGTCAGCAGCAGTTTCTAGCAGCTGTTTTCTGTCAGAATATCCACTGTCCTCGTGCTGCTGATGTGTGGGGAAGCTTACGCTTTGATCTATTCGAGAGGCTCTCGAGCCTGGCTGCTTCAAGATGCCGATAGCTAGGACGTAGAACGCGTGCAAAGGCGAGAAGTAGTAGGGCACGAGTGCAGGTCTTCGCGCCACCTCGTTCTCGGCAAGGAGATGCACCATCTTGCGGGCGGAACTAGCCACTAAGTATTGTCCGTTGCGGATTATGTGTTCCCACGGGCTCCCCTTGGCAATAATCTCGACAGCCTTGTGCAGGGCTGAGTTACTGATTAGGAGACAGTTGCGAGAAACCATGAGGATCCTGCAACTACGTCAGCAGGTTTTCTAGGAGATGATTTGCTAAAAACTTACGCATTATGATAGTAGAGAGAGATGAAGGATGCTATAGCTTCATCATCTTGAGACACAGGTAGTGAGTTGGAAGTTGGTCTTTGACAGGTTATCAATATATTAGGGTAACAATTCACAGGAGGTTTTTCAGAGTAACGAACCTGATATTTAGTGGAAGCCCCTCGGCCCAATCCACCAACATGAGAAGAGACTCTCCCGTTGCGTGAACCTTTTCTTTAATAGCTGCCTCCAAGTCTCTGTTGCTTGCCAAATCCTCTTTTCGCCGCGCCTCAACACACCTTCGGCTCACTTTGCTCAGGACCCGAGCCATGGCCAAAACAAACTCGTGCGGCTTCGTATTCGCCCAATTCGAATTAATGTCATCATGATTGTCATAGCCTTCATCCGGAATGCTCGACATATGCCCAAGTTGAAAAGAGAAAAACTTTTCGTAGCTATAGATGGCCCACCAGACAGGGTGACGGTGCTGAGAGACGGGAGAGTGCTTTGCACTCGGCCTGTGGAGCCCGAGGCAAGCAGCCAGTGAGATGCAGAGACCGAGCGTTGTCCAGGCTGAAGCAAGCTCATCGTTCAGTCTCAGACAGACAGAAAAGAGGAACAGGACCTCAACTGTATCGATGGTTACCGACCCTATCAAATGACCGAGAGAGTCTCTGGCGAGGGTCAATGTATGTTTCGTAAAGTCCTTCTGCTCTTGCTGATGGAAACCCCCAGCCGCGAGCAAGAGTAGTATTCTCAGCAAGTTCAGATCGATGGTCTCAGTTTGATTTGTATTTGCAGAAAGTAGGCAGGCTTGCAAAGCTTCAGCACGGGCGAGGTCCAAGCGCAGGACAGGGAAAAAGGCGTGAGTTTCTTCCTTGAACACTTGGATGAGTTTCTCCACGGTCTGGGCGTCGGGGATATCAGGAACAGTTCGTGAGGGTTGCAGTTGAACAAGACCGTGGCGCGGGTTGGGTGTCGTATTACTTGCGCCCGACTCGGTGCCTTGATTGACGCCAACCCGGTATGGGATGCTCAGTCGGTGAAAGGCCAAATCGAGCCACTCTGTCAATATCTCAAACGAGTTGGCTGCTTCGCTCTGGCACCAAATTGGCAAGCGGTTGTTGAGCGTCTGGGCGGTTGAGGCCCCATCCTGAGCCTGCGACCCCGATTCGCTCCCGGCCATGTCCGGCCTTTCTAGAGGTATGATAGACGTAGTTCTTGAATCCACCGGTGACCTTGCCTGGCAGTTGTCCGCGTCTGCTGCGCGATGCTCTTCCAGCGGGCTTGCTGAACACGCAGAAGAGGCATCAGGCCCCTTGCCCGCCTCACGCCGCTGAACCCGCTGTCCGGGTTTTCGGCGGTCCTCGGTGACACAGGGGACACCGGCGAGCAGACAAGCTTGGCAGGATGGCTGTTGTTCATCGCATCGGGTTTTGCGGGCCCGGCAGTAGTTACAGGCAAAATTCAATCGCCGCCGTTTGGTCGAGCCTGCTCTGGCAGAGGCTGCGATGGATCCTTGAGTTGGCTCGGTATCCATTCCGGCAGTCATTGGACGAAATCTCGAGCGACGCGGCAACTGCTTGTGGGTGTCTAGGTCCCATGGCAGCGAATATTGATATGCCGATGAGCGGTCAACGGAGTTGGGTCCAGGTTTGAGCAGATACCGACAAGTTTGAGATTGTTACCGAGCCGGCGCCATGCCAATCAACTCTAGTTAAGTTACTGACTCATCGGAACGAGGGGGTCCTCACTCCCGATTTCCCCGCATTGTTCCCCAGATCTGCATCCATTTGATGCCTTCAAAATCGGCCCCACGCCCCGCCTTGACAGACACAGGCCAATCGGAGTCGCTCGATGACTCCTGGGCCAAGGCATGGACTCCGAGCCGAGATGAGATGGACTCAATGTCTTGATGGGGGTGAACATGGGCAGGAACTCAGAGAGAGATAAGAGAACCGCCTCTACGAGTCGACGAAGCGGCACTTGCCCCTCAAGCACACTTCTACAGCACAGAGTTCATCCAGTATCAAACACCATTCAACCAACATGGCCAACAATCAGGCGTCTCCACGCGACAAACCAGAGATAACCGCTGTCGAGGACATCAAACATGACAAGTCGAGTCACCATGCCTCTGGCACGGTCAACCTCTATCACGACGGGGCTGTGGTCCTAATCCCGACTCCCAGCCCGGACCCCAAAGGTGAGGAACCCCTTCTTGTCACAAAATCCTCGGCCGTCTTGCCGCAGCTGACACCAAGGGATGCCCAGACCCCCTCAACCTGCCTCCGTGGCGTAAATACATGGTCATCTTGCTCGTCGGCGTGTACTCGGGCATGTCTGTTCTCGGCACGTCTGGTCTCGGATCTGTCTATCCCGAAGTCATGAAGCTCTATCCTGACGACGACCCTTCGCGGATCACCGATCTACTTACATACCCTACCTTGTTTATGGGTATTGGCAACCTCTTCTCCATGCCACTCGCCATGGCTGTTGGCCGCCGGCCAGTGTTCCTGTTCTCGCTGGTGCTTCTGGTCGCGTCTGGCATCTGGTGTGCGTGTACCAAATCCCTCAACAGCCATATTGCGGGCCGGGATATCTTCAGCATGGCGGCTGGCCAGAGCGAGGCACTGGCTCCTCTGATTGTGCAGGAAATTCACTTCCTGCACGAACACGGCATCAAGCTGGCGTATTTTGTGGGCGTGCAGACGACTGTGACTGCAACGCTTTTCACCGCGACTACTTACATCGTCCCGGGAATCGGCCTCTCGTGGTGGTATGGCATCATCACGGCTGTGAATAGCGTGACGTTGATCCTGTCCTTTTTCTTCCTCACAGAGAGCCAGTTCAGTCGACCTGACGACGCCGTGGGTAAGTTGCGCCTCCACGCTGGGTAGAAAGCTCGATACTGACCTCCTGTAAAGAGGGCGCGGTGCATTTAAGACTTGATAAAAACGGAAATGTCTCCCGCGATGGCGCCGACAAGATCCTCTATCAAGTCACGACACGGCAGGAGACCTTCCTGCAGCCCGAAAAGTATGGCGCGAGGACCTGGCGACACGACATCAAGCTGTTCCACATGAAGCCGGATTGGAAGGCGATGGTGAAGTTCTACAAGGACACGGCCAAGTCGCTTGTTCTGCCTACAATTTTCTGGATGCTGCTCCTCAACGGCGCTTTCCTGGGCCTCTATGTCTACCAGGTCTCGACCTTCGCGCAGATCCTAATCAGCGTGCCTTACAGTTTCGACGCCGAGATGCTGGGATACGTGCAGCTCGTCCAGGTGCTCGACTGTGTCATTATGATTCCCCTCCTCGGCTACGGCTCGGATTTTATCTGCAAGTTCTTGAGTAGACGGCGACAGGGAGTTTTCGAGGTATGTTTTGCAACCTATTACGGCTCTCTTACGACCGTGTGAGGAACATGTGAGCGACGTCTGATACTGACAGTACCTAATACAGCCTGAATACCGTCTGCTTGTACTGGCAATCCCTGCTGCTGCAGCTATCATCTCTTGTATCATCTACGGTCGGGCGGCTGCTGCGCCTGACAATTGGCATTGGATGGCCATTGTCGCACCCTACCATCTCTGTTACTTTGCCTTTCTGGGCGCGAACTTGGTTGGCATTACGTTTGCCATGGACAGTTTTCCAAGCAAAGCAGAACCGCTACTTCTTGTCATTTGCGCTGGCCGTGGATTCATCTCCTTCGGTCTGAGCTACTCGACCGTGCCATTGATCAACTTGACTGGCTACGATGGAGCGATGAATATCTATGCGATTGTCTGCGGGGTCTTGAGCGGATTTGGTATCGTGGCATACTTTTTGGGTGCGAGAGTCCGTGAGTGGGCTAGACAGAATGTTTTCACCGAGGCGGGGAGGATGTCTGCAATGGATGCTAGGTAGCTCTGCTGAGATTGAGTTGAACGGCTCCCGTGAGGCCCTGGCCGCCACTATTTGCGTGGGATCCTCATTCTACCCGAATGGTGGTTTGATAATCTGTATTTTAGCCAACCTATGACGGCTTGAAACTACACTGGAAATCTACTTCCTGTTCAATCTGCCCTGCCCAAGTGCAATGGTCTTGATATTGTATTGCAACCGATGGCGCCGGTTAGACTCTGCAATCACTCGGCAAGAATAAGGGTGGTTGATGAACCCGGTTGAAGGTACTTGCTGCCTTAACCGAAATTAGGTGGTAACAAAGGTACCGTGAACGAGGGCCCTGGACCTCCAAGGGGCGGCCTTCTGTGCTCTCTTACCGATAAGACCCGAAGGGATTGGTTCTATTGGTCAGCGGCTCTCTCCGAACATTGCCTACCTACCCTTGAGCTGAGAGAACAATCCATGAGAATTCCATATGGTAACACGAAGGACGACGGGATGATGCAGATCGTGTAATAATTGAATATCTTTATTTCAACTCTATTTTCTTTAGGGACTGAAAAATTTTTATTTTTTCCAGTCATGGGCTTCCTAACACATTTTAACAATACATCATCATCCATTCCTGTACTGTTCATTACTGCCAACAGGCACTTGAGTGTAAATGGTCCACAAGCTAACCCAACTATAGTTAGTGTCTCCCACATTGCGCCATAAGGCACTAACGCTCTTTTCCCAGATATGGCAGTGTGTCTGATAATACCCTAGCATCCCGCGCGTACTGTTGTCAACGAGATAAAATATGCATCCTTCGTCTGCAGCAACTAGCCTCGATGATGCACGCGCATAAGTCCAAATGCGACCAATTCTCCGACGAACTGGTCACGTAGCCTATCCCATTGACCTTGTAAACGCTGGCGCTTTGCCCACGGTCATGAGATGAAACAAGATGGATAAGGTTGCATCGTGGCCTGATGGTCGAAACATGCTTGATCCTACCGCCACGATAATTAAGCTTACTCTCTTGGGCTTAAAGAAAATTCTACGTTGGTTCGCCGAATGCCCAAAATGGTCACGTTTGAGCGCCAACCGGACAAGAATAGGAGTTCTCGATGGCATGCACATGACTCCACTAAATTCATTGTCCTAAGCGCTGGATGGTAATTGGACCTTGCGAGGAGTTTTGCCTCGCTGCCGGGAGGGTCTTTCAGCTGTTTCTGCCGACTGCCAAGAACCAGACGGGGCTGCAGCGCTTACGGGAGGCGGGAGGCTCGGTCTCACCGTCTGTTGATTCTCTGCTCCCTTAAAGTCGTGCCTATCTTCGCCATTAGAGTTGTAGATTTAAGGCACGAGTACCAAGAAAGGATTGCCTCCAGTATATTAACCGACCAAGTCCGTCTCCGTCGGAGCTCAAATCGTCTCTCTTTCCTCCCCAATTGAAGGCCAAACGCAGCCCCATGCAAAAGATCAACATGACATTCTTTGTGGAGAACCGATCCTTTACAGGGGTCTCGAAACAACAAAGCCCCGCGCCTCACGGGCCAATCTGGTTCCTAATCCTCATGTTTTGGTGCGGCCTCCCATGCAGCTATTGAAACGGGCGCCTAATCTGCCTTGGTGAGAATCTTGGCGCGCCAAACCGCATGAATGAGGCGCTTCCGCTCCTTTTCGGCCAACATTTATAAGAACAAGCTCAGTCTCCATCTAAAGACTTGCTTGTACAATCCAGACAGCTTTTCCTTGACAATTTTCTTCCATCTATTTCCTTTTCCATTCCTTCTACTCTCCTTTCCACGCACTCGCTTTTGACAAGCGACTTGCGGCAGACTCTCCTTTAAAACTATACCGACATTTATTCCTTCTCTTTTCCCTTTCTTCCAGACCAGAGCAAATATGTCCCGCTTCATTCTTTTTGGAACTGCTCTTCTGGCTTCTCAGGTTGCCGCCCATGGCTACTTGAACACCTTTACTTTGGATGGTGTCGACTACGCTGGCTATAGCCGCTGGAACCCTTCCCCTGATGCTATCGGATGGAGCTTCTCAACTCCCGATGAGGGCCCCGAGATGGACATCTTTAGCCCTGACTTTGTCTGTCGTCGGGAATCTCAGGCTGCCAAGAACTATGGAAAGGTCGCGGCCGGCGGTTCTGCCTCCTTCTTCTGGACCTCGGATGACAAGCAAACCAACCCTAACGGCTGGGCTGAGTCGCATCGGGGACCCGTCATCACATACATCGCTCCTTGCAACGGCGACTGCGCGTCTGTGGACAAAACCCAGTTGAAGTGGACCAAGATTGCTGAGGAAGGCGTCGTGTCTGGTCCCGCGAACGCCGGGGGCACCTGGGCTACCGACAAGCTTCGCCAGAATGGCGGCGTCAACTCTGCCACTATCCCAGCGTCTATTGCCCCCGGCAAGTACGTCATTCGAAACGAACTCATTGCTCTTCATCGTGCCCATCTCAACGAGCCCGAGTTCTATATGCAGTGCGGCAACATCGAGGTGACCGGATCTGGAACAGATGATCTCTCTGGATCTGGTGTTGTTGCCTCTCAGCTTTACAGCACTTCTGATTCACAAATCTTTGGCTTCTCCATCTATGACAACCAGGGTTCGACTTGGACTATCCCTGGCCCCCCTCTGTACACTGGTGCTCAGGCTGCGGCCCAGGTCAAGCCCGCAGCCAGGTTCCGGGCTGCAGTGAGATTCCGGGCGTAGGTCTGTCAGAGTGATGAAGTGTTAACAACTATGAAATACCCGGAGTAGAGGAGTTGATTGGAACCATGATTCTTTCTTTATATAGCCAGACTATAAAATTGTCGCGAGCGACGGATATACTAGATGGATACTTTGTACAATATACACGGTTGGGGATTTACCACCTTCTTAAATGCCAGTCACGTATCGTCAATGCTCCTCCACGTGGCCCTAGGCAAACCCAGCGGCCAATGTCACCACCCCATGACTCAGGCCTTGGAACCCACAGAGGCCTGTGACATTTGGCTCGCAACCTTGAGCTCGCGCTGCATCTGAGCAGCCAACTTGACGTCGAAACCGTTCTCAAAGACCTTTCTGACTTCCTCCAGAGGGAGTCCTTTGACCTCGGGGTAAAAGAAGACGACAAAGAGCCAGCCAAAGAAGCAGATGCCTGCGTAAAAGCCAAAGGCACCACTTGGCGTCATGCCCTTCATCATGGAAAGGAACGTAGACGCAATGATGATGTTGCAGCCCCAGCAAGTGACAGTGTTCATCATAGTACCGAGAGCACGAACCTCGAGAGGCAATAGTTCAGTTCCGACCCAGCCGATGGTTGCGACACCACTAGCGAAGAAGGCAACGTAAAGGATGATGGTGACGAGAACCACAATGCCAGCCCAGTTGACTGAATCAGCCTGGAGAACGAGATCCTTGGAGATAGGGATCCAGTGGAAGGCAACCGCAGCAACAACCATGCTGAGAGCCTGCAAGTAAAGTTAGTCTCAAGTCTGTTCTCACGCATTTGTCTCGCGAATCTTACCATGCCAAGGACAGTCACAAGCAAGATGATCCGACGGCCAGCCTTGTCAATGACGACCATATTGACAAACGTGAACAGAAAGTTGGTGGCACCGACAACGATAGCGACAGCGGTAGGCTTGTTGAAACCGACTAGAGAGAACAGGGTTGCAGAGTAGTACATGAGAGTGTTGAAACCACCGAGTTGGGAAACTAGAATTTGTCAGAGATCGTTGTCTTGCATACGACGCACAATGAGAACTCACTGGCCATGACAGTGCAGGCAGAGATGAGGGCTCGAAGATTCGAGGGAACGCAATGCAGCTGCTTAAACTGCCACCAGAGAGACTTGTCGGACACAACCTGGGACTCAACCTCGACAGTCCACACAAGTCGATCAACCTTGGCCTTCATCTGCTCATCGGTGGCATCCGGATAGACCTGGCGCAAGCACTTCTCTGCTTCATCCCGCTTGCCATGAGCAATAAGTTGGCGGGGCGATTCAGGGCATCGAGGAAGGAGAGCGGCCAAAATGATGGGCGGGACACCTCCGACGGCTACCATGTATCTCCAGCCATGGGGAACGTCGGTAAAGGCGGCGCCGAGGCCGTATGAGACAAGCTGACCCAGAGTGACGCTGAGGTTGTCAAAAGCAATCATGCGACCTCGGTACTTGGCCGGAGCCAGTTCACCAATATAGAGAGGCTAGAACAACCAAGATTAGTTCCTGTGGACAAGGCATAGAGCAAAAGGACGCCTTACGATGATCATGGCAGCCGATCCGACACCCAGGCCAACAATCAAGCGTCCAGCAGTCATTGCGGCAAGATTGAATGCCGCTGCCTGGATGACTGATCCAATGAGAAACAGAGCACAGCCGATATAGATTCCCAGCTTGCGGCCGTACTTGTCAGCGGGCAGACCAGCGATCAGGGCTCCGATAAGGGCACCGCCAGAAGTGATGGACGTGACCAGCTCCTGCTCATGGGAGTCAAGTTCATGGCCCAGGTCATCCCCAAGGGTGACGAGCACAGCAGAAATCACACCAGTGTCGTAGCCTGTTTTCCTTGTTAATGATGTTGCAGGCGCAAAGGCTGCGTCGCCGCGTTAGGAGATCTCACCGAACAAGAAGCCACCCATGGCAACGGTGAAGGTGATCATCCACACGGACCTGGAGGGCTTGGTGTCTTCGATAGAGTCATCGAAATCAACCATGGTGCCCTGTGACTCTTCGACGTGCTCAATCTTTTGCGATATCGACTTGCCCATCCCATGGCCCTCTGTCGAGGACTTGTGGTCATGGGCATCATCAGCCGTGTAGGAAGACATGTTCCGAGAGGTTCAGGGCCAGCAAAGTAATGAAGTGAAGGCAAAGTCAAAGACAGGAATGATGAGCCTGGAGGCAATGTGGAATACTGGATTGCAGACAAGCTTGATGAGAAAAGGTATCCAAAAGCAAGGCGCAAGGCCATATATATAGTCGCATCTTGGCTTACGACTCATGCGCGAATCACCAGTGATCTGACTGGGTAGTTTCAGACCATATCCGACCCTTGTCCACCAAGAAACTCAACCTTTCCCCAGGCTGGAGCATGCCATCGCCAGTACCGTCCGGGGTCTGGGGTGAGCTAACGGGGGTGGATCACCTCCATTTCATCGATAGCTGGGGGTGGCGTCGGGCCACATGCGGGGTAAAACCTGGAGTTTATGCGCGAATTATTACCCTGCAGAGTCCATGGGGAAGTTATCTCCATCATATTTGGCCCGGTATCACTTGGTCGTGCCAAGCCGCCCTGTGGTTGTGCGGTAAGCGTGGCACGGGCCTGATATAACGTGGTTTCATTACCTGGACTCCAACTCGGCGGTCCGCTTATTATCCAAACAACATCTGCACTCTCCAACCATCACCACTTGCTCGTGGCCTGTGCAGCTTGGGTGCGTGCAGATGGCTGCCTCGATAGGCCAGGGATGGTCTAACCCCCTTCCATCACTTCTCCCCGTGGCCGAGCCTCTAGAGGAAGATGAGACCGGGTTTGTCATTGCATCATCATCACCGAAAGCTGGATGAGCTAATCCACAACTAGGTCCGAGACGGGGTTTATTGCAGAGTTCGGCTTCGGCCCACCCCTGGACAACCGGAAGGAAGCCGAGTACTTTATGCACTTCATACATGAACTAGCACCATGGGTAATATCTCCTTTGGCAAGTTACTCCGCATCATGGGGATAACCTCAGCTCCAGTTTGACGTCTGCGATCCGGCACGACACTTTGGCACAGAGGTTCCCAAACGTGCTCGCCATTTCCCCTTTCTGGCCTATTCGATCCTTGCATTTTCGTCTCGCCAGATAAGCCTGAAGACCGGAATTCCCGATGATAGCCATGAGACATATCATAGCCATGCGTTGCGTATCCTCATCCCCATTCTTGATGACCCAATCGGGGCCGTCAATGAGAACGTGTTGGCGGGCATCGTTATCTTGCGCTCATATGAAGAGATGACGGGTGAGTTGGCCAGATTCAATTTGGGTAGCGGAAAAACTAACCATTTTTTAGATATGGATGGGAGCACTCATCTAACAGGTAGCTCAAGGTTACTCAACTCCGAGTTTCGCTTCGCAGCCCAAGGCGGACTTGGAGAAGCAGCCAGCTGGGTTGTCCTACGCCAGGACATGTATGTGTCTCTAACGCGGTCGCGGCCACTCCGCACCAACATGGACAGTTACCGGGACTCTCAGTCTTTTGTCGATACTTGTGACGAATCCCTAGCTAATCGAGTGGTCTTTATCTGCGGTCGGGTATTGGCATACGCTTTTGGACCAGAGTCGAGACTTGATCCTGCCCTATGGGCTGAGCTCGGAGAAGACCTCAGGAGATGGTATGAGACAACACCGTGGAAAGTCTTGTCTTGGTCCCCCGATTCGCCAGCCCGAGAGGGTGGCGAGAAGTCTGGGTTCCCTACACTATGGATGGCGCGCCACATACAGGGTACCTGACCCCCTCACGTTCATCCAGGGAGAAACGTTTGCTGATTGCCGTGTGCAGTTCTAGGGTATCAGCATTACTACATTGCTCGGATGCTGCTCAACATATTTGACCCTCAGCTGTGGACGCCTGGATTTGATGCAATTCGTTTACGAGCAGCTTCAGATGTAGGCTTCTGGAAATATGCGATGATACTTTACTGACCGAAGTCAGGAGGCAGTACGGAAAGACTTGCGGACATTACTTGGTCTGACCATCAGCAACCCTAATCTGCCCACTGCCTACTTTACAGCACATCACACATTATACGCCTGTAAGCTGAAATCACTCCGCATTTTTTTGTTTGTCAGAGCCTAACATTGGCTGAAAACAGGTGGAGTCTACCTCAAAGATGAGCGTGAGCATCAAGAGGTCTTTAGATTTCTAGAAGACATGTCGAATACCATGGGGTGGCCAACACGAGAGGTGGCTGCACAGCTACGCAAGGACTGGGGCCTCGACAAGGGGATCCCGGAAAGTGTCTCCATTTCTCCGCATCAGTTGAGTGCCCAAAGGTTCTCGGGGGACCAGGTCTGGGATCCGGAACCTGGGGTATGGGGTCAAGGCAGCCCCATGGACAGGGAAGAAAATAGCGTGATTCATTTGGGGTAGGCTAGTGCGAGTCAGGAAGCGAGGTGCGGGCTTGATTTCCTTGAGAGACTGGGAGGGAAATATTCAGCGAGGCCACAAAACCTGGTTTGGTTTAGCCTCGTGGGGGCAAGACAAGGTTTCTGCCAACTCCAGCAAGTTCTTGACCTCGGAATCGGTTAACCGCGTATCGACTACTGGCTACCCTACGGTAGCGAGCATCACACCACGGACACATTGAGAGGCTAGGAGCATTGGATCTTTGATGTTACTTCAGGAAAAGATGATGTGGTCTCTTTCGATAATTCAACATGAGTTCATTGTAATCAGAAGCCCTGAAAATGGAACCGAGAATGAATAGGTAATCAAAATCACCAAACTAGATTATCTGACCTTGGGCTGAAAGAAAAGTGACAATGACATAGCTTGTGGTACACCCTTCAATTCGTGATATACTATTCATACAGAAGACTCCTGACAGCAGCTAAATGACGCATCACCCAGGGATAGCATCACTCTTCCATCCTAGTTGGCCATCCCCACGAATCGAGGAGATGCTTCCTTCTATTCAGGTCATTAGTCTTGAAAACCGCTTCCTGAACCCAAGGCCACTTACGCAAGTTCGGTAGACCACCCATATTCTGTGGTCGTTTTGTCCAGAATATTGATGATGGCACCTTGCTGACTTCTTTGAGAACAACGATCTCCGACCATGGAGATTGCCATGCAGGCGGTTCTGGAGCGAGGTTAGCTAGCTGAACAAAAGAAGCAAAGTCTATACTTACATGTGCATCGGGTTGATTTTACTCATTGACTCCGCGATTCCACAAATAATCTCAAGATCGTTCCTTACCTGAGCCTGTTCGGGTCAGCAACTGCATGGAAGAAAACGTGTATCAAAGTTGCAAGGTTGCACTTTACTCACATCAATCCAACGAGATGCCTCTCTCCGTGCTCGGCAGAGACGAGGTACACGAGGGTCATGGACAATCAAGAGTATCCTTGAGAGATGGTAGTACTGAAGTCCCGCAGCAATGCAATCATTCAGCAGCCAGATCTCGGGGAAGGGTGCCCCATTACATTTTCGTCGTGTCATGACTGGAGTAAAGGAAGCGGGCGTACTCCTCATCCAGGAGGCAGTCGATTCGAGGAGTTCATCGTAGGTGGTCGTATCCTTTCCCTCTCCAAAACAAAACCTGACCACTTCCATCAGCTTAAGCAGCATTCTGTTCGTCCTGGAAAAATCATCGCTAGTATGAGTGAGATGTTCCAGGCCAGATCGGTAGGTGTCTTGGTCTATGGGGGCCTGGTGCATAACTGCCAGGAACAACTCTTGTCTCAGACATGCCCACATTACGGCATCATGAAACGTGACGGGAACTCGAGTCAAGAGAGGGGACACATGCAGCCTGGACATGTCTAGATGTGGGGGGATCAAGTCTGATGAGCCATGGTTATGCACTGAGGTGGCTGGGGGCATAGGTTAGTGAACCCATTGCAGATCATACAGTTAGGACAATACTGGGTAGAGAAACAAGAAGGGATTTATCCTTCAAGTTGAGCGCAAATGAGAAAGATGTCTAACCTTGAAGATTTTCGCAGAAATGATAGAGTAAAACGGCAACATCGAGATGTGACATGTCCATGCCTGACTGGACCATTTGTTGTAAGAAATCATCGTGAGATGGCAGCTGTCGCCTATAGACATCGAGTTCAAGGTTTGGAGAACCGCCTTGAACAGTATGAAGATGTCCGGCGGCAACAACTAGGATCAGCTCGAGGAATGCGGGACATGTCGCAGCTATCGACGGAACGCATGTTGAGAGGTATCTGGTTGGGTCGTAAGAGTCGAATGCGGGCGCGATATATTTGATATAATGACGGAATAGCTTCGCCCTGGTGCGATTGTTGAGTGGTGCAGGTGGTAGCTCGGCATTGGTGGATGTTTGATCATGTGAAAAGGTATTGGAGCTTGATGGGCTATGATTAGAGAAAGGGTGGTATTGACGAGGCCCACCTAAGGCCGCAATACTGCTGCCAGCGTGTACTGGCAAGGGCACATGATGCAGTCGTTGGCAGGAGAAGATGGACGGTTGTGAGAGGCCAGGATCGAGTCGGGGAGAACTCCCTGATGACCCTTGAATGGGTGAGACGTAATCGCGATCTGTCTGCTGCGCAAGACCCGCAGAACCGGCACTTGAAGCAGTCTCGAGAGATGCTACTGGCTGTTGATCGGGACCGGGCGGGGAGGTGCTGCGATCAAGATTCTGCTGTCGCAGGGGTTGTCGTGATTCCCCATCCGACTCGGCATCGTCGTCGTAATACCGAGCAACCTCAAGACTTTGATCGAGAAACTTGAGTCTCTTGCCAGCCGTCTTGCACCAGATCTGGGAGGTTGAAAACTCAGGCTGAGGCTCTCTGATGGATCAATCAGCATTGTCGCATCTTGTACTCTCATCGTGTTCCGGTCTAGCCGGCTACTCACCCGGTCTTGGATTTGTGCCGGAAGCGAACCCTGAGATTTCGGTTGCAGTCAATGTTCTTTTTGACGCACTGCGCGCAGGGTTTTCCCCCGTCACCTGCACGATAATCCAGTCAGGGTACCCGCGACGAACATGTTGAACTGTGTAGCTGCTCGGTACTTACACTTCAGATGTCTATCAAGATGGGATTCAGTCAGACAATGTCGTCACCTGTGAGATCAGAGGGGATGGGACAACTTGCCTCGCACGGCAATTCTAGGAAGGCGATCAGTCCCGGATGATCAGGATAGGCAACTTGGGACTTACCTCACACCCGGGCCTCCGAGGACCGGTGGGCGGCATGGCAACGAGAAGACGGGACGAAGAGAGAAGGGAGCAAGGGTCGAGAAGCGGGTCTTCAAAGTCAGGGCTTCGCTGTTTATATCCCTTTTTGACCTGCAGGGAAAATGTCCAAGCTCGTGGCGGAGACGGGGGCGGGGTAAATGCGGGGGACGGAGAGAAGCCCTGGGACTCACGGGATGGACTCTCCCTCTCTCTAGCGTGGGATGCCCAACATGGTAATATCTTGATCAAGATTGGGGCTTTGGTGGCTGACATCCACATTCTAGTCGAGATGTATAAGAAAGGACGCTTGCCATGGCCTCGGTGGTTGTAGTTTGCCATTCTGATCAGCACTCCTTTTCTAGAACAATTCTACTGCTCTCTGAGCATAAGTGGCGACGGCTTTTTCCCCAGTTGCCTATTTCTCCTCTAACCTCTTTTTTATCGTCTTGTTCAACCGATTGGCTTCATCTGGGCCAGAGAAATGTCAGTCTCGGTCGCATCTCTGGGCACCACGCCCTATGCTGCGGCATTAGGGGTTGTCGCAGTCATCTACTTCCTAATCTACCCATTTGTTGTTTACCTCAGAGACTCCAAAGGTAAAATGCGTTCTTTTCTTTCTGTGTTGCCTCAATACTTACCACGCCCAGGCCTTCGACGATTCCCAAACATGTCCACCTTCTCGGGCATATCCAACCTCCCCTTCATGATCCTCGCTCATGGAGGCGCCCGATCTTCCGCGATGGCCAAGATGCACAAGAAGGAGCCAATCCTTCGAACTGGCCCAAACACTTTGTCCTTTGGTAGCGTCAAGGCTATCAAGGGCATATACGGTCACGGCACCCCCTGCACCAAAGACGAATCGTACGTGCTCACGGCTGGAACTCATTTCCACTTGGCCGACGTCGTCGACAAGCCCGACCACGCACGAAAGCGAAAGGTTCTCTCCTCCGCTTACGCTCTCAAGAACCTCGAGGAATGGGAATACAAGGTCGCCGACAAGGTGCAAAGAATGATGAACCACTTTGAAAAGTGCTGCACGGCTCCTTTGCCCAAGGGGGTCAAGTACCCCAACCCCGAGGACGTCAATGTCGACTTCCGTGCGTGGTCCAACTTCTTCTCGCTCGATGCCATTGCCGACATTGGTCTCTCCGAGAAACTCGGCCTCCTTGACCGAGGTCATGATCGAGTCGAGGCGCAGGAGAAGAACGGTGCCATTTTCGAAGCCAACCTCCGAGAATGCCTCTATCCCACTGCTCGCAAGCAATCTCTCCTCCTCTGGAGCTACGATAACTACAAGCTGCTTGATAAGATTTCCAACATCATTCCTTACTACAGACGCATGTCCGAATCGAGCCGAGGCTGGGATGCTATTGTCCTCCGCCGGGCGAACCTCCGACTGCAACGCTATAATGCCGGTGAAAAGCTTGATGACTTCTTCCAAGCCCTAATGGAGGACAAGAGCGGTAACCCCCACAGCCTCGAATGGGGCGAGGTTGTTGCCGAAATCAACATCATGATGAACGCCGGAAGTGTTACTACTGCCATCGCCCTTGCCAACGTCCTCTACCAGCTCCTTCTCAACCCTGACAAGATGGAGACCCTGCGAAATGAGATCGACTCCGTTTTGGAGCCCGATGAGATGGTTGCTCCTTACGACAAGGTGAAGCATCTTCCTTACCTTCGAGCCTGTCTGGATGAGTCCCTTCGACTTTGGCCTCCTACTCCTCAAAGTCTTGGTCGCAAGACTCCCCCTGAAGGTACAACCATCATGGGTCAGTACATCCCAGGCAACACCACGGTTGGCATCTCGGCTCTCGTGGCACATCGCGATGAGACCGTCTACCCAGAGGCCGAAAAGTACCTTCCGGAGAGATTCCTCGGTGAAAAGGGCAAGGAGCTTCAGTCTTGCTTCATCACCTTCTCAGCTGGTGCCAGAGGTTGTATTGGCCGCAACATCTCCTACCTTGAGCAGGCTGTTTGTCTTGCCTCTCTTGTACACAGGTACGAGTTCGCTCTGCCTGCGGGCTTCGAGCTCAAACGGGAAGAGACCATGAACCACATCTTGGGAGAGATGCCTATCAAGGTGTGGCGAAGAGATCTTGGTGAGGAGGAATGATGGATGAAAAGCATAGAGCATAGCGAACTTGATATTGAATTTGTAATGGGGAACAGAAGAGAAGGCGTGGATTGTACCGCCTTATTATAAAGAGATTGAATCAAACTCGAACCATTCGACTCCTTGTTAGACAAGATCCGACTCCTTGACCAAGATATCCCTGGTAACTTCATGTATGTCACGGAGACCTGCAAGGTGCATGTTCATGGTCAAATCACCACACATGGCTCGAAGCACATGTCTGACTCCCTCTTCTCCTCCTAGTGCCAACCCATACGCATAGGGTCGACCGACCAGAACACACTTGGCCCCCAGAGCGATTGCCTTGATGATATCAGCACCACATCTGATACCACTGTCAAAGATGACATCGATCTTATCTCCAACAGCATCAACAATCTTCGGCAGCATTCCCAAGCTGCTGGCTCCACCATCCTGCTGTCTTCCGCCATGGTTGCTCACAACAATTCCTTGGACGCCCACTTCAACGCATTTCTTAGCATCGTGCACACTCTGAATGCCCCTGAGAACAATAGGTCCATCCCAGTGCTTCTTGAGAAACTCAACGTCTTCCCAAGAGTGTGAGTGTCCGGGGAATACAATTTTGGCCCATTCTCGGGCTGCCGGGCCAAGGCTGGCTCCGGTTGTTCCGCCTTGAGCTGACTGGTACACGCCACTAGGGGCGCTAGAGATGTCGTATCCATGCTTTTCTTTGAACTGCTTTTGGAAGACAGGATCTGTCAACCCAATTTCCACGCCGATATGATCTGGGTGGATGAATGGGTTGTATCCATTGTCCAGATCACTGGGACGCCATCCAAGCACATAAGTATCGAGTGTGACGAACAATGCAGTGTAGCCAGCAGCCTTGGCCCGCTTCAAGAGGGAGATGGTGATATCGTCATGCTCACGGCTTGGCCAGTAAAGTTGGTACCACCTGGGAGCACCTGCGCCGTTTGCGGATGCCACATCCTCGATGCTTGTGCTTGACGCCGTACTCAGGATGTATGGGATGCCAAGGGAGGCAGTGGCTCGGGAAGTAGCAGCCTCTCCCTCGGGATTGAAGATCTTTTGCACACCAATCGGCGCAATAGCAACTGGGAAGGGCAGGGTTTGACCGAGAACCGTCGTCGTGGTATCGGAAAACCTCTCGTTGCCAGCATCATCCTTTCGGCTAGGCACCAAGCGTCTAGGCACAATGGACCAGCGTGTGAAGGAGGTGAGATTGTTTTGATAGGTTGAGCCAGCTCCGCAGTTGCCGTGGATGTAGCCCCACGAGGTTGCCGACAGTACATCCTTGGCCATAGGCTCCCATTCTGATGACTGAAATGTGAAAAAAGGTCGAGCAAAGTGGAGTCCAGCATCAAAGATGGATTTTTCATACTCGAGAACATCGGAGCTTGTTACAGGAGCCATTGCGAAGGGTTGAAAAGTAGGTAGTGAAGCTTGGTTGATGATGCGATCCTTGGGATACGATCCTTTGCACAGGTTGCAATCAAAACTCTTATATTGTCATGGATCATACCTATTACCTCGGTTATCTACCATGGCGCAACAATTACATCATGGCCATGAGAGGATTTTACATTCTTCATCATCAATTGAGTTTCCAGCTGAGGAATTTCCCGATAAAAAGGCAAAACAAGAGTTAGGAAGCATAATGACGTCGAAGATAACAGAATATAACGGGGCTCAACGGGAACTTCGGAAGAGTCGGGAAGATTGTGGATCTTGGAGATCAAGATACGAACTTTGCATCAGATTATGGGGACTGGTGAATTGATAACATCTTTTACGATTACACAAAGAGAAAACACATGCCTGAGAACATGGTTCTGTATGGCCCATGCCCAACTTGAGGTATCAATCAGGTTATACGTTCAGCCAGCCCCGACAACTTCAGGGCTTGCAATCCGGCTTCCGGCTTATTAACATTGTCTTTCAATTTCCCAAACGTATTGGGTTAGCAGAGCAGGACGATTAATGGGGGAGGTGATACTGCTCGGCCTCATTTGGTGGGCTGGCTTGTAGTGTTCTGGTCGCTCGTGAGGGGTGGTTTTGTGTCTACAGTTGTTCGTTAAGGGGCAGATAGGGAATCCAGGGAGCTTAAACAGGTATAATAAAAGAACGTTCAATAAATCAAGTTATCAATTGTCATAATTAACGTCTGCGGACACAGGGCCCGCCCACCACTCATCCGCGTAAAAAGACATGCTAAGGTGGTTCTAAGGTAGGAATATTATCTCGGTGGAAAAACATGTTCCAGCCGGGGGGCTGAGTAAAGAATTGCCTCGCTCCTCACTACCATCCAAGCTCTACCCTCCCTCATTTCTCTTAGGTCATCCAGCAACTCAGTGGCATTGCATTTTTAATACACAAGTATAGGGTATTTGTCCTTCTCTTCACAAGTAGTATGAGAACGTGCTGACTCACCTAATCACGTCATCACCCTCTTGAATGAGACAGGTATAGCGGCCCACTAACTACCTGGTGTATCTTATCAGTCGTCTTAGCCAGAAACATCCATTCCTTTGCCTTTTAACTCCTCCAACCACTCTCCTATCATGACCATGTCTTTAGGCCTCGAGCGCGTTGACGAGCTCCTCGACAAAGCACAACGTCTCGTCAAATCCCTCGCTTCGTTACGGCCGACTCTCGAAACACCAAATGGCCTGATACGGAATGAGTTGGCCATCACCCTCCACGATTTGACCGTGGTCGCGCGCGACACACTACACTTGACCTCGGATCTTTCGTCTATGACCAACAGCATCGTGACTTCAAGGCCGAGCAGTTCCGACCATTCACACGATCTATCTCCGACCCCTCCCACCTCCATTAGTAGCGTATCGTCCACATTGTCGAAAGAGATTGACACCCCCTTACAAACAGGTGCCATTGGCGACGTGCCAACCCCGCCACAAGCAGATCTCGCCTACGTCGCAAACATCAATGCCGTGCCTGCGCTGGTTAGCGCATTGGGGCCAAGGAAGAGGTTGCCTTCCTCGGCGGGAATAAGCGATGGCAATGTTGAATATGAACCTGGCGCCAACAAGCGACACTGCCAAGGTGACGAGCAACTGTCCGAAGACGAGCATCTCTCTCGCAACACAGCATCTTCGAATTACATGCCAATGGACGTGAGAAAGCTCATCTACAAGATCAAAAACCGCGATAAACTGTCTCGAATCCCCACCTTCTCAATCGCCGACCCCCCAACTACCGCCATGCTCCGTCGAGTAGCTGCTGTCCAAGGCGGTCCAGCCATACGGCAGTTTTGCGCTCTCATCCACACGAGACGATCTCGCGAGACCGAAATGGGACTTTTGCGAGTTCACACATCTGGTCTTGAGCGAGCCTTGGAGTTAACAAGGACGCTTCGAGTCTTGACGGGGCGGACAGCCGCCAGCACCTTCATCACACGACTCGTACAGTTCCACATTGCGGAGGCTGTTGATGGGACTAAGGCTGGACGACTACGAGCCGACGGTGATCAAATCAAACAAGCCATGAACAAGTTTGGGTGGGGAGAAGCAGAACGGCCAAGATTCTTCCAGTACCTCAGGCAAGGGCGCTCTTGGCGTTCGATCTGTGGGCAGTATGTCGGACTTTTGAGCTTGATACCGCTCAAAGCCGAACAGCCGTATGGCGTCTCAGCAAAAGACTTCCTCAACATGAAGGGGAGCGAGTTGGACATGTTTCTACACATGATTAGCAATCCGTTCGTGGGTCGCCTCACAGAAGCAGCCGCGGCGTTTCAGGACATGGTAATGGGTACTAGAGAGGACGCAGAGTTCGTATGGGAGAAGAACCAGCCCGAGTTGCACAAATGGCATGGGCATCTACCCGAGACGGATGTACTCTCTCTCGTACAACCTCAACCCAGCTGTGAGGAGTGTCTTTTTGATGGGGGGGACTTTGTCGACGCCCCCAACCCCCCAGGCTGGCCTGAAGACTGGTCCTGGCCCGCTCACCCGCTTCTTATTCCATCTTCTCACAAGCAATGCGATTTTTGTGACGGCGATGGCAATTGCTCCTGTCGTCAGACAAGAGTGGGTGCCGCTTGCAGACCCCAGGTCAAGTCGTTCGGAAAACAAGGAATAGGCCTGCAAGCCATCGCCCTGCATGAAGGCGACCTAGCCTGCCGCAAAGGGGATGTCCTCGGGCAACTAACTGGTCGCCTGGTCCCAGCTGATACACACCCGCACAATTCACTCTGGATTGTGGAGATGCGACGTTTTGACATTCGCGGTGATCCCATTGTTTGTCAGATTGACGTTGGAGGGGTGGCCAGTACTTTCCGGAACTTGAACCACTCATGCCGTTCCTCGGCAAGAATGATACCTCGCCGAGCGTCTGGAAGATGGATTATGGCTGTCGAGGCTACAAGGGACATACGACATGGGGAGCAGATTACCATCAATTTTGGCAAGGCCTTTTTGCGCAATCAAGGGCTACGATGTGAATGCGAGGGATGCCAAGTTCCTTCTTAACGTAGAATATAGGCTATTAGTCATAGAGAAGAAATATATATGAGTAAATACCCTCATTTTAATTTTGGTATATTTATTATTTTCACGTCTCCTATCTCAACATTGAAGTTGCAACTCTTTGTGCAGCTCGGGATTGTCAAGTGAGTGCACGGGCCGCTGATGCTGTTTTGCAATAGCGGCCCGTGCGCAAGCTGAACGTGACCCACGCTTGACGACAAGTCTACAACTTCTTGAAGGACAACAGAGAGTCTAGAACTGGCATGTATTCTTGCGCGTTTTATAATACAGGTAGAAGAATATTTGATATGCGTACTCTGTTTCTTAGAGTCATGATACTATATCTAGAACAAGAGAGATATTTAACAGGGATATTAATAATTTGTTCACGGAGCGCCTTGATCAAACTACCTGCACACATGCGCACTTGTCACCTCTTCTTTCCGGGCTACTCCAGCGTCACTTAGCAGCATGATTCTACCCTCTGAGCTCAGCCTAGTGTATCTAGAAAGGGATCATCCAGGGGATCTCATAATAGTCAGGCTTTGGTGCTTCGATGATCGTTTCTTATGCCTCCAACGACGGGTCAGGAACGGGCATTCGAGACATGGAACATGAGCATCATGGGAGGACTTGCGAATCCCGATGTCGGAAAATTTGCCCTCGGAATTCCGTTTCAGGGGCGGATCCCCTACTCTTCCGTCCCCTCCTTGACCGTCGAGTTACGCCGAGGCGGTGTCAATCTAGAATCACGCACGCGCCCAATTCGCGGACTGGCTATACCAAGATAGAAACCATGGGGCTTGGAAAAAATGACGAGAATGGGCTGTGCCAAGTCAGTGAAAGGACTGCCCAGCCGATCACTTCAGGTGGGTTGGTTGGGCCAGACTAGCGACGCTCTCATTCACCCGCTTGGATGCTAATGGCTATGGCTCAAAGCTAACAGGCAGCCCATCCCAAGTGGAGAATATTGAAAAGGGTAAAAAGAATGAGGGCCCTTCAACGGGGGTAGGATGACGGAATTGACTAGCTCCGTGATTCGTCCTATCCTTGCCCGAAAGGATCCGATCGCTGTCTCCTTTTAGTCGAGGTTCCGGGTCTGGTGGGAAGCAAAATTTTCAACCCGAGACTCAAGTGCTAGCGCTGAGACGTTACGGATTTTCAGGGTCAACCCGCCCCGGGAAAAGGGGGCTTGTGAACGAGTAGCACACACACACATGTCGACGAGCACGCATCGTCAAGATTCACACTCGCTCAGTTCGATAGGTGCAATCGTGTAGTATTCTAAAATATGGTAAAGCCATCAAGATCCATCATATATCTTCTTCCAGTCATCCTCCTCTAGGATCTCCTTTTCCATCTGCTCTAGAAATTCCACCTGTGCTCTGATGAAAGCCCTGGCACCTGACACATCAAATGGGCTTTTGCGTTCAATGTCTCTATCCAGCCCTTCTCGACAAGCTCTGAACCGGTTCTCCAGCATCTCGAACCGATACTGTGCGTACTCGGAGTACAGCTCATCAATGTTGGAGATGGGTCGCACCAGCTTAAGAACAGTGTCATCTCGGATTGCCCAGGTTCGCGCTCGGAACGCGGTAACCATGCTGACTCGCTCCGAGCCTCCCAGAGTTCGGAGAGCTTGGTGATCGATGTATCGCCCCTGAAGAACAACAGCGTAGCCCTAGCCAGGTGTGAGCGTGTATAAATCGTATCTTTATCTCATGGACTTACTCTTTGAGGTCCTCGAACTTTGATAACACTGCCGTCAGCCGTCTTCAACGCTGTCTCGCCTCCAGTCATACCCGTGCAGTCCGAGAGCATGGTAACGCACACGAATGCATAGCTATCATTGTGCCAGCTGACAATCGCATCGTTCTTGTCCTCCACCTTTGGCTTCTTGATCTCTTTCTCTTGAACGAGTTCTCTGTTTCGATCTTGTTCTAGGGGAGATAGATGCGGGATACTTGGGCCCGAGATGTTGATATGGGCGATGTCGTAGTCCATAACAGGCACCACGTCGATGCCTGCTAAGGTGGAAATGATGCGCAGCGTTTCCGAATCTTTCCAAGCATTGTAAATGAACGGTGCATGTCTTGTATATACTGTTAGCTAAGGGAAATGCTGTCCTCCTTGTGAGGGTGGACTTACTCGCGGGCATATCCTCGAAGCTGGCATTCAGCATACTTGCTCGAGAACCGATGTGAGGACCATATCTGCTTGTTCGTAAACAGTTCTCTTCTCATTTCTCCGATGGCTTCTTCGGAGAAGAGACGAAATGGTTCAGTCACACCGATTGGCGAGATGCCCTGGCTATCTGGGTAGCCCAGATCCTGCAGAGACCAGACCCGAGAGGGCGGCTCGAAGTGCAAATGCTTAGAAGCATCGAAAGAGAGACTGTGAGAACCTTTGTTGGCTGGAGGCGTGAGCAGAGCAGGTGCTACCTCCTGAGGAGCAGTTGGTGCTGGGGCCATCACGATTGTTCGCGGTGATGCATCCCCGACTATCATGGGCTGTGGCGATTCTTGATGTGTGGTATTTATCGTTCAAGGAGTCTGATAAACCCTGGATAGATCAACCCCAGGGCGAAAGGAGTCAAACCCTGAGTTGTGCTGTGCTGTATCGTGCGTGTATCCACAAGCTGCCCATGAGGACATCCGTGCGGTACGTTCCTCTTTCGGTTCCTGTTCGTCCGGAGAGCCACATGCCAGGACTCCTCTGACCAGGGATTTGCAATATCTACAACAAATTGCGAAATCCCACAATGGCAGGGAACCCCTACAGTCAAAGATTTCGCGCCTTCACTAATCCCTGGGAGGCACAACATGTGAGCCTTCCACAGATAGTATCCCCCACTTACCAAGGCTCACTTCCCTTACTCGCGCTTAGAAGACCAGATCCACGGCTCAAAGCCTCCAAACCCACGGTTTAGCACAGAATTTTAGTTCCTGATTGCGTGATGACCCAAGGTCGTGAAACGGTGTGGATGGGGGACTTGGACAAGAGGGACCTCAGCTCGTTTAGGTCCTGGGGCATCCCACAAACTAATTAGTGGTTCCACCAGCCCTGACAGGCACGATTTGGAGGTGGGAGGAAAAGAGATAAATACACCCATCAATCACTTGACCTACCATTCTCTCACCATCCTCTTCACCGTCGACAAAACTCACTTATCATGGGTACCGATAGCACCTCTCATTCTTGGCCTGAGACGCTCAGGCGTTGGTACCGAGGCACGCTATACCAGGCAGTCATCTTGGGCATTGTGAGCTTCAGTCAACAGGGCATATGGACTGCTTTAGCCAGTAGGTCAATCAGTATTTGACCCATGAGACTCCTCCACTGACTGTTGAATTCACAGGCATGGGCGCCGGTGGTCTGGCAACCCCTTATTTTGTCAACGCCGCCAATGTCATCACGTATGTCATCATGATCATATTCAGCCCAATCTTTGCCGTCCTCGGCAATAGACTCAGCTTGAAGTGGATTCTCGTCATCGGCACGATTGGATATCTCCCTTACTTCGGCGCACTATACTGCAACAGCGTCTACGGAACACAGTGGTTTCTCCTTTTCGGAGCTGTGACCTGCGGCTTCTCTGCTGCTGCCCTATGGACTTCCGAGGCAGCCATCGCCGTTGCGTATCCGGAAGACAATAGACGAGGTCTGTACATCAGCTTGTGGATGGCAATTGGACTTGTTGGTACTGTCATCGGAAGCTCCATTCAGCTGGCCCTCAATATTCACGACTCGCAACAAGGTAGCGTCTCAACGAATACCTATCTTGCCATGATCGGTCTTTCATGTATTGGACTACCGCTTTCTTTGACTATATCCCCCCCGAATAAACTCATCCGAACGGATGGCACCAAGCCCACGTTCAGCTCTGGACAATCCCGTATCCCCCTGAAGGAGGGATTTGCTGGACTGTGGAAGGCCCTCAAATCTCGACACATTGTCTGGCTTATGCCAATCTTCATTACGGTCCGCTGGAGCTACACATACCAAGGCAACTACCTCGCGGTTTACTTCACCGTCAGAGGTCGCGCACTGGCTGGCTTTGTCCAGACCATGTGCGGTATAGCTTCAACCATTGGATGGGGACGTTTGCTCGATTCCCAGAAGGTATTCAAGAGCAAGCGAATCTTATGCAACGTGGGATGGTACTCTATGCTGTTGGTATTTGTGGTGCAATGGATCTTCAATTTTTACATGCAGGCAAACCTCCAGTCACGAATGCCAACTCCTATCCTCGACATTTATTCCCCTGATTATGCCAAGGCCATCGTTGGCTATTGTCTCTTTAGGTAGGTTTGAAACACTTCGCCCCAAAGAAAAATACACTGACAACCGGACAGCATTGCGGGGAATGCCTCTGTTGTGTGGACATACTGGATCCTAGGGCTTTATAACAACGATGTCGATACTCTCGCATACACCAGCGGTATCCTGCGATCGGCCGAGAGTCTGGGTTTCGCTTGTGCATATGGCATCGGGTCCAAGGAGAATGTGTCGCTAATGACGAACCTGGCCGTCTCGTTTGCTGTTTTTGCTGCCAGTGTCCCCTTCACCTGTTATGTGGCTTGGAAGAGTGCTGCTCTAGAGGGTAAAGACGATGAGATCCAAGACCAGGAACGGTCCGATGGTTCATCAAGCCCAGTGGCTGAAAGTTCTGACAAGTCGCCGGCTATTATTACGGCTAGCGTATGATCTATTACCTAAAGCTATGAGAGTCAAGTTTTCCAGGGACTAATGCACCTAATCAGGTCATTTCCCTCTTCAATAAGACAGGCATAGTTAGCCGGTCACTATCTTATTGGCTGCCTGTTGCCAGAAGTATTCTTTGCCTTTGACTCCCCTAACTCCTACCGTGACGATGTCGTTAGATTGTCACCGCTGATGTCTCCCACCTGCCACTCAACCAGGCGTGCCACCCCCCAAATTATAACCACTGATTTGAAAATCTGATAACCATGATATCCTTTATAGAGCACCCCAAGACAATAGTAGATTCTCCAATGACATAGAAGAGCTGCCCAAAATACCCATCACGAGGTCTAGACTCAGAGGGAAGCCACAGGAGGTTTTGTCCCGAATACAGGATCCAAGACCTATCAGCACTGAGAGTGAACTTGCTGTTCGTTTCTGGTACTTCGGTTGACGTTAATGATAGCTCCCCAGCGACGAGTGTAGTTTCGTTCAATGAAAATGGGCCACTTGTCGTGTATAAAGTGGTGTTGTCAGGACTGAACGAGAGGCTGTATATGTTACAGGCTAATGGGATTTGCTTTAAACATTGGCGTTTTCGAACCGACCAAATGGTGATGTATCCACTAGTTCCCTGGACAGATGCAACGAGGTTTGAGTCCTGTGAAAAGGCAATCAAGCGGGCATAGCCAGCGGATCGTAGCAGATAGTCATGCTCGCCTATTTCCCAGATGAGAATTCCCTTTCCAACCGTCAAGGCTAGGAATTCCATCCTGGGTGCTACGGCCAGGCTGTGGAATTTCGGCAGTTCAAAACACCGGAGGAAGATTCGCTCGTAGGTTCCCTTCTCCCATTGCCAGCCCTCGATGATTCCATTCTTGTGTACAGCCACCAGCCGGCGTGAATCGGCTGCAAAAGCAAGATAACGAGGGTGGTTGCTGGCACTAACCAGTGTGTGTACACACTTCCCCGTCTCTGTCGACCAGATCCGGACGAGGCCATCTGCTGACGCCGCAGCCAAGAGAGTCGTATCAGGAGAGAATTCTGTCAGTTCCCCCCATTCAATGCGCCCTTCAAGTATTGATTGGCGACCTCCCGTGTCAGCGGACCAAAGACTGATCTCTGTGCGTGATCTTGCCGCTATGAGGCTCGAGTTTGCCACAAAGTGGACTGATAGTATTTGGTCGTCCGAAATACTCGTGGAAGCCCGTGGAGTTGTAGACCAGATCCGCACGCAGCCGTCGAAGGAACCGGACGCGATCAGCCTTAAGTCGGATGAGAAAAATGCTGAGGTGGCGTTGTGGGCGTTTATGCTCCACGTTTCTTCGGTCGGTGAGAACTGACGGAAGTGAATGTCTCTTCTCGACGCCATGGCCATCATTTCGAGGTTTGGTGACCAGGCAGCCGAGAAGATGCGGTCCTGTTGCTCGTTGTACACTTGCAGACAGCCACCTCCTTCAACTGACCAGATACGAACTATTCCATTCCGCGATGTCGACGCAATCCGGCATGAATCTGATGAAAAGGCCACTATGTAACTCCCCTCTCGTGGCTGTTTAGGCTTCGAATATGTTGGCCGCTGTGGATTGACCAAACTCGGATATAGTCATCCAATGACCCTGAGACAATCAGATTTCCGCTTGGTGAGCAGGCACACACCTCGACTGGCGAAGTGTGGCCTTCCAGGGTGTGAACGGCCGCAGCGGTGGCAACCGACCAGACTCGAACATAAGTATCATCTGACCCGGAAATAACAGTCCTTGAGTCAGGAGAAAAGACAACGGAGCGTACCGTGTTATTATGACCTGTAAATGTTTCAAGTTGATCGCCGGTTTGTACTGACCAAAGTCTGACGGTACAATCTTTTGAGCCGGATGCTAGGAACTTGGAGTCATGAGAGAAGGCAACAGAGTAGACGCTGTTGTCGTGTCCTTCAAGCGTTTGAAGATGCTCTCCTGTGCCGGCCTCCCAGATTCGCACCGTCGCATCGTCCGATGCAGACGCTAGAAGCCGTGAGTCAGGGGAAAAGACCGCATCAAAGACCATGGCTTGGTGGCCTTCAAGCGACATCAAAGCAGCGGACCAATCTTGGTCCACCTTGGGAAAGAGAGTAATATATGGTGGCATGTCCTCTACAAAAGTTTGGCGGATGACGCTATTCACCGGACTGAAGATGAGTGCCGAAGAATAGAGCTGCAATGGCACCCGGGAGGCAATGTGTCTGTGAGCCAAGATGAAACGCCTTGCTCCTTCGAGAAAAGAGAGCACTTCCGATGCTGCTTCGAACTGTTATGAATTAGTATTGGTCAAGGTTAGTACTCTTGCAGTTTGAACATACCTGCGCCAGGCTTTGCAACATGGAGATTTGAGTAATTGTTTCAGAAACTCGGCCGAGAATACTGAGTGCTTCCAACCAGTGGAGGAAATGTATCTTGAGGAACTCGTGTACTCGGTCGCCGTCATGGATCCGAACCTGGCTGTTCCTCAGATGATGGACCCAGTAGAGGCACGCGTACTGCACCTCCGCTGGCAGACAATGCATTTTAAACTCGGTGCTGATGCCACAACATGGGGTCCCAGGCCACTGGAAATTACAGATGTTCTTGTGCAGGGGAGTTCGTGTCATCAGCAGATCTAGACACTGGAATGCCAGTTCTTTGTGGGTGTTGGCCTCATTGATCTGGAAATCGGTGCTACCCGGGTTCTCGGCGTTCAGCAGGAAGTCGCGAAAGGACAAGTGAAAGAGCCGCACAACACCGCCGGGTATGTTAGGGATGTTGAGCACGGAATGTAGTGAGTCGAGCGTCTGGTCGATAAGGTTGTGGGGAATATCTAGCAGGCGTCCGAGGCATCCTATAGAGAGCGGCGTCTGTAGAAGAATCAGGGGCCCGATGATGGCACGGAATTGCTGGAGGATGTAATCTTTATCTCGGCTGGAGCGGCCAGCAACAATTGGGCTCAGTGCAGAAAGGTACGTGGCGCTGATATTGCCACCAATGTCGCTACGGAGAGTGAGATCATCCAAGATCCTTGTGAGTTGGTCGTCTGGGCTGCCCAAGACACGATCCCCGATGATACGCATCATCGTGGCCGCAATGATGAACAGCGGAGACGCACTCCGCGCAAGAATCGCAATATGTAGCGGGTTGGGCCAATCCAGTGACAAGTGTCGATGGAGAGGTACAGTTCGGTTGAACGAATCCCTGATGAGCTTGACTTCATGCATCAGATATATGAAGAGATCGGTCTCCACATGAAGCGGAGGAACCTCATGTAGGATCAGTGTTTCGTAGACACCCTCGTGACCTGAGAACCCGAGCCGGATGGGCAGCTCTGGTCTGCTGGTAACGAGAACCTTGAGTCTAGCTGAGTTCAGGCTGTTCGCCTGTGTAAAGGCGGATATGATGATCCTGATATCCTGGTCCGAGTCACACTCGTCCAAGGCATCGATGATGATAATGAGGCTCTGTGATTGTGCTTGGATCCGAGACAGGGGCCCCACAACAAGCCTTTGAAACTGCTCCTTGAGAGGCTTTTGCGAGATGGATGGCTCAGTTTCAAGGACTTGGATGATATGAGGCAAGGCGGCGGGATACGCATAGGCAAGTTGATATGCGATGGTCGAGAATAGAAGTGTAGAAGCTGAGCGATCATGCTCGCCTCTTTTGAAGAAAAAGCTGGCCCCGAGGCTTCCTATAGAATCAAAATACGCGGCCAAGGTCCGCGAAATGGTCGATTTCCCAGTCCCTGCCATGCCATTCAACCAGTACAGTGGTTTTGTCTGAGGATCTTGAGCCCATTGGTGTATTTGGGAGAGAAGGTCGAGCCTGGTTTCGGGGTGGCATCTTGGAGCGTGTTCATTCTGGTGCGAGTTGTAAGATGCGCCTGAGGCTGTGGGGAGTTTGGAGAGGACCATCTGTTGATTGGTATCGAGAATGATGGCGCTGGAAAGACATTAGAGTGGCTCTGTAGTGTGCATAAGAGTATCGGGGGCGCAATATACCACTGATCAATTTGCAGACCTGCATCCATGATGTCCATCCAGGATTGGATATCGCTGATTAGTTTGACCACTTCTGAACTGCTGAAAGGCCATGTAAGGGCTCGAATTCCCAGCAGGTTCCTGGCAGAATGTCTTTTTCTTGGCTTCAGCTTCTCGTGAACCTGGAAAAGATGTCCACAGCAGGCATCAACAGCCTGGCGTACGTTGTTTGACACGGAGAGTTTGACGCCATTGTGTCCCTCGAGGAGATTCCGGTGGCCCTGAACTATTACCCGCAGCGCCTCAACCTGCCTTTGCAGGCGTTGGATATCCGCCGCGGCATTTTTGACGGAGGCCGAATACTCGACACACCACCCGACGATCTTGGCCGACAACTCAATGATGGTGAGGCAGCTGGAGACCAAGCCCAGCACTTCCGCCATGATAGGCAGACTCGACAGGGGAAAAGGGCGATTGGGCCCGGGAAAGAGGGTGAAAAGGGGGAGGGAAGGTATCACGCCGAGGGCGCCAGCCTTGTCTCCCACCTTTATGGCTCAGGACCTACGGTGCTTTGTCGATCTGTCTCGGCGCTTAGCAATGCAGGGTCTGTCTGCATGGATACCTGAGGCTTTGGTGAGAGCAAAAGTCCACAGGTGCGATGTAAACTACGCCGTAAACTTCACACAACGCTCATAATTTAGTTGCCTGTTCGAATATTACTACAGATTAGCCACTCTAGAATAGATAAGTCCAACGGAAATGGCACAGATGCTCAAGTATTTTATCTGAGTCTACCGACTTGCAATAATTTATCAGATCATGCTCAGGTCCCTCGCACTTCCGGAGCCTGAGTTTAGCAAATAACCAACCAGAGAATGTCTTTATTTTACCCCTTCACCGCAAGACCGCATTTCTCAAATCTGCCGCCAAGACCCAGGCGGGAAGAGAGAGGATGCTGGGCGAGTGGCCGGCTTTAATTGGGCAAACTCGAGGAGCTGAAAGTTGTTGTGGCTTGAAGGAGGCGCTTAATGCACCTCAACCACTGGGCGACTAATCTCAGGGGGCATGCATTGTGATTGACTGATATGCCTGATGATTGCGCTTGCCTTGACAAAAAAATTAGTTGCCTAGCTGCTAGTAAATGGGCATCCTATTCCTTTCTCAGTGCAATGGCATCGAGCACTGGGTAAAGAAATGCAGTATAGACTAAGCATCCTTTGGACATGATCACATTAGTATTCTTTATTATAGTTGAAGTCCGGCCCTTGATGGGTTAACCGAGCCAGAAGATCGAACTTAGAAACAGAAAAGTAGAGTCATCAGCACAACAAGCTGTGTCCCGTTATTATTTTAGGCTGGCGTGAGGTGGTGGCGTTTGTCTGGGTGTAGAAATGACCGATACGTCCAGGGAATCGGAGTGATAGCGTTGGGCCTGAGATGTTGAGAGGAACAAGGCAAAGAAAGCACATCACGTGAAGAATATATTATCAACAGTCTTCAATTGTGGTGCATACACTGAACGGACCATATTTCACCTTCGGCGAGAACATGGGTAACCTTTCTGCATCCATGTTATCCACAGAATTGGGCAACCATCCTGGAGACAGAGAGAACCAGTCGTTAGCGAAACGACCGGGTATGCAGACGTAACGAATAATGATGAAAAGCTGGGCGTTAATCACACTGTCCAAGTGAATTAAAAATGTCTATTCTCGCAAAATTCAGTGGAACACTTACACCCTCTTGCTGCATCCATTCTCGGGTTCTCAGATGACCCGACACTTCGACCTGCTCAAGCTCGTTGGTTCCAAAGTTCGGCGTTCTTATATAATTGCCCCGACCACTGGCAGATGTTGAGCTTCTCATGTCACACGCTTTAGAGCGATCAAGGTTAAGTAAAATCCAAATGGCATTAGATTCACTCCCGCAATAAAAATAAATACATAGTTATTAATAAAGCTCTCATTCATGAAGTAGCTTCCAGTCAGAAAACACGGGGAGTTTCAACGTCTTCGTCGATAACGTGCCATCAGCCAGAGGCCCAGCTTCACAGATGGCACCAGCCCCGGGAGGATAGCGCAACGTATTTGAAATCCCAGCAATTCCTCATACGATGAAAACTTCAGAACAGGTGTTACCCTTGAGCCTTCATAAATTCCATGAGGGCGGTTCATAGCAAGCGGCCAGATCTCGTCAAGGAGGGCACTCTGTGTGATGAGTAACGCCCCTACGTCATCCCACAGGACACTTCCAAGCACCCTCACATTCCCCTCGTAGTTAGAACGCCTTCTATCTTCAGAGTTTGTCTTGGGATCAAAATCTGGGTCTACTGCTAGGACGAATTTTTCACCCCCACTGACAGGGTCGAGGTACGATTTGACGACATGTTCGTCGATGACCAGAAACGCGCTCTTGTGGGCACCGCGAGCATCCTCTGAGTCGATGTGTTTGTGAAAGTGCCTAGGGTTAGATGTAAGATAACCAAAATTTAGGTTCTTGGTCAGGGACAACTTACTTCTTGGCAGCCTCGATATCCCCCTCAGGGATCCCAAGCTCTTGGCCATCCAGCCAGTGAATCTTGCAAGCAGCACGGACATCGTCGATACCCTTCACATCTCTGCCCCAATCGAAGATGTCCGACTCAAACTTGGCCTTGAAATCGTTCCATGCCTCAAGAGTGTGGCTATGGCACAGCCGATACGCGACGAAACCACATCTCCGATGGCCATACCCCAAGTATGTCTTTGTCAAATCCAACCAAGGGTCGAGATCTAGTTCTTGAGGTTCCCCACGCAGCTCTCTTCGGCATTGAGCCTGTGCATCGAGCTGGCTATGACACCCGATTAGGAGTCTCACGGTGTCATTGCTCTCCAGCCCTATTGGACTTATTCCTACTCTTTCATAGGTCTCGTATTCTTCTTTCCGTTTTAGATAGTACCAACGCCCCATGTAGTCAGATTTTCGTTTCAAAAGATGGAGGGAAAAGGAAATGGGCTCTTCACGGAAGCCTCCCGGTGGTTCCGAGCCCAGTGGTCTCTGAAGCGGTATGTTGCTACCTTTGTATCCTTCCATCGGTAGGAATATCGTGTAATCAGCATATGCGCCATTAACGAGAAGGTCGTAAATCTTGTTGGTCAGATCCCACTGTACCTCGTCGGCTTCGCTTTCATGTGTTGGGCTGTGGGAGGCGAGCTGGTCTAGCACTGGCTGCAGAAGACGTTGGATGTGCTCAGTGACCCATCCATGGGCCATTTCACACATGGAGTCAAAGTGGGATTTGGTATGCTGATACCAGAGGGCGGTCAACGATATCTCCTTGAAATCGCCCCCGTTGGCCGCCAATCTTCGACAGGCGTTGATAGCTTCCTCGCAGTCGTGCAGGTCGTCCCAGATCCGATTGTAGACAGTCCGCATAGCTTTTTTCATCCAGCCTTCGTTCAGGTATTGGAAGACGTCGATGACGGCCACGATGTAACGACAAGCCATTGGAAAATTCCACGTATTGTCAAGGTCCAGTTCCTTCCAGCGTCTCTCTGACAAGGGCGGAATGCCCTCCCATATTCTCTTTTTCATGGTATAGAGCTCAGTGGCGATAGGTGGAAGTTTTTCGTCGTCCTTGGTGAGGTTGAGCCGGCTAGCGATGGAAGTGACCGCGGCCTGCCCGAGATGATGATACTCAGCAGGTGCCCACTGAGAATATGGTTTGGTCATGTGGTAAGTTCCTCCTTCGTAGCCAGTGGCAGAATCGTTTGGCGGCCCTCGGGGAGATGGCCCCCTCTGGCGAACGATAAAAAAGCGGCAACCATTTGAGGCTCCAGAGGGAGGTCTGAACTCCAAAGTCCAATATCTTTAAGGGGGTTTCGATTATAGAGGACTTTTTTGATAATGGGGAGGGGAATGTTCCCTCGTTTGCTAGCTTTTTCCTTGGCAGGCCCAGACGGAGACGTGTCATTCTCGGTGAGGGCCATGTCCAGGCGTAGCCAGAATTCGGATACCGAGTGGTCAGGTTCGTCAGGCATAGTGAGCGATTTTAATAATGTGCGGCAGGGAAAAGAGTTTTGCGTGCATACAATAGGCTAATATATAGCTCGGCCTCTGTAGTCGACAGGTCTTAAGGCTGCGGTGAGTAGAGTCGTAGATATGCTCGTAACGTTCAGGAGAGTGAAAAAAGAATGCCTCGGGGTTTACTCGGTTCTTAACCCAGACCCCCTGGCCGACCCTCGCTTCACGTGGCGAATGAAAGAGGCAATGCCCGAGCGTGTTGTGGACAACCAACAACCTCGTATGACATGGTGTTTCCATTCACGCTTAAATATGAAACCCCACCACTTCAACGTGAATTTATCATGAGCCCAATGAGAAGCACGTGGGGTTCATTCACTAATACTTAGACTTCTTTATCTATAGTTGTGGGTTTTTTAAATATAAATATTGAGCGAACCTTTTCAGGCATCGCCCGAGATGTTGCACCCCATTGTTTACACTATGCCAGACCTTCCGTAATGATTCCGTCTGTTGCCTCCTCAAGTCTTCTCAGCAACTGTGTTGGTGAAGGGGTCAGTGACTCGGAAGCTGGTTGTAATCTCGGCTCAGGGGTGTCCATGGACCACAACCAACCAACAGTTGTCACAACCTTATTTCTTCCGTTAACCGAGGCTTGGCTGAAAGTCAAAAAGTGCACAGCATTATTGTCCCTTGATAACCTACGGAATTGCCTCCGATTTGGAGGGCGTTGCGATCGCTGGACATCGGTATGAAAACCCTATGTCGACACATCACCACCAAGACGGACTAGGTCACAATTCCCAAGTGGATGAAAGAGAGCTTAGTTAATTAGGTAGGGTGATAGAACAGCCGTATTATCGCTGGCGGGGAGAAGCAGGAAAGCGCCCACTTGTGTGTAATTTGTCGGTGAGGCTAGCTATTTGCCACACTCAATAATTCCGATTTCGTATAGCAAGGCCGTATTTTCTTGCCCGGCAGTAAAGAAATATATATCAACAATATTACCACAGTAACAAAGTCTCATTCAGCATAAAATACTCAAAGCTTTTTTCGATGTGTTTGAAACCCAGTCACCTGGGCATGATGGGTTTGGCTTTAGGGTAGGCAGCTGCCAGGACTTGAGATATCGTTTTCGAGCAAGGCAAATTCAAACACCAAAGTCAATCAGAAGAAGCAAATATATAATCAAATAACCAAAAGCTAGCTTCCAAAGGATCTAAAGAGAGCATGAGAAGATTCGGAGTTGGCTTGCCTAACCGGGTAGGTACTAGTAATTTGAATCATGAACAATTCTATCGCATATTATGGATCTCGGAATCGGTTCTTTGCCAAATAATATGATATCAACGCAAACTTTCTATTCTCTACTGACATAGCTGAACCTGTCCTTTTGTCGCCCCTTTAATATCATAGGGTTGAGCCACGTACTTCCTGCCCCTTGTCTCCGGGCTCGGGATCTTTCTAACGCGTTGCTGACCCAGCACCTTATCACAACCCCAATCGGCCTATTTTGTGTTAGATGTGAATTGCTCAACTCTCGATGTTTCCGGAAAACGTACCATTGGACCGCCCTGAGTCGCCGGCTGAGGACAAGTGTCGACCCACTTGACTTGTCCCATCTTGTTACCATTCTTATCCCCCTCGGTTGATTCTTGAGAAGATACGGTGACTATCCTGGCGTTTCTTCCCTTGAAATCTTTTCTGCCGGGATATTGGCGGTGATATAGTTGAAGGGCCGTGACCTGGCCGCACATGGCTTGATTGCCACCCAGCCCGCCTACACTTTTTGATGTTACTTTGGCAAGTTGGCAGAGCTTCAATGCTGAATAGACCGGTGTATGCTCTAGGTCATACGAATAGGACCCGTATCCCTTCTGCGAAGAAGCCAAAATGACTTCATCGTCAAAGGCCAATGCAGTCATGGCGGAAGGCCTCGCGTCCTGGCTGGCGCCGTAAGCCTTGATGGCATCGGCCATTTCGCCATAGGCATCCATAGCCAGCTGTAGCAGTTGACCGTCGGACAGAGATTTGGGAATCGACTTGATGTGGCTGGTCGTCACCCAATAGTGAGAGAGTGAGGATACACTCGGAGACTGGTTGGGCCACTTGTTCGCCACCAGTGGCCAATCGACCTTGACTTGAAGATTGCCAGAAACCCGTGGCTCCGTTTCTGGGAGCACATAAGGCTTCTTTGAGCCTTTGCCGGCCCCTAGCACATCGTCGATCAATGCGCAGAGCACGACAGAGACCAGCAAGGCCAAGGCTCGCGAGGCTGCGATGATCATGTTGAAGAGGCGGGGAGGCCCTGAGCTAGAGGTCTGTATGGGTATTAGCAAGACTGGGACATGATGGAATGCTGCGATTGTGAGTGAGTCGAGTCTCATACCGGAATTACGGGCTTCCATCCAGAGCGCGATCACGACGAAAGAAACGTTTAATCCTTGAGGTGTCAGATTGTCAGATGGATCTCCGGTCGCATCTCATCTGTCTCGGCTATTGCCTGGTTTTTGTTTACGGATTAGCCCGAACAAGGCCCCTGAAGGTGTGCCACTTGGCAATCTAGCAGGGGTCAAGGGGCCAGTGAGAAGCCGCCATTGAAGCCTCTATCAAAAGCCACAGGACTGATTCGTTCTAGCACAAGCGCACTTTGACGCGCCAGAGGCCTCGCGTTAAAAAGTCCAGGCCTCTGAGCCAGAGCAAACAGTGCGGCCAGACCCCTGAGCTAGTCTCACTCAGGTCATTCCCCACCGCAGAGCGAGCTCATGGACCAACAGCAGATTGGCGATAATCAAAGGTTAAAAATACACAATCGCGACTTGGCGCGGAGTGCCACGGCTGTCACGGCATCCCCAGCCCCTGGAACGCGGCCGATCCCCCTGCCTCCAAGGCTCTGGGCGCCCAAGGTGACATCTCTTCTCTGGCATTATTTGAACTTGCCGCGTACTGTGTTGACGCTAATCCAATAGAGGGGATTCACCAAGGCTAGAGAAATGTCCAGCAAAGGCCAGCGCATTGCTTCATGGGAAATAGGGGTCTCAATCAACCTACCGTGGCTTTACTCAGCTCTTTTAATTAGTTGATCCTTCGCTGTGGCGTACCAACATTGACAATATCCGTCCTTCTAGAGCCTGCTTACCTCCTGGCTCATCTATGGACGGACATTTGCTGAACAGGGGTGGGTGCCTCAGGCCGCCACCGACAGTTTAGCTCCAGCCACTGGCTCCACGCCTTGGTTGGTCCCAATGCATTCATCACACTCACTTCGCCCATTTTTCTCTTTGCCTACGTCTCTCGTTTGGCCTTTCAAGATGAGTCGCCTAGTATGGCATTGCCTGGCCATCACCGCGCTCATCCAACAGGCAACTCCTTTCCCGCCGTTTCCGAGCCTGGGGTCAATGCTGGTCCCCAGAGACGGAAATCAGTTTGATGACGTTGACTCGTGGGACGCCAGTGACCTTTCATACATCACGAAACTTGCTGCCATCGGAGATTCGTATTCGGCGGGAATTGGCGCTGGAATTCGGCTTGGAGACGCAGGTCAAGGATTCGATCCACAGAGCGGTGAGTTTTCCGTGTTCTTCTCAAACAGACAAGCATCTGACATGGTCTTAGACTGGAGCTGTGGTCGACACGACAATGCCTATCCTAGTCTAGTCAACCAGGACGGCAGGCTTGGCGACAAGTCTAAGAGAAGATTCCAGTTCCAATCATGTTCTGGGGCCACCCTAGAAGATGTCACGAAGCGGCAGCTTCCTCAAATCGACAAGGGTCAACAGGTCATCTTGGTCTCTGCTGGTAAGTTTGAGAGCTGACTTGCCGACAAACGCAATCTAACACAATGCTAGGTGCCAACGATGCCGAATTTGTCAACATTTTGAATCATTGCATCTATCAGTGGGCATCTTTCGACTCATCGGAAAAGGCATTTGATAAACTGGGAAATTCCATTCCTGGGCTCCTGAAGGACTATCCACATCTGGCCGAGTTCCAAATTGAGGAGTTGACGCGAACCTGTGACGAACAGTTAGAGATTTCCCGGGAGATTGTCGAGAGTGACGACTTTGGCCACAAGGTTGATGATGTCTTGACTGAAGCTAAGCGCAAGCTGGCACGCGAGTAGGCATCCTTCTCTGGCTTGAGTTCATTGCAGTTACTAACGGAATTGTCAGTGGTACGATCTATTATACTGGGTAACAATTGGGCGACTTCCTTGTTCCATAACTTGCGGCTAAATGTTCGATAGATACGCCAAGTTTTTCTCGACAACCATGACCGAGTCGTGCAACAGGGTGTCCTGGTCGACGTGGACAGAGGTCAGTTGTGATTTGCAGAAACCAACAAGCTGAATCACAGATCTAATATGCGTAGGAATCACACGACTATGCAAGAAACACGGAGCATCTCACAGTTGACCTGCGGAAGAAGATTAATGACCTCGTAGATCTGATCAACGAGAAGCTGGTAGGACTTGCCTGATTGCGCTCCTTGGAACCATCTCTAATACATACCACACAGGCATCAGCCGTGGAGAGAGCTGGTTCAAGTGTCCAGTTCGTTGATTATGACTCGATAGTAGGAGACCTTGGGGGACGATACTGTGAAGACGGGGTTGATGAGAGGACGTCAAAGAAAAGCACCAGGTACTCATTGGGCGGTTGGATAATCTATGCCGAGAATGCTAACTTTACCATAGGTTTGGCCTTATGTTTTACGAGCTCAACACCGTGGACCAGGCGGATAAGACCCCTTTTGACCGATCCGAGGACCGCCCTGGAAACAAGACATTTTCTGGCTCCCAGAATGTCTTTGCTCATATTGCCCTTGCTATGGGCCCGGAGGCCAAGTTCACCTTTGACCAGAACGCGAATGGCACTGCGTTGAGTGACTTTAACATACCGACAGGAGATGATGATTCAAAATCATCTGATGGGGGATGGCGGATTCCTAACGTCCTGCCTGACGGGTAAGATTTCTGTCGACTGCTCATTGTTTGGCGACCACTAAATTGCAGCTGCAGATATGCTCGAGCTTTCCATCCTCAGGTTCTCCTCCACCAGGTCATTGCGAATCGCATTATCTTCGACATGATGAGCCAAAACAACAAGGTCAATGGCTACGGCGAACTCCCGCTGGTCACTGAGATGGGTTCATGCCGTGCTGATTCCGGACCTACAACATACCTGACACATCAGGGAGCCAAGACGGGCGAGTTGATACAAAATGGCGTCAAACTCAGAATTCTTCCTGTCGGTGACTCGATCACGTATGGTCGCCATGAGGCGGGTGATGGCGGTGATGGCAATGGTTACCGAGGAAGGCTAAAGGAGCACCTTACACGTAAGATTCAGGGACTTTCACATGCTGCATCGCCAACGTACTGACACTCTCGCTAGAAAACACCGTTGTCTTTGCCGGTGCAAGAGCAGCCGGAACTATGGAAAACGGAAACTTTGTGAGTGCTGGCGAATACCCCCATGAGATAGATGGTTAATTGTAAACTAGGCTGCTTGGCCGGGAAAGACGATCCAGTTCATGGCGGATCACGTCGATCCCTCTCTGTTACATCGTCCTAACCTCATCCTTCTCCACGCGGGAACAAACGATCTGGAAGACAGAGCCCGGTACTCAACAGAAGGAAACGACCCTCAAGGGATGGCAGATCGCCTAGGTGCTTTGATCGACCAGATGTTTCTGGCGTGCCCCGATGCCGTGATGCTCGTGGCCATGATTCTACCGACCTGCGACCCTCACAAGTCAGTCAATCACAAGGCATTCATCAGCATGATTCCCAGCCTCGTCAAAGAACGTAGACTGCAAGGTAGACGTATCCTTGCCGTCGACTTTACCGATTTCCCGCTGGATCAACTATACGACTGCATTCATCCAAAACCCGACGGCTATCACAAGATGGGTGATTGGTGGTACGACTACCTTACTCAAATCCCCCCGTCGTGGGTTACGGAACCCATTGGAGATGATCCGGTTTTACCCAGTGGTGACGGCCACAGATACGGAGGAGTTAAAAAGCCCGCTCCTGCGCCTGAGCCCAGCAAGCCAGCTGCTGTCCCCTGAAGTGGGTACATTCGAGACACTGAATGATTGGGGGGGCTAAATAGACCATGTACAAAAGTTGTTCTGTTTGAAAGCGCTGGCGAGATTGCGCTGCATGCCGGGAAGAGTGGGATTTGCGTGTACACGAGGGATTGGCATAGGAGTCGTTAAGCTGTGCATGGTTTTGGATGGCGATGCGGGCGTCTTTGGATTTTCTTGGCATTAAATATTGAGGGCATATACCTTATCATAGATTAAGCAGGCTGTACAATTGACCACCTTTGGCGTCAAGGAATGCTGTAACAGTATCTGCTCGGTAGTCATGGAGGTATGAAGTATTCCTGTTACCCGAGAAATATCCGCAGGCATCTTGACCTAGGCACCTGTATGCATTGCTTTGTTTATCCTCAAACGCTCACATCGATCTCCCGTCCTCCCGGAACTGCCTCGCTTGCCCATTTGTCTTTTCACATTGTGAAACATGGAGGATGCGATTCGTCCTGGAGAGCAGGCTACTCGAGCCATGTTCGAGCGAGCCTACAGGACATGGTCCACGCTGTGCGAGTTGGCGTCGCAAGACTCAACACTACCAATGAGTTGCTTGTTGCGCCTGGAAACGGCATTTCCAAACCACCCCTATTTCCCCGAGAATATTCATATAGGCACCTTTAGCAATGTTGCCGTTGCAAGGGGACGAACCACATGGCTCGCGAGCGAGGATGGTCTGCATCTCCCTTCTTTCAGAGATGAGACCCGTTTCCAAGTTGCCTGGAAGGAAAAGACTCGGCTTATTTTGACTTCAGATCCACGCCGTTCAACGACAATTCTACCGGATTTCTTTAGCACAGACAACAATCACATCCCGATACTGATGCTGGCCTGGGCCTATGTCCTCTCAGCGCGATGGGCCGAACTCATCCCGGGGGCATGCATTTCCCAAACCAATCAAGATGCCTCTAATTGCTCAGGGATGCCGGAAACAGGCAAACCCATTGTCTCTATTAATCTTGGCCAGGTCGATGAGAGCGCTGTGAACTGGTGGAATTCCATCTTGACGGAAGGAAACGGTTGGGATGCAAAAGTTTGCAGCTCCAAGGGGGTTCTGCACTCTCCTTGGACTGTCAAACTTGCTTCAGAACAGTCTTTCATCATTGCAGACAACTCGACGACGTCAAGCTTAGCCCGTAAGCACACCGCAGCTTCGTCGACCACGGCCCTTCGTTACTTGTCTGATTACTGCGACATTCACAATATCCATGACCAAAGTCAGGCAGCCCTCACAGCAGCCCTGTCGATTCCACTCGCCAAGTACGACAACAGGCAAATTGAACTTGCCATCCCCTAATTCACAGGCCAATCAGAGCCGAAAAGGGGAGAACCCACAGCATCTCCGCTCGACATTGAGGCCCATTATCAATTGGACCGACTTCTAACGCTGAGCTGCAATCCAAGAGGCCTAAAGGCGCTTCTGGGCAGCATATTCTTCGAACCTGACGTGGAAACCAACATCTGCGGGATCTGGCTACAGGGCTCATTTGCATTTCTGGATGCAGTCAAAGATTCACATCAGCTCTTGCGGACTCTGATGAAGCGTGACCTAGAACTCGGTTTTCTATGGCTTGGCGCCTTCCTGACCGGAGCCCATAGCCGTTCCTTTCGAGAAGCGCGGGGAGCTTGGTGGCCTATTGATCTCAGTGCAGCTGCATGGACAGGGACATTCGCATCATTCATTCAGGCTCCAGCGCTCTTGGAGATAATCAGCGAGGGCAAGATTTCTCGTGCTGACGAATGCCGTCTCTTGTATCTTTCGCACGGCGTCGACTACACAACACCACCCCTCTTCCCGTTTCCGCCATTCGGTTACACTGCAATTGAAGATACGAATCTAGATGTCCACGAGCACGCACTTTGTGGTATGGTTCATGGTCTCGCGTATAAATGCTTTACCTGGTCCTGCAAGGATGGGAAAGAGGTACAGCAGTACTGTCGAGACCGTGTTCAGTCAACTATCCTCCGCCCGAAGAATGGTCAGATTTCAAATTACCATGATGATATTATCGATAACTATGAAGAGCTTTATTACGATGACCTCGACTCGGAAGACGAAAACTCGGAAGCTGTGACCCGAAATATCTTTACATGGCTTCGCGGCGAAGATGGGTTTCCCATTGCGGAGAGACCAATCCGCGAACATGAGTGGATTGAGAACCTAGACTCGGACGATGACAGTCCAATCGAGCGAGATATCCGCTCAACAGTGGGGGGTGACCTTTATGGGTGGATAGCGAGGGTATCAATACAAAGATCAAACTCAATCTGAGAGATTATCCGGGGGTGGATTGTGTTCAAGTAGCGAGATTTGGATTCTCTTGTAGGCCATGAGGTGCACAAGATATCTAATTTAAACAGGTAATTCATCTCAATGATCTTCTATTCCACTCATTACTCAAATTGCTGCTATGTCTGATATCCACTCTATCTGTTCGGGGGGATCATGACCAACTGAATAATATGTCAGTGTTCTAGACCATCGACGCATGTTCTACCCTGGGCGCTACAAGGTATCCGGAAAGTACGGAGAACTGTGGCCCGGGCACTGGAGAGAAGGATGAGCCTATCATCTGTCAGTAAAGATGGGAACGGACATGGTAGCATCATCTCGGGTTCGCAACGGACACCGAATACCTATCACAAAAAGTCTTATCACCATATGGCCACAGGCATCTCCCGAGCATCCCAAAAGAGGCGGTCATGATAGAAGAGCTGCTATATCGTGAGACTGAGGGTCTTCCTAGCCCCCTCTGGGTAAAAGGACGCAATTCCTGAAACCTTAACCCCAGCGGTCAAAGTCCGGGGTCCGATGAGCAAAGACCCCTGCAACGCCCAGGGCGCATAACAAGCATACTCAGCCGCCACGCTACTCCCAATCGGGGCGATATAGCCGCCAGGCACGAACTCCTGCAAGTGGTCTGCAATGCTTGAGATTCTGGCCTCATTCTCTGCCAATAGTTCTTGAGCGTTCGTAAAGACAAGGTTGGTGTAGCTGGCTGATCATCCGTGGTTGAACCCCGCTGCAGAGAGCAAGGACCAGTTCACGATCGATACTTATAGATGCTTTTCCCACATCGAGAAGGCAGAGATGTTTCTCCAAGGCCGCATCTTTTCCATTGCCCATCGTTGGTACACCCTCTGCCATGGCCCGTGGTCTTGTCTCTCTTTGTGTTGGCGCCTTGTTGGCTGCCTTGAACCCCGTTGCGGGAGCTTCAACCGCTGCACTGCCCGCCGACCTTGTTTTTCGAAATGGAAGCATCTACACCATGGGGTCTTGTGATACCCCGGTATCGGCATTAGCTATCCATGGCGGCAAGATCACTTATGTCGGAGCTGAAAACAAGATCAAGAACTATATTGGAAAGAAGACCAAGGTTGTAGATCTTGAAGGTCGTATGGCTATGCCTGGACTGGTTGATTCCCACATGCATCTCCTTTCTGGCGGTCTCTTCCTTCTTAAATGCGACCTTAGCTACCAGACTCTGCCCATCGAGGATGTCATCAAGCACATTCAAGGATGCCTTGATGGTGAGACCGACAAGACCGACGACGACTGGCTTGAAGTTGTCAACATGGACTACGCCGGTCTCGTTGATAAGAGTGGCACCGTGGGCAAGGCTCAGCTCGACAAGCTCAACACCAAGCGCCCCATCATAGTCCGCTCCAGCGACTACCACACCGTCATCGCCAACTCACGAGCGCTGGACCTTTCCAAGATCGATGCCAGCACCAAGGATCCCTCTAATGGCAAGATCGTCCGCCTTCCTGGCAGCAACGAGCCATCTGGTGTCCTTCAGGATGATGCATACAACCTCCTGGTCGGACCACCTCCCGCCACAGAGGAGGAGAATCTTGAAGCTGGCCGTGCTGCTCTCAAGCTCCTGCGTGAGGCCGGCATCACCACCTTCCAAGATGCCGCCGCAACCAAGGAGCATCACACGGTATTCAGTGCCCTCAAGAAGGAGGGAAACCTCACATCGCGGGCCTACTTTGACTGGCGAATTGAGGCCCCAAAGACTCTCGACGATGTGCCCGCTCTTGTGAAAGAAGTTGTGGCTCTCTTCAAGGAATACCACGACTCTACCACCATCGGACCCAAGCCCACCACCAAATGGCAGGCTGTCAAGGCCTTCATTGACGGTGTCATTACTTATCCCGCCAACACTGCTGCTCTCATCGAGCCATACTTGCTTCCTGTCAACGGATCAGACGACAAGTGGGCACCTGATCCGGATTCGCTAAACGACCCATATTGGAAGCCTGAGATTCTCACCAAGACCCTTGAGCTTCTGTTCTTGGCAGGCATTGACGCCCAATTGCACGTTGACGGTGATCTTGCAGTTCGAATTGGTCTCAATGCGGCTGAGTCGTTCCGCAAGAAGTATCCGCGAAAGAGCTTCAAGCTGGGTCTCGCTCACGACGAGCTCTCCCATGAGAAGGATTGGCCAAGATTTGCCAAGCTCGGTGTTGACCCGATCGTCAGCTACCAATGGGCGCAGCTTGCGTCTTCCTACATTCCCGACACGTTCAAGTCAATTGGTGATGATCGACTTGACAACCTGCAAGCCTGGGCTCAATTCGAGAAGGGCGGACGACCTCTTGTGTATGGAAGCGACTGGCCAGTGAGTATTAGCCCAATTCTTGATGTTTCCACCTTCTAAGAATCGCAGATTGATCCCCTCGACGAATTCCTTGCTCTCAAGGTGGCCGTGACTCGATCGGGAGACACAGAAAACCCCAACTCGCCCGCCAGCCAAGGACCACCTTTTGTGGGCGTCTTCCCAGCAGGCGAGGGCATTTCTCGCAAGTCTGCACTTCACTCAATCACCATCAACGGCGCCCGCTTCCTGCGGGCCGATAAGCAAATCGGCTCGCTCGAGACCGGCAAGCTGGCGGATATCATCGTTCTCGAAAAGAACTTCTTCAAGGTTTCCGACGAAGAGCTTGGCCGACAGCGCGTTCTGCTCACAATGGTCGGTGGAGAGGTTCTTTATGTGGCTGACGGACAAGACTTTGGAGTCAAGGCCAAGTTCCCCAATGACGACAAGACCAGCACAAAGCTTGCCCGCCGCACCATCGGAGGCTTCGCCGCCAAGTCACTCTCGGATGAGGGCAAGGCTAATGCAGCAAAGCTGAGGAAGAGGGGGGCCTGCGTGCACAAGCACTGATAACAGTTAATTATGTCTGCGTCGTTTAGCCAACGGCCAAGCCGAACGAGCTTGGACGAGACGTTATTTTTATGAATCCATCGTGTGCTCCGCCTCTGTCAGAATTAAAGAGTGATTGCTGTGGAAACCGAGTCATGCACAATCTATAATCTGGCCACTACCTGATGGAGAAGCTGACAGAAACCCAACAAATCCACCTGATGCCGTAGCTGGGAATAGTTCCGTGTAGGATGCAGCCACTTTGACCATGGCGTGCACCGGACCGTTCCCCTGCATGAAAAGGCTTTAATAACCCTCCCCAATCATTGGACCATCTTGTCGACAGACATTATTTCCGCAATCAAGGGTTGCCCGCGCAGGATTCCGACATTCCACCACGAGTCGCCGCATCGGTGGCGCCAACCTCGATATCGTTAGCAACGACAATGATTAAGCTTAGAACGACATTGCCGGGGTACCTCCCATTGGCAGCATGGCTCGGTTACTTCCCAGTGGCGTGCATATCTAACCATGCCTCCTTGGTTATCTGCCTGATGTCCGGGGGGACCCTGAGCCCACCCGTCCCAACAACATGCTCTTAACGTGCCTTTTCCCAAAGATTCGGTAACCTGCCATGTCCGTCTCTTGCTGAAGGTTTCACTCTCCTCCAACTGCAGAGCCTCTTTCTTCTGGGGTGTCTTGTTCCTGTTGGTCGACTTGATCTCCGACTCGGCCAAAATGGCTCCGGCGCCGTCGGGTGCTGCCGTGCTGGTAGGTGCTCCACGCCACCCCGGATCGCCCGGCGAGGTTCCTCTTTCGAGTCTTTCCCGGGGTGATCTGCGTGTTTGTGATGGGCACTGACGTTCACTCACAGGGCACCATCTACACGCTCATTGTACTGGCAGCTCTGGTCATCGCGGCGCGCATTTATCTTCGCATCGTCATTCAGAAGCGAAGACTGCTGGCTAGCGATTTCATCATGATACTGGCCTGGCTCTCAGCGGTATCGACGTCAGCTTTTGACATTCTCCTCAAAAAACACGGAGCATTAGAGGCCCACATTAATTATACTCTCACCAACTACGAGGCAGACTCAGTAGAAGAGTTTGAGCATGTAATGAAGGTAGGCCACGGCTGTCTTTGGTGTTGACTTGGCTACCAGCGAGCTACATCAACTTCTCACTGGAGACCTGAGGCTAACATGCCTCTAGATGATTTGGGTCTCGGTCATCCCATTCTTCACTACGTTTTACCTCTGCAAGGCTGCCCTCGTTTCAGTCTACCTCCAACTATTCCCACCATTCATGAAGAAGAGAAGGATGTTATTGTGGGTAACAATTATTTATTGTGTGGCTGCCTACATCGTGTCGATCGCGCTACAGCTATTCCTCTGTTTCCCAATCGAAAGGAATTGGTACGTCGAATACTCTTTTTCCTTGATGATCATCGTTCTAGATGGTCCTGGGTTGTTACTGGCGACTGTTGCTGATAAGGACCCTCAAGGTCAATCAAGGAGCCAGAGAAAATATGCCCCGAAGATGATCTCAAGCTCGTTTTTGAGGTAGCTTGGGCCTTGCACTTCACGGGAAGTCTTGCTCGTAAGTTATACTCGGCCAATTCTGTTTAGCAACACGGGATGAAACTCACTCCGACTTCAGTCTTTGCCCTTCCTTTTCTTATCCTGCACAATTTAAACATGAGAACCAAAACCAAGGTTGGAGTCTATTGCGTCTTTCTTCTTGGACTCATCGACATTTCCTTTTCCTTGACACGGTTCTTGATAGTTCTGCTGAGCAACGATGGTAGCTTTCGGGCTATCACAACAATCGGTATGTGACCCCTAAAGCAGATCTGTCTCATGCGAAAAACATGACTAACAAAATCACCCAACTTGACAGAACTATGGAGCGCCTTGGATGTTTATGTCGGCCTCATCATTGCTTGTCTCCCCTCCCTTCGTCCCTATCTCCGCCGCAACTTTGGAGCATCTTACCAATACGACTACAACGAGTCAGGAAGGGTCACGAAATCGACAATCACTCGAAGGCCAGGCCAAAATGGGTTCGAGGAGCTTGGCGAAGGTCCCTACGCTGGACCTTCAACCGGTGGGAGCAGGGCGATAGTTAGTCGTCATGCTGCAGAGTCAGCCGAGTTTAGCACCGATGGCGATGACGACAAGAAGAGCAACAGGAGCGATATTGAGCTCGTTAATATTAACGTTGGAGCTAATGGTAAAGAACGAGCCCATGCTTAAAAGGCAGTTGAGATGGGCGTGTAAACTAGAGCATCTCGTGGAATCAGTCGGCTAATGCGCAAGTGCCACGAATGAGGACACGAGATATAATAATTAGATAATCATGACAGAGCAGCAAGTCGCCATTTTCAAGCGGATGTGCTAGACTGCATCGGTAGAAACGGGGCGCCCTCCACTAATAAGGCAGATCGAGTTGAGAAATACAGTAGAAGTCAAGTTGCAGCCGGTGAAAACAAGGATATGCAGTCAACATCTTACCTGAAAATGAGGAGGCGTTCATTACTTATCTAAAGGAGTTTCAGCACATTTAAATGCCTAAAGGTATGTCTGGGATTTCTCTCTATCTGTTTAGAGCCTCATCTTGAGTCGACGCCGTCATCTTCAGGTATTAAGCCCCCTCAACGCCATGCCATCGAATCTCTCATCCGAAGAAATTTTGTCCTCATTCCAATCTATACTCGATTGCCAGAACTATGGCAAGTGGGACGAACTTGAAACCTACATCCAGCCAATTGTCAATATCGTTGGCGGCTCACAAAAGCGCGACGAGTTCGTCACTTTCCTTCGCTCTGACTTTGAAGACGGAAACCGACAGTCGCAGCTGGATAGCTATATCGTGGACCATGACTCCCAAGCTATAGCTGCTAGAATCATCAGAATCAAAAGCGCTCAAGATGGAAGTGCCACTTCCGAGTACCAAGAGGTCATCCTGGCCTGGTTTGTTGATGGTCGTCTCTCAATCTTCAAAACGATACAGGACAATGATGCGCGTCGAGTAAGGCAACCTAGCGCACGTGGGCTTGGTGTTGTTGTTGGCTTGATGGCCAGGTCCCCCGCCATGTCAAATATCCCCATCAATTGACCCTTTGCCGCCTCATCAAGACATGTAGTTGGCGTCGCGTCGTCGCCGGCTATTGCCAGATCCTCTAGGCGGGGCATTTGACAGCCAGGTCGAACAAGGTAGTGCGGATTGAAGTATTCAGCATCCAAATCAAGGTGTTGAACATCGCGAGGGGACGGATGCTGGAAATAGAGGCCGGCGCTAGATAGGAGATTTCCGACGTTAGTTCTGTTTCTCATTGCACCATAAACTACGATGCGGAGAGTGGGCGTTAGTTCGAGGCCAGATAGCTCCATGCTAGCTTGCCCTTTGTCTTTCCCTTTTGATGAGTGAGTCTCTGGCGCAATCATCGATGCGTTGATCTCAACCGAATGTTGGGTTAGCAGTTTAAGTAGTGCGGGCTCCGTAACGATCCCAGCATATTTGCTAGAGTCCGGTGTATACAGCTTGATAAAACTCCCGCATGGCCGCATATCGACTGCAACTGTGGTCGCCTGGTACTTCTGACGGTCTCGAAAGAGTGATGAATTCGCACTGACTATGATCTTTTAGAGGAAGTTCTTGTTAGCCTTGGATCTCGAGAGTTGTTTGAAGCTGTCTAGTAACTCACTACTCTAAAATAAGTATCGGGCAGCATGTCAATTGCAGGTGACTCAGGCTGGTTAAACATAGTTTCTGTGTCGTTTCCCTCGTTAAGCACCATACGATCCTCGTCGTATAGCACATCGTCAAAAGTTGGAGTAAGAGACGGAAGGTGGTGTGATGCGAAGATATCGAGGAAGTCTTGATCAACATCAGGCTCTCCTGCCTGAAGGCGGCTCTTTTTGTCACATCGAGTGTCACCCTCGAAGCTCGGAGATGCAGGTCGCTTGTCCGGAAAGTGCTCGAACACAGAATCGTCGCTTTCAGCAAACATGCTGTCATCACACGTGAGTGGTCTGACAGAACTGAAGATGATGAAAGTTCTAGGTTGTCTTTCTGAGCCCATAGGTGAAAAAAAAGAAAAAAAAGAGAAAAAAAAGACGAAGTTGCCTCGCGAGACGCCTTATTTGACACAGCCACATACTCGCCCTGCATCATCTACCCCCCAATTACATCACTCAGTTACTCGGTCAGGCTGGCGCGCCACAACACGGGCCAATACTGATATTACGCGTAGAGAAATGGCGACGTGTTTATGTCGCGTCGTTGTCAATCACGACGAAGTTGCTACGCAGAGTAAGTCGACAAAGGAAGCAATACACAACTTAGAAGCTGGACAGATTTTGCCGCCTTGTGGCAAACTTTTACTCTCGTAGAGACGTAAAAAAGCCACAAACCCAAGATTGCGACTGAAGGATCAGGCCTGGCAAGGAGGCCATCTGCTACACAAGCGTTGGGGAGGTGTGCAACAAAGATTACACCTCGGTTATCGGTCAGCCATAGGCTCCGTAGACAGCTGAATTACCTCCATAATTACTACACCATTGAAGTCATTCAACCTCATTACATACCCAAAGGGGGGCCAAGGCAACCCAGCCAGGGAAGTTCACTTATCAACACAATCAAGCCATCAGACTCTCTTCTTCCTTTTTGATGAAGTCTTGGTCGTACACAAGATCAAAGAACACACTAATAAACACATGACAGCAGCAAAACCCAATGGTGTAAGCACCGTGACCTTACCCTATAACAGGGAATTGTGTCTGCTTTTTGCCTCTGGTGGAGCGGTCTGGCTGCCCGCAACTGTCACTTCAATGTATGCAGGGGTCTTATTACGACCAACATGTCTGAAAATGTTATCTCTCTGGGATCGGTAGGTTTTGTAAGTCTCGAATATCAGCGGCCAAAATATGTTCTTGAAACGGCTGACTGCAGGCTAAAATCAACGTCTTAGGGGTTTGACAGGCATGTTCTCTGGCGGCCTCATTCCAGGGAACAAATAAGACGAGCATTGTAAATTTGCTTTCTACTCACTCTAGTATATATGCCATCCTGCTAGTCAGACAAATGTTTGAAAACTACACCGAGAACCTCAGCTAGGAGCGTATTAACTTCCATGGCGGTGAAGATAACGTTGGAGAATCCTTACAGGGCTGGTGCCTGCCAGGTTAGTAATGAGCTAATTTCGACTTCTTCCGAAGAAGTGGGCCACACGATAGGGCTTTGGTTCCCTAAAACGGCAACCTATTTCCACAGGTCCTACGGAGTACTCCGTCCGCATGCCATAAGTTAACCTCAGAGCAGTTGGGATTGGCCCGATCCGCGGATCAAGCCGACGGGCCGATTGGACCCCTAATTCTCCGTCCAGATTTCCTCTTGCTACTGGTGGAAGGTTGCACTGGAGAATCCTTCGGCTACATCGGCTGGTGGGAACCCATTCACAACCGGGGTCAGAGTCACTTAGCGTCGTATATGTCCAGATTAGGTTGTTGGACCTATCGAAACCAAATCGACATTAGCCTATAACCACCTTAGTCTCGGAGATATTGCCGCGGGCATGGTCGATAGGAGCGTTGCATAACTAGGCACGCTCTAAAAATGATTGGACCCGAATGATATGACAACGTAAAAGGAAGGCGTTGAACTCTAATTAAGAGAACGAGGCATGAACTTCCACGCCCCCCTTGCGATGTGGATGCTTCGTGTGATGTGTTGTGGGCAGACACGATGAATCGACTTTTCTCAAGAGTGGGTTGCTGTGTTACGATGAAAGGTATAAAATGGAGGTGAGGCAAGGTAATTACTTGACGAGTAGGAGAGTTCAACCTCACATACCATTTCACCTCTTCTTTCAATATGCCCAGTCAATGTCGAGGGCTCGGGTACCTCACCAAGACGCTCCTCGGGGCTCTCTTGTTGACCCCTGATGGCACACTTGCATCACCTTCGTCCACGGGCAAGAAAGTCTTCGCCCATTACATGGTTGGAGACTCAACCACCCAGCATCGCCAACAGGACATCAAAGATGCCAAAGCCATCGGCATCGACGGTTTCTCGCTCAACATCGGCAAGCCCGACAGGGCCTTTGTGCGGGCGACCATGAACGACATGTTCGACTTTGCGGCTGGTCAAGATTTTGGCCTGCACATCAGCATGGATCTTTGGGCTGCCGGTAGCCCGCCAGACCGGAAGTATATGCCTGATTACAAGTCACTGTTCGTCGACTTCTTTGGGCACCCTGCATACGACCGAGGCGCCAATAGTTTCCCCATGGTCACAACCTTCTCTTCTGGAGGCACCGACAACTTGACTTGGGAGGATTGGCGCGACCAGTTCGCTCAGCAAGTGTTTGTGATTCCAAACCTGGATGCCATCCCAGGATACTGGGAGTTTCATCCGGGCTTTTGGGAGCATTGGGGACAAGTCGTTGATGGTCTCTTCAGCTGGGAGTCTGCTTGGCCTCTTCGCGAGGGCAAGGGCGGCGCTTTCCCGGGAGACATCGGGCCTGATATGCCTCTCATCAAAGGTATGAAGACGTACAAGAAGAAGTACATGATCGGTCTCAGCCCGTTGCAGTACAAGGATTCCTACGACACCAACATCTACCGAGCCGGCGATCTGAACTTGCCTACCCGCATGCAGAACATCCTGGCAAACCGGGATGACATCTACTACGTCAACGTTTTAACTTGGAACGACGGCCCCGAGTCCCACTACATTGGCAGCATCTGGCCGGAACAGAACACTGATCCTGAGCCTGCCCACTACATGAAGTTGCCGCACAAGGGCTGGCAGCGTGTCCTCGGCTCCTTCATCGCAGCATTCAAGGGGGACGGAGTCATGAGACCCTTTGGTGGCGACACGGTCACTGGCGCGTTTTGGTACAAGAGTATCCTGTCGGACACAAAGTGCAGTGCTACTCCTAAGGATGTTGGCATTGAGCAACAATATCTGAACAAGCCCGAATCTTACGAGACCGCGACGGACAAGGGTGCATATGCCGTCGTGCTGCCCCAAGGCGCATCGGGCTGGTCCATGAGGGTGAACAGCGGAGGCAAGACGGACACCATCACTGGGCTCAAGACCGGCTTGAACTCTGGCAACACTCAGCTTAGTGCGGGAGCCCAGACCGTCGAGATCCTCAACTCGGCTGGTCAAGTCGTCGCTGTTGCTGGAGGAGGTCGATGCGTCTATGGAGGTGATGCATGCCCCGACTGCACATACAACGTCAACCCCAACGTCGTCGAGTTCACCAGCGGTAGCAAACTGCCTGCTTCTTCCAAGTGCGACGAGAAGTGCACAGCTAGTGGAGGAGGTGGTGACTGGGGTGATATCTCCAAGGATGGAAAATGTGGCCCCGACCATGGCAACACCAACTGCATTGGCTCTACGTTTGGATCTTGCTGTTCTCTCAACGGCGAATGCGGCATGTCCACAGCCCATTGCGGTACAGGCTGCATCAAGTCTGCCGGTATCTGCTTTGGGGGCAAGAAGACGGTTGACGACAATGCTGCCGAGAAAGAAAGGGACAGTAACTGGCCCGAGGTCCTTGTCAATGAGATCTGCAATCTCGACATGGACACAGAGGATACCAAAGCTTTGACGAGTCGATGGATCCAGAGCGGTGCTGCCACTTGGTTTCTCAACTTCCTGAGGGAGCGTGGCGCCGAAAGATGGACTGACAAGTTCTTCAAGAAAGTCATGGACCAGAGCAGCCTAAATTTCGACTGCACTGCTGTACTCTCGGGACACTGCAGCGGACCCGGAGAGAAAAAGTGCGCAACCTACATCCCACCACCGTCATACTACGTGCATCTTCAGATCGGGAACCTTCACTCCGCCATCGACCAGCTGTGGGCGGGTATGGTCACCAACGGCATCAAAAACCTGGCCTCTCGTATCAAAGAAGTCGTCGAAACTTACGGTACGCCCCCGGAGTCTAAGAATGCCCTCATCCTCAACATGTTTGTCGGTGTCTTGACTTCCCTGGCCGGTATGTCGGGACACGTCAGCGATATTTCCCCGGGCAGCACGATGGGAAAGTTTGCCAACCCGCTGACAGTCTTCTCCGGTATCTTTGCGCAAGCTTCGGCAGCTGACGGCTCAGTCAAGCGCATCACGCCCGAGGATTTGAACCATGACCTGGAGAAGGCCTACGGAAACATGTTCACTGCCGTCATGGGGGCAGCTGAACGATACTCTTCTAACCGTCTTTGGCGGCGTGCTTCCAGAGGGCTGGTCAAAGGATGACATCAGCCCCGAAGACTACGTGTGGATTCATTTTGCCAAGGGTGAATGGTTGAACTATCACCTGAAAGATGAAGCTGTCAACTTGTACGTCTCGAACACGCAGGACAGATTTGTAGGCCAGCCCCATGTTTCTGATATATCGACACCCTGGACACTCTACTAATCTGGAATGATGGAAAATAGGTCGAGTTTGCGACTGTCACAGCCATGAAAGCAGGCGGTAAAAATCGCTACCGCCTACTGGCATCTCCATCGAAATGCATCAGCGAGGCGGAGTGCAAGAAGAAGGACGGAGCCTATTTTTACAAGGATGTAAGCAATAAACTCTCCCCCGGCCCAGTCGTTTCTCTGTTCTCTGACCATTTCTCAGCACTGTCTTGCCTTTGGCTATATAGTGGGAGGAGGAATAGCCCCCACGACGCCCTACCCTCTGGAGGGTAAAGAGCTCACTACCCTACGCAAGTTCCTCCCCGACTTGAACGGAGCGCTTGTCAACAACTTTGACTGCTTTCCGTACCCGACGATGCACCGCGATGAGTGTCCACCCTTTACCTCGTTTCCCCTTCCCGACAAGTGCACCGACATCCCGGACCCGACCATCCCGTCAGGCAAGGACTTGGACTTTACAAACCCTTTGATATATCCCAAGTGCTACGTTAACTTTGCCACTGTACCATGGGAGAAGTGCATCGGTAAAGAGTAATCAATGGGGTCTCGTCAGTGGTTGGAGGAAATGCAGAATAATACAGAGTTGGCAATTGATAGTTGAAGATAGGTAGTACCGGATGATGCTTGAACATTGCCTGCAAAAATAGCTCGGGTGCTGAATGTAGAAAACTACGTCTAGATTTAAGTTGAAAATAGATTTATGTCTCTGCTTTGAAGGGATTTGGTAAGGGAGCATTGGTGACATGGTAAAGGCTGGAAGCGAGGCTTTCGTGAACAGAAGAGGGGATATGGGATGGGTAGTTTGAACCATGACCCCTTTCCCGCACCAAGGGGAGCACAATGTAATTCTTTTTAATAGTACAGCCCTATAGAAGCCCAGGTTTAGCATTATAGAATGTTATGAAGGAGAACTTTCCTTTGTGTGTTCTCCCCTCCAGGAAAGGTCTGAACTGTTAAGATAACTCTGCGAACTCCGCATAAAATGAATGCTTAGCCAAGAAGGGTTAGACAGAGCAGGATGATTTTTCCCCATTGTTTTAAAAGAGTAAATGAAGGAAAACTATCCACAGGTCTAACTGTGCTGACTTATGGTTGTACCTATCTTAAACTACACTACGCCAAACTCCTTACCACAGCTACCGAGGCGAACCAGGCCATTCATGCTGTCTAACATGGCATGATTTTAACACTCGGTTGCCTACAGTCAATCGCCAATATTACATAAGTGGACATATTCTAATGAACATTATAGCATTTTAAACGGGAATCATAAAACAAGCGACATTACCTGGCCAACACTCCTTTTCTCTTTTCCCTCCCTCCCAGCACACACGCACTCGACTATTCTACAAAGCTCATGCAGATCTACCAACACAAACACGCTACCATAAACCCCCTCGGATACGAAGATGGCAACGGTTGCTGGAATGGTTAAGCTCATGTGGCGGCCTCCTCGTCAGGAGCGAGGGGCTAAAAGGCAACATATCGATAGGATGCTCCCGGAGAACTTCAAGTACTATGGCCACTGGGGATATACCATCTACCGCACGCATTACAGCCCCGAGTCTGACGAACACTGGGACATGCTACTCGACGCTTTGAAGCGACAAACCTACCTTGCACTTGGATACGTCGGCACTGAGAAAATGTACGACACAGAACGGAAGGAGAGAAGGGGATGGACATGCCATTCCCACAAAAGCCTAGATGAATACATGGAAGACTTTGAGCGGATAAAGAAGTTGTTTCTTCTTGATCCCCGCGAGGACGCGTCGCTGCTCGATGGCATGGATATTGGTCAGCTTCGAGAGGTGTGCCTGTATGAGCACCCCGAGGCGGAAAAGACCATGGCAGGGGGCCAGTTTAAATTCGTCCTTGTTGCCGATGAGACAGTTCTCAATGACATCGCAAGAGGAGAGTTTATTGTCAAGGCGGTGCAATACGATTGGGAAGAGGGTTGGGGAGACTGGGGTTGGATGAGGATCCCAACAGGGTATTTGTTGGAGATTTGGCATGCACTCATGATGTCTGAGTTTAATCTCTATTGGGTCTTGCATTTTGACGGCCCAGAGGAGGATCTCAAGGAACATATTTGGGCTGGATATGACGCAGCCGATCCAACTGGCTGCGCCTCCGAGGTACGGCCTTACATGAGGCACTGCAGTGCCCAGATGCCTCAGTTTACAGTTGAACGCAGTTAGGAAGTAGTTATAGGGGCAAGGGCGCGATCAAAGGTAGCTGTAAACTGTCAAGTTGAGAAAAGGCCACACTGGAAAAGTCCACAACCTCACCCGACCCATCCTCATCCTCATCCTCATCCATCAGATCACCATCCTCATCCTCATTGCTGCCCTCCCCTGGCAGTGGATCATCGTCGAGAATAGATGCAGTGGTGAGCCAAAGGCCGTCGACTTGGCGGCCCAAAGCCTCAGCCGTTTCCATAACTTGTTCGGCCTGCGTACCCTCTATCTCTCCCCAGTAATTCTCCACCTCGGTTATCATGGCTTGAAGAAGCTTTTTAGCCTTGATTGTCGCTTAGAGGTAAAAGTGCTTTAAATATTATAAGAAAAATAATGTATAACTAATATACCTCGCGGGGCTCTGCTTTAAATGTTTTATTGTAAAAAGATCAAGGCATTAAGAACCCTATATTTATTATAGCTATATAACCGAGGTAGGGGCAATAGTGGATCAATACTAATCCGCGGAGCTTCGGCTATTATTATATAAATCCTTCGCCCTCGCCAGTAAAGCACAAGTCATCTTTTTCGCCTCTTAAAATCTTTTTTGCCCCTGTTCCATCAGCCCATCTCCTCACATCCAAGGTCTCCAAAGATGGCTCACCCCGTTAACGAAATGATTGACTTGGTCTGGTCCCCCCCCGCGAGGGGTCCAGCGGCAACACAGAAGCAGGAAGCACCCCGATAACTTCCAATGCTACCGCCAATGGGGCTTTACTATCTATCGCACGTACTATGGCCCGCAATCCGACAAGTACTAGAATATGCTTCTAGGCGCTTTGAAACAGCAAACCAGGCTAGCATTTGGCTTCCACGAGGATGAAGAGGATGTAGAGGAGGATATGGACCAAGGCGATGTGCAACGACTCAAGGAATTATTCCATCTCAATACCCGTGAGGATGCATCACTACTAGATGGACTTGATGTTCGCGGCATTCGGGCATTATGCCAAAACGAGGAATTTGATGACAAGCGAGCTATGGCAGATAAGGTCTTTAATTTTATCCTACTCGCAGACGAATCGGTATTCAAGGATATTGCAAGGGGCGAATTCATTGTCAAGGCAGTCTCATTAAAATAGCGTGAAGGGTTTAGGGGGTGGGGTTGGATGAGGATCCCAACAGGCTATCTACTGCAGCTGTGGCAAACACTAATGCTGTCGTCATACCATACCGAACGGGTTCTTGGCTTCAGAGGGCCTAAGCAAGATCTCGAGGATTACGTCTGGCCCGGGGACCTATCGATTGATCCCACAGGAGTGTGTTCCGAAGTTCGTGGATTATGTTTCCACTATAGTGGCCAAAGGCCAGATCGTACAAATTAAGGAGACGAGTAAAAAACAAGAGTAGAGTAGTTGTGCCAAATGTAGATGTTCATGATCTAATGAGGAGGTCAGAGCGGCCTCCTTTAGGTCCAAATACCACACCGCCGTCAAGTCCCTCCCATATCCACGTCTCCAATAGTAGGAAAGCCGCTAGTATCGATATGGATGAACCTAGCTGCATGATTCGCCTGTTTCTCAAAGGACCTCATGGTCATGCGTGCCTCTCTAGCCTGGTAATCGTTTAGACCGTCCAGCAGGAACCGCACCTCTATCACCATATCTAGTACGTTTTTCACAAATTTCTTTTCTACCTCGACGTAGTAATCCTTGATCCAGTCGATCCAGAGGTTGCCAAGTTGCACCTTTTTATTGGGATTCTTCTTGTTAAAGACGGCCTCGGTAAACTTGAGTTATACGAAGACGTCCTTGATGATCTTATTGAGCTTCTTCTTAGTCTTATCCCATTGCAAGTACCTGAACGCGGTGAATCTTGCGTGCATTCGGGCGAGTACCTTTTCACTGTCTTCCTTGATTTTATTTTTCGTCTTTCTATTCCTTTCTAGTAACTCCTTTAGATGGGCTTTACTGATAGTCCGGTGTCTTTGTATCACCTGTGTATGTTAGTGGGCAAGTCCATAAGTCCCCGCAAGCAGATGGGAGAAGATGAATCAAATAATGAAAAGCAGCTATTAGGGGAAAAGAAGTAGAAAAGAAGAAGAAGAAAAAAAAGGGGGGGGCCACCTTTCCTTTGCCAGCATTGATTTCTTGCTTAACAATCATAAAGACCTGGTCATTTCTGTCGCTTCCTAAATACTTGAAAGCGCGGTCCATGATGAAGGATAGTTTGTGGCCTTTGCCTCTAGGAAGTGCAGGCAAAGTTTGCTTCTTAGGCCAATTAGCCTTATCTTCTAAGTCTATATTCTCTATAGTATCCCAGAAGGCAATGGGAATAGGCCTATACTAGGATTTTTCGCTAGACTTAAGCCTAGCAAGCAAGCTCTGTTAGTAAGTTCCCTAGATAAGCGTAATATGTTATATAGATAGTATGACTGAATAAGGTCAGGTGATTTATACTTTCCAGTGACTAAATCTTAAAAGAAGATCTCCAGTATGATTTTATCAAGGACATGTTCCACTAGGTAGTCACGGCCGTTAGCATTAACTCGGACGGGGGAACAGAGCATGCACCCTCCAATGCCAGAGTACGCAGGTCGCGGTAGTCTCCCAGCAAAACACTGGTGTGCCTACAGTCATCGCGTATGTGAAGCTCGACCACGTGCGCGTCGATCCAAAACTATTACAAGATCACGGTGGAACAGCTAGCCAAGTGGAACCCGGCTGTCGGTGCCAAATGCACGGCACTGTGGGCTCAGAATCATGTCTGTGTCGGTGTTTAGATGACGGCGATTCTCATGAGGTATACGCATAACTGATTGTTGATGATCATGATACATATTTTCAAGATAGGGCACCTGCCATATATACTACTTATGACCCATGTTTGGAGTTAATGATGAATCTTATCATGTCCATCTTCCAGATTGACGTCTGTTGTTGTGTAACCTGATACCCGATATAAGCATGGCAGGGGCCCACTATTACGCCACTCCCGTACGCCGCTTTCGTAGCTGCAGTTCAGGCTGCCCTAGCAGCCATGAATCCTCCGGCTTCGGATTGCCAATTCATGAGGCAGGCCATCCTTCGATTAAACAACATTGCTTGGATGCATCACAGCAATGCTCCGGTATCAATATCAGTATAACATTTAACTCTGGGTACCCATACTATTTCAGCTACGTTCTTATTGTTGATCTGCGATTCTGCCTTTGTCCTATCCTAAAAGTAATCAGCATGTCTGGTCATGATGACCTCCGATGCTTACTCGATCATGGTTTCGTCTAACTCTTCTACAGAATTGCCGTGGATGAGAATAGCGGGTTGAAATCTCACGCACTTTGAAATATACTCTTTGTGTGAAAAAGTCCCTGACTGTCGCCCCTTTTCAGGTACGTACCCTATACCGATGTGATTCCAATAAAAAAAGGGGGTTATTAGAAATTGCTGCGCCAGGGGCTTCCTTTGAAGTTCTCGACCAGAAACTACTGCCTGGGACAGACGAGCAACGGAAGCGCTGAGATCAGAGACGGGCCGTCTTGGTGGCGTCGAAATGAAGAGGGAATGCGATCGTCGATGTCTCTCCTTGAGATCGAGGCCAGAGAACGAAAGACCGAAATTGTCGTCACCAACGCTGATCACAATGGGAAAGTGCTTCAAAACCCTTTCTTGTGGCTTCTGCGAGCGACAAAGAGCTGAAGTCCTGGACGGCCAAGATTCAAGTTAATTAGGCGGGTACTTCTCCCAGTGTATTTACCCCTGTCTTCAAAACGCTGCTCTCGATTTGCATCTTGGATGACGTCATACTCAGTCACATTATGCTATCCTCAACGCCACAAGTGATCTCCTAAGTTGTGGCGAAGCTTAAATACTTAAGCCTGCATAGGTAAGACAAGCTATGTACTGCATAACTTCAGTCATTCATGTCGCAAATGTGGATAATTGCTAACCACAATTCGGCACATGATATCAAGGATCTGCAGTTTATGGCGGAAGGTGACTTTTTGCCTCAAAGGGAAAAAGCCAATACCGAGCTGACTCTATCTTTTGCCAAACAGCATTTTGTGGGCAGGCCTTGATCCTTCGATGATCGTGGTAGAATCTATTCACAACTACAGCAGGCTGAGTTGGCCACCCTTATCATGAATCCCTCACGTTTTAGGCAACCGCTGCCTTAATAATCTAGAGTTGGGTGATTTCTTAAATCATCTCTGACAGCCGAACACATCCACATAGCCATGCCATCCCAGCCAATTATCCAAATACTGGCACTCAATCTGCATCGCTCCCTTCCCACACCTGTTCGTCAAGATCCGCCTGATGGACCGTCCAGGCCATGCACTGAATACCTCGGAACCACTCGAGCTCTCCCCACAGCTCCAGAAGCTGGCGTGTCTCCATTCTCATCCAGCCCCAGTATGTTGGTTCGTCATCCTCTCGCAGAGGAATCTCCTCCCGTGGCGCTTCTTCAGCGTCGACCGCCTTGACGATGAAGGTACCCTCTCCAACTTGATTGAGCACGTCTTCATCGGCAAGCAAGAAGACGAAGCCTGATTTCGAAGGCATGGGCTTTCCACCCTTGCCTTCTTTGTAGATTTGGCACAGGGCCTGTCGATCCAGACCGCTCAGCAGAGAGGGGTCAGACCGGGCGTCCAAACGGAAAAGTTCTTTGAGCTTCTCGATTGCCTCATCGTCGTCATATGTCATAAGCTCCTCTTCGGCATGTCTCTTTGTAGTGGCCAGCAGTTTGTTCCAGTTGTCATTGGAAGAAGGGCCGTAATAGGTGCGGTAGATAGTGAATCCCCAATTAGCGGGCGGTTGGATCTCCTCAAGAGGGTAAATACTATCCGTGTCGGGGGGGTACTGTTCAAGTCCTTCTAGAACACTCTGCAGGTCTGGCATTGCGTTTCAATAAACGGTCTAATGGTGGCGTGGAAAAGCTGTTCGAGAGATAGAAGTGTCAGGAGAATAGGTGTGATGTTTTGGAATATTAAAGGGAGCAAAAAGAGAAGGTCATGGAGCTTTTAACAATAAATGATCGCTGTTAATTTAATATTGTTTATATATATATTCTGTTACGGATGGAAGCGGACGAGGCCTCTGATTGGCCGGCGCCGGCGTGTTGCTTCCAGGATATACCGCGTTAGGCAGTCATGTCCTCGATGGATCGAGGTCATCGGTGACCATTTGGTCAAGTGGCCAACTGACCTCTCTACTCTATAGCCACTGCCTAGCTGCACGCGTAATATATTCTCTAACATAAATATGTTTTAATACAATTAAACGCCACGCTCTGGACGGAGACGCTGCTATAGTTGCTTAATTATTTTTAAAACCGCTGTTATATTTGTATTCTTAAAAGGTAGCAATGTGATTGTTAAGGAAAACACGATCTCTAAAGGTGTAGTTTAGTATGTGTTAAAAGAAGAAACGGGGAAGGTAACTCTGTTGGCCGGGTAATACTGCCTGTTTTATAAATGTACCTTAAAATACTATCATGTTTATTAATATATCCCGCCTTGCGTAAAATTGGAAATTCATCCAGGCTCCTGAATTGCCCAAATCATAGCATGTTAGACATGTTATAACCATATAACCAAAGCTGCACCGGCTGCAAAGCTCGTGCCGTAAGCATTGGTAGTGTAGTATTTCATACAGCATGTCAGCACGGTTTAGCCCACCGATGTTTCTCCTTTGTTTAGCACATTAAACATGGTTAACCTTTAGATCTGGCACTTAAGCTGGGGGCTGACTATGTTGTGTCAGAGGCTTCGAAATTCGCCCCTTTCACCGAGCTTGACGAACACGAAGCAAATGATCAGGTTTTCAAAATTGACAGTTGTTCGAATTTACTGATTATACAACATCAGAAACTTGCGCCTCTTGTATTAACACCTCGATGGTCCGGAACTTGACATTGCTAAAAAACTTGGCTCGTTGTTTCTCAGCAACGTCCATCGGAACCAACCCTGCCCCAGCAACTGCCCATTCATCAATGCTTGCGATGTACTGCTTGTCGGGATCCGACCCATCTTGAACCGTCTTCTCGATCTCCTCACGGGAAACAGGAATCCGCTGTTGTAGTTAGTGGCCGAAAACGTTACGTTGGAAATGCTATCCTCACCTCGATCTTCAGGTTGAGCAGCTTTTCAACCTTGGGAATCGCTTCAAGCCATGTGCCCGTCTCGCCGTAGACGTAAGTGTACCGATCCCACTTTGGATGCTTGATAAGTTGCACAACCGCTTTGCTAAGATCCCTCGCTGACGTCCACGTAACTCTATCATCGCCGGTCCCCGGAAGTCGACAAGTTGATTTTTCGAGATCGAGTGGCCAGGCTAAGTAGGGTCGAATGTAGGTTTTCTGGCCTGACGGAAGGTGGACAAAGTAATCCATCAGCCAGCCTTGGTTCACGGTGGTCCACTCGACTTCTGACTGCTGGGCAAGAATTTTCCGAAACGCGTGGCGGGAGTCGGCGTGTCTCCTAGGGAGGTCGGGGAAGCGTTCGACATTGCCAATAAAGTCACTGGGGATTAAGCGTTTGCATGTTGATGACTGGCGACACGCATCCAAAATGGCCTGGTGCAGAGAGACAAATGTAAGGGCGTCGCCTGCGGTAAGAGTCGAGATGACGGTGCTGATCTCGAACTTGTCAAACAGCTCGACCAGATTCTCCTGGGAATAGCTTGGGACCAGATGGTATTGAATACCAAGTTCAGAGAACCAAGGTCGCTCGGTACGGGAGATAATGTGGAAATCGTGTTGGCCATCATGAACGAACTCTTCAGCCAGGTAGCGAGCGATGTCGCCCGAGCCGGCGACGGCAACTGCAGGCAGTTTTCCCATCTTGGCAAGAGAGAGACAGAGAGAGAAAGAGGGCGATAGAGAGATGTCGAAGCAACTTGCAAGAGTCTCTAGTAGCAGATCTTAAGACATATTTATAATAAACTACAGGCAAGAAAGACGCGTAGGATTTCTCAGCTGCGATGCAGCCATGCTCCACCTTGAGCTAAGAGAATTGCCTTTTTTGGCCTCAAAGCGAGCTTGCATGACTTGGCTATAGTGGTTACTAAGTCTCAATTTGTCATCAAGAAACCAGTGATCGTTTCCCCGCCCGCAATTCTCTTCTCTTCATCTCATGAGGTGCCTTAATGCCAAGTTCGAGTTGTTGCGCTAACAATTGCATATTTGCAGCTCATAAACAACCAACAGCCAAACATGACCATGATTGCATATGTGCCTTGATCTCACCTTGGGCACTTATTCGATAAGATCCGCACCCCGCACTCGTTTGATAACCCTGATAGAGGTATCGATGCTCCCCAGATTGCTCAACAGTTGTTAAGATGCGACGGCCCGAAGAGACTTCAGCCGAGAAGTCGGCAACAGGCTGAACCAACCAACCAACCCTTGCATTCTGTGGCACCACCCTGCTCCAGGAACCGACTTCCAGCCACTCAGATCAGGCCTGTCGATAACATGATCATGCAAGACCCTCGCTTCGAGCAGACAAAGTTGTTCTCGCCCCAAAACCCACAATCTGTCAACTGTCCGGAATCACAAACCGTCACCCCCGCTCCCTGTAAAAAGAGGAGTCACCGCAGCGACCACGAGACTAGAACCACGACGCAGTCCAATATGGCCGACTCGAAGACATCATCGGAACCGAAACGAGAGATGAAGGTGCTCGCGCTGGGTCTTCCACGCACTGGATCTGCCTCCATCGCCGAAGCCCTGGAAATGCTGGGCTACCAAAATGTCCACCATGGAATGAAGGCCATCGACAAACTCGACGACTGGAAGGTCATCAATCGCGCCGCAGACGCAACATTCCCCGTTTTGCCGACGTACACTGGGAAGCCATTTTCCCGCGAAGAGTGGGATGAGCTTTATGGTACTTGCGAAGCCGGTACCGACATGGCAGCTCTGTTTGCAACGCAGCTTGTCAAGGTCTACCCGGAGGCAAAGGTTATCCTTGTCATCCGGGACTTTGACAAGTGGTATGCGAGCTATAGTGGCATCTTCGATCAGGTGTGGAGTTTTCCCGCTGATCTGGCTGTGAACTACGCCGAGCCGCTCATCGGATCCGAGACGGGCCAGGCCGCGAGAAAGGCCATTTTGGGTTTTTTCGAGGCTAAAAACGTGGACGAGGCGCGAAAGAATGTCCGTATGGTATATGATCGACACTACCGAGAGCTGAAGGAGATGGTGCCACCGGAGAATTTGCTCGTTTATCGTATGGGAGAAGGATGGGGTCCAATGTGTGAATTTTTGGGTAAACCAATTCCTGATGCCGAGTTTCCTCGAGTGAATGAGGGAGCAGAGTTTAGGGCTAGACTATCGGCAAAGATCAAGTCACATATTGTTGAAGGGTTGAAGGTGGCTATGCCGTGGTTTGTCGGCGCGGTTGCTGTGGGGGCTGGAGTGACCGTGGTGGCCAAGAGAACCAGGTTGATCTAGCCTATGTGGGAAGGTCATGGAGATATAGACAGCATTTGGGTCTTTGAGGGTAGAAGATCAGACGTCACTGGGAGATGGAGCGCTGTGGTTGCATCTGTAACCATCTACTCAACGACCAAGACGTTGGCATCGTTACCAGCTTGTCTAAGACTTGGTAGTTTATTTTCACAGCGATTATCAAACCAAGATCGCACCTTTTGGCTACTACCTGAAACCTTTGTTCCCCAAAACACTGCCTTGCACAGTTGGCTTAACGAGGGTCGAGAGATGATCAAGGGTCTTTATACGATATCGGTTTTTGGATCCTTGATGCTTTCCTTTCTGTTTTCTTCTGTCGAATAGTCACTGTCTTCCTCATATGTCATGAATTCTTCATCATTGATATGGTGATGGCGGAACCAGAAGATGACTGTCTGGACAAACAGGACAATGGCTGGAGCGGCCCAAGCCCACTGCAAAGACCTGTTAGTATGTCTATCAATTGGCCACAAAGTGAGACTTACAATCAGATGAGGATCTACGATGGCGGGGATCAAGATCTGGGCGAGTGCTGCCGACAAGGCTTGCATGGCTAGAGAAATGGCGACAACGATAGACTTCATGCCAGGAGGTGCCCGAGAATAGGCAAGCTCGTATGCAGTGACAGTACAGAACAGCTCAGCGATGGCGCCGAGCATGACATTGGGCAATTGCCACCAGATGGAGACAGGGGAAACATCATCGCATGTGGATGCGTGGTAGCCACAAGGCGACGTCTCGTACACTCGGTACTGCACTATCGTTCCAATGACGCCCGAGATGGTGGCCAGAGTGAATCCGAAAGTCATTCGGCTGATGGGTCCGAACTTGATGCGACGTCGGTGAAGGAAGGGATACAAGATGTAGGTCATGATGGGTGCAACCACCATGAGCGTCAGAGGGTTGAAGTTGTGAAGCAGATCGTTAGGTGCGCCCTTGGTGGTCATGGATGCTCCTTGGTTGGATGCCACAGCGCCGACACCGCCGTCATTGAGAAAGAAGATGGGCAGGTAGAGGAAGATCTGACAGGCCGAAAGAGTTCGACGGGCGTCATCGACGGCTTTGTCGTTCCATGAGACGTTGGTACCTTTTGTTGCGAGAGTGGAGGCCTTGGCTGAATGGAAAAAGTCCTTGGCCCAAAGCCTTCCCTTGTTCTCCTTGGTAGCGATGGCGATGATCTTGAAGAAGTTGTTCAAGTCGGATCCTTGAGGGGGTGTCCTGCGCAAGGTCTTGTATCGCCACATTAGGAGAACAGGGAGGAGGATGTAAATGATGCCCGGCAGCAGAAAGGCGAGCCAGAAGCCAACGTACTTCTCGATGTACGTAGTGGCAATCATGAAAAAGGCACCAACATTGATGCACATGTAAAAGATCAACATGATCCTCTGAACTGTTGTTTCAGGGTCCACGATGACGCGCTCACCCGACTTGAGCGTCTTGACATACTCCTTCTGGTGCGTGTACTGATCCACGATGAGGGGAACGACATTGGGCTTGAACAAACCAGCACCGATGGCGAGCAGGAAGAAGCTGATCATGAAAGGAGCCAGACCGTTGCCAGCTTTGAGAACAGAGGGAGCTGCACCACCGACCAGGATGACGTGGGCGAAGCCGCCGATAATGACGCCGTACATGATGGCTCTGAAACGGCCAGTTTTGGTGTCGCCTAGCCATGCGCCGAAGATCGGGATGATGTAGGCCAGGAAGTTGAAGAGAAGTACCATGGCCGAGGCAAACTGAAGACCTCGGTCCCTAGACATCGAGTTAGCTGGGAACAAAATTGGTGTTGGTGGTTGTCTTACAAGGCACCAGCGTGGCCGTTTGGGTCATTCTTAGCCACAGCACCAGCACCATTACCGCCCTTTGGTAACGGAAACTGCATAAAGTTGTTGAACACCGTCTTGACACCATAAAACGAAGCTCGCTCTGCTAACTCTACAATGCAGAGCAGATAAGAAGACCATGGTATGCGGCCTGCCACCTTTCGCAGAGTGTGCTGTTCTTCGGGGCTAGGGGCTGGATACTCTGGGTCTGTATCCACCGTGGCCAAGGCCTTGGCTTCATAGTTGATTGAAGGTGCCTTGGGGTGGCTTTCGGCCGAGTCGTGTGTTCTGTCGGGCGAGAGCGACGGGTTGTTACCCTCCTGGGGCTGTGTGGGGAGGGCTATGAGATTGATTAGAAGTGCTCCTAGAACAAGTTTTAAACTGGTTGTCACGAGCTTACCCATTTGTTTTTTGCTTGTTTTCAATGTGCCACTGACCACAATACCTCAATATCTCTGTCAAGACTTTTGCTTTCAAGGTGTTCCTCCCCATTTATTATCATTGCAGTGGCAAGGGGCCCTCAGTTTCGGCCGATGTCGCCATACCCTCCGGATTTACACCATGGACCTGGAGCCAACAGAGGCAGGGTTTCGACAGAAAAGCTCCATCAAACAGAACCAACAGCATACGACCTCTGTAAATAATGGCAAGACGACCGAGCTGTCGCCGAAAAAGTTCCTGTCACCATCGCGGCCGCCCCGGTGTGTGTGGAGGTAATGGTGGAGAGATGACAGGCACCCGCTACGTGTTTTACCTATCTGGGAGACTCACTTACTGCTCACTGGCGAGTATTTTATGGCTCTCCTGCCGTATCAGGGACAGGTGCGACAAACATCACTTTCTGCACGTATTGTGTCAACGCTATCATGCCGAATTCCGAACAACGGCCTTGGAATAGCAATGATCGACCTTGGGCATTGAACCTTAAGTCTGTACCCCATATTAATATCCGAGGAGGGTAAAAACAAGTCGGCCTCACAACCGCTCTCCGTAGCTAGGATCGGGTGGGGGTGGGGGTATGCCATTCCCACCTACGTTGGACTAGTTTTCCAAGATAGTGTAGCGTTCGCGATTACGTATTCAACTAGTTATCCTTCTTTTACATACAAAAGGGTTATGGGCGCAGAGGGTTTGACGCCGTCATGGATCGATAACTGTCTATGCTATCGTGGTTAAGACCGATGCCAGACAATACTGCAACTTAAATGTTGGGTGGGTAAGTGTCTGCTCCTCCCAGTGACCAGTTGAGCTGCACATCATTTTTAGTTGCCTTGTATCTCATCGATAGAGCATGTCGCGACTCATTTCATCCTATATCTAAATAATTGTAACTTAGCTAGCACTTTCCTTAGTACTAAGGATTGTCCTAACCCGGAACCGCTTCTACTCGATACTTACTACTTTGCAACTGATAAGAAATCATGAAACAGCTTGTGGTCAACAAGGTCTGTGACAGTGTGTTGATGAACTTGAGGGCTGAAGGACATGATAGCTGCCCCGCTAAAAAGTTAAACAAGACCTCCCAAAGCCATTGTGTTCTTTGATATCATGGCCGGTAACTCCTCTTATGGACGTCACTGATACCAGCAAAAACTCGCAAAGCGACACCACTCGAGGCTTGAGGGAGCCTTGTGCATTGGTTTCGCAGTGAGGTATTATTAGGTTCCCACCGACCGAGTCTGTAGCGAGACGACTGTGGAGCCTATTGGTATCTTGATGTTGCATTTCGGTTACGATTGGTCTGGTGCAAGTTTGGAGTTTTGCCATGTTTCCCTACCCCGAGTGGTATCGGGCCAAATATCTAATGAAAGTACCAAGTATCGAGGCACACAGGCGCGTTAGGTAAAAGAGAAACTTCAGTGTTTAATCGTATGATTATCCGTATAGTTTCCTGCGGGAGCATGATAATCCGTCTGTCCGTCCACAGCCTGTCCCTGTCGCTCCTCAGTGTATAAATATCCAACCACCACCCCACTTGAGTAGCCTAGTCGTTCTCACGCTTCAAATCTTGACATCCATCGTCTTATCCGCCTTCAAAATTATGCCTATATGCCTAGAAAAGAGATGTGTTCTTTGCAATTTTTGCTTTCAAGATGGGGATGCCGTCATTCCTGGTCAGTCCAGCACTTTTGTCAATCCAGGGCCTGGAAGGCTGATCCCGACCAGCTCGCGAATTCTTAGCAAAGGGACAGGTTAAATACCGATCCTAAGGGCTGTTCAAAAATAGCGACGGTTTCGAACTCTTGCCGTGCCGTGGTGCCTGCCACGAGGGGAGCCGAGTTCAAGGTTACCATGTTTCTTGTCTACGGATCATCACCCACGAGCCTATCGATCGCTTAAGGAGAATGCTTGAGTATAGCTTCGACCCTTTGCCTAGCGCAGAGAAACGTCGTTGCCGCTGGCTCCGAAACCAACTGGTGTCCGCAATAGAAGAATCTGTGCCTTTGCCACCAGAGGTCCGAGCCAATGTTGCTCAGCATCTGCTGTCAGAGTATGCCGCGGCAAGAAACATTTCACTTGGCCGTTTGTCGGATTCTAGGCCGTCAGTAAAGGTTGCCACTCCTATTGAGGCGAGTTATGTCACGTTTGAAGGAGTGGCATATCTTGACACTCTGACCAACAAGACGGAAGTGCCCAACAATTGGGTCCCTCCCAGAGTTCTATACGTGGCCTACGAGCAGCTCGGTATCCGAAAGTTACTATTTTCCTCATCTAATGACAGCCCCAAGGTTAACTCGGTTCCCGGCGTGTGGTGGGAGACAATACCACTTTTGGGGCAAAACAGGTCTTTGCAGTGTTTCCACGACGTATGAAACCTCTCTAAAAGCGTCATCTCGGGGAAATCCAGCTGACTAGAGTTTAAAGGGTCTGAGATTGGTCACCATGCGCTACACCGACGGGGCTGACAAACTTACTCCGCTCTATCGTTCGGTGTTTTCGACTCCGCAATCCCCTACTGTTAAGCATCGGCAGGTACTGTTCTCTAAATCCACAAGTTTATCAAAGATGCGGCTGTCATTATTCCAATACAACCGTCCCGAGATTACGGGCTTCTCTGTCTGTTGCAACCCTGCACCAGTCTCGTTCCACGCTCACACTTCGGACGATGACTTGTTATTCTACGACTCGGCTCCCCACGACTCAACCTAGGTCTATGCCCCACTCAATGAGAACGAACGCATCGTGTACATCTGGATGAGGGCTAGAACAAAGGCCCAACTGTGGTTACAATCGGATACAATGACGACTGTTGCTGCAATGCGATTACTCACTAGAGAGGACTTGACCAAAAGAGAGTTGGCCTTGGTCTTCCAGACAAGCCAAGGACGCATGCTATTGTTTGGAGGGCAGTGGAATGATCATCTCCCCCACCATGAATGGACGCTTCTAGACGCCCCGGATGGGAAACCTGGGCACTTCTTTTTTGATACCCATCCAACATGCACTCGCGCCCTGTCCTTCGACACCGAAGCGCCAACAACAACAGCCCCAGTTTTCAACCTCCCCGGCGTCCCTGAAGCCTCGTCGCCTCATCCGAGCTTCCAATCCTCTGATGGCTTTTTCTGGTCTAGTGCTTCTGTTGAAGATGTCACGGGGGTGAGACCGTGTCGTCTGGAGGGCAAGATCGTGGGACTTTTGTTCTCTTATCTGGATGGCAGCTCAGCAGCCATCGGTCAGGTCCGTCTTGACCACCTTGCGCCGCTCAAGCGGGTTGACGGCGGAAAGCTCTACCTTGGCTTTATAAGAACCTCTGAAAATTGTCCTTATATAGCTAGAGTTGAAATGTTGGCTGAGAAGCCGGACGGTCTTGTCAAGGACCAGCAAGACGGCGTGGAAATGTGGTTTGAAGTCTCCTGGAGCGGTACAATCGAATGGTGGCACTCTTACCGACAGTGTCAGATCTGGCAAGACGGTCGCCAAAGCTTGGATATAGCCATATTGATATTGCCACGAATGCGTCCCGTTTGTTATTGAGGATAGAATAGATGGCCTTGAATGAGTTCTAGCTCTCGGGCTGTATTGGCAGAAACGCGAGATGAGAACTGTGAGCCGGAGGCCTGGCTCATAGGTAGAGCAAAGATTTCACGCGTGTCGAAGAACTCAAACCCTCCTCCGTCCAAGACAATCATGGGGTTCGCGATTTATTTGAGACTATATCGGTTTTTGTTGAGCCAGAGTGGCCAGCGGTCATCCTTGGGGAGTACATCTGCCCTTCCAACAGCGCTTAGAAGAAGACAAACATACAGACCATTAGCCAACATTTCTTCCACCACATCACATCCCTTTTGCTACCGTATAACAAACCCAGTGGCTCCTCGACAGAAAGAGCCGAAGCAAGCGAAAACAAGACCACCATGTCTTGTCCTTGTCGGCCGAAGAAGCACCCTTGGGACCCTGAGGACTGTGGCGTTCTCGAATTTGTTATTAGAGGTTCCACAGATCGCAAGATCAAGCGTCCGACAATAAAAAAACAGAATGACATCTTGAGCGAGGTTTGGAAGGAGAAATGGGAAGAACTACGCCAGACGCTGGAACAAAAGGGATGGATATCCCAACACCAGAGGCTACATTTAGGTAGTAACACCAAAGACTGGAGGGCTAATGATTCGGAAGAGGCCACAGAGACAGTGTTATGTGCCGCTGGAACTTAATGTCGGCGTGTATTAACCACTGTGTTCTCTCTTTTATTGTGTCTTTGGATGTAGTTGAAGCCCGGCCCTTGATGGGGTAACTCGGCCAGAAGATGCTGTTCTTTGTTTCTTGGGGTCGATGGTTACTTTTTAAGGTCACCAACTTCACACGTAATAGGGAATACTAAAAGTTTAACTTCATACACTGGCTAAAAAGATCTACCCGTTGGCTCATGTGGGCCAAGGCCCAGGCGAGCCAACCTAGCAAGCTAGGTTGGCCACAAAATTATGGGATAGTCATAAAATCCGGGATATTAACGAGGCCCTTTTTCCCCCTTAAATAGCCGCCTTTTTTATCCTCTGAGTTTTAGTGACCGTTAAAAGTGATTTCTAAAGCTAAAAAGGAGCGGAATGAAGCTATTGGCGATGCCTGAAGTGATGATATTGATGATATTAATAATATCTATGATGAAAGCCGTTACTTAAGCTCCTAAGGCCGCCGCCTTGCTAGATGGTTCCTTATATAAATTTAGCTGCGATAGCGTCTCTTTAGCCCCTTTGGCTAGCTTCTTATATAGCCCTTCCTTGCCTAATAATGCCTATGATCCTTTATATCCCTAATATATAGTATTAAGGCTATATCGGGCATAGCGTAGAGGGGGTTTTAGGCGGTAAAGATAGTAGCCGCGGTGATAATACTAATAAAGCTATAACCGGCGGTAATAAAGGTATCTCTAATAGCGAAGATAGTTACTATAGAGGCTTAAAGAGAGGTAGGTTTTCTTCTTTTTTTTCTTTTTTTTTTTTTTTTTTTTTTTAGCGATAAGAGCCTAGTCGAGCTAAAAAGTAATACTATTATTACTTCCTGCGAGGGCGGTCTAATCTATCGCGCTAAGTGGTTTCGGGGTAAAGCTAGCTTTATAAATAGCTTTAGTGACTTCTTATAGTAGCTATATATCTATTATAAAGCTATTAGGCTTTTAGATAAATATCTAGTATATAATTAAATATTATATCTCTATAAAATAATACTTAATATCTTTCCCTATATACTTTAGTTATTAAGCCTATAATAGCTTTTTTTTTATATTATTAATTATAATCTCTTTATTTTCCCTTTATTTATCCTTAATCTTTTTTATCTCTTATATTATGAGGCTATAAGCTACTTAGACCTATGCCTTCTCTTCCTTTTTTTATAATTCTATAATAATTTCTTTTTATTAATCTTAAATCTCTTATAGACTAATATTATAAGAGAAATTACTTATTAGCCTCGCTTTTTTCCCTCTCTTCTTAGTATTATATTACTTCTTAATTTAAGCCTAATAACGTACATAATAAGCATATGCACCAAACAAGTATGTGCACCAAAAATCCCTCAATCATCACCAATGCCATTTGATCAATTAATTATCAACCAAAAATCATGCCTCAACTCTATTCTGAACGTCAAGTCCTTCTTGCGCTTCAAGCTCTCCAAAATAACCCAAATTTAAGTCTCCGAGGCGCTGCTAGGCTATACCAAGTTAACTATTGGGCCTTACGTCGCCGGCACAATGGCATTCAATCTCGACGCGATTGGATTCCTAAATCACGCAAACTATCTAATCTAGAGGAACAGATCATTATTCAGTTCATTCTCGACCTGGATTCGCGAGGATTTCCCCCGCGACTGCGTAGTGTTGAAGAAATGGCCAATCGATTGCTCGCCGACCGCGACGCGCTACCCGTCGGCAAGCGCTGGGCTTCCAACTTCGTTAAGCGACACCTAGACCTCAAGACGCGTTTTTTTTTTCGGAAGTACGACTACCAGAGAGCTAAGTGCGAAGATCCAGCTATTATTCGTAACTGGTTTACGGTTGTGGCGAACGCAATCGCGAAGTACGGCATCCGATTAGAAGATATCTATAACTTTGATGAGACTGGCTTTATGATGGGTATAATTCAAAGCGGAATGGTCGTCACAGGCACAGATAGGCGTGGAAAGCCAAAATCAGTGCAGCCTGGAAACCGGGAATAGATTACAATCATTCAAGCGATCAATGCGGAAGGCTAGGCGATCCCGCCGTTCATCATCGGCGCGGGCCAATATCACCTCGCCAACTGGTACCGAGAAAGCAACCTCCCGGGCGATTAGGCTATTGCGACGACCCAAAATAGCTAGACCGATAACGAGACTAGTCTAGAGTGGCTAAAGCACTTTGACCGGTGTACAACTAATCGATCAATTGGTTCCTATCGTCTCTTAATCCTCGATGGCCATGAAAGTCATCATTCTATCGATTTTAAGAGGTTTTGCTAGGATAACAATATTATCACGCTCTGTATGCCACCTCATTCATCTCATCTGCTTCAGCCCCTTGACGTCGGGTGCTTCAGCGTGCTCAAGAACGCTTACGGTCGAGAAATTGAGCATCTGATCAGATGCTCTATAACCCACGTTTCGAAGACCGAGTTCTTTCCGGCCTTCCACGCCGCATTTCAGGCCACCATGACACAAAGAAATATCAGATCAGCCTTCAGAGGAGCCGGGCTTGTTCCTCTTGACGCGGAAAGTGTGGTCTCGAAGCTTGATGTGCAGCTACGGACTCCAACGCCGCCTGAGGAAGTGGCTGAACCCTTGACCCCTTGGGTCTCAAAGACCCCAAAGACCGTGCTTGAGGCTCAATCTCAGTCAGATTACCTCGAGAGACGAGTTATAACGCATAAAAGTAGCTCCCTAGAGTTAATTCTAGAAGCTATACGGTCTTCTTCTAAGGGAATAAAGATAGTTATGCATAAGGTTGCCTTACTCGAGGCTCGGGTCAAAGACCTTGAACAGGCGAATGAGATACTAAGCCGGCGCCGGAGGGCAAAAAGGACCCGACTACAGAAAAGAGGGGTAATGACGGTAGAGGAAGGACGGCAAGCAATTGATCAAATGGATGTTGATGCGCAGGTAGTGGCGGAATCGTCGAGAAGTGGTGGTCAAGGAAGGTCGGCGCGACCGGGTGTTCGGCGTTGTGGTGTCTGCGGCAAGCCCGGCCATAATGCAAGGACCTGTCAGGTAGTAATTGAGACGTCTGGGGAAGAGTATAGTGAGTAGTTTTAATTGATCAAATGGTTTGTGATGTTTTTATTGCGGCTTCTATCTTATGGGTACAGGAAAAGTGGTGCACATACTTGTTTGGTGCACATGCTTATCATGTACGTTAGTTATCTATATAAGTAATAATTATAGACTTAAGTATTATAGCTTCTATAATTATATTATATATTTAATAAAGCCCGGCATATATTAAAGAGCTAAAGATATCGCTATAGTGATCTAAGAGGCGCTATATAGTATCTATAGCGATCTAGAAATAGGTATTATAAAGAAGAAGCGAGGAAAAAATAAGGTTAATAGCCTATTTTAACTAAAATTACTTTTTAATAAGATATATTATTACTAGCTCGGGATTTAATAAATAGATTCTTAATTACTTAAAGCCTAAGATAATATTATATATAATAAATCTATTCTTAAAGATTTCCTATAATATAATTTAACTTAATAATTATATTAATAAAGAAAAAAAAAATAATTTACCTAAAAGCTATAAATAAAGTTAAGGTAAGAAAAAGAGATATTTCCCTTCTTAAGCTACTTAATAAAATACTTTTAATATATGGTTTTTAATAGCTAGAAGACTTCTATATCTATTAGCTATAATATATATATAAAATAAGGAGGTAAGAGAGCTATAATAATATTAAACTTCGCGTAATATTCTCTAAAAGTAAAAATATTATACCTAGTAAAGCTATTAAGCATAATAAGGCGCTATATAGTCTTATTAGTAGCATAAGAAATAAGAGGAATATTATATTTAATATACTTTTATATAAGATCTTAAAAGAATTTATTATAGCTAAACTACTCTTTAAATATAAGTCCGCGACTTTATATTATAAAAGATTTCCCCTAGGAATATTAATTAAAATATATTCCTTATTTAAGTATAATCTCACTATTAAAGAATATTATTTCTAATTAAGTAAAATAAATATTAGGATCTCCCTCTATATATACCTAATTTAATATTAGAAATATCTTAAAGATAAGCTATAATAATATTATATTACTTATAGCGCTCCTTATATTAATAATAATATAGGTCTTATAGTTAAAAAAAAAGAGAACTTACTTCTATAATCTCTATTTTATTTATATAATAAGGACCTTAATACTTTCCTTAAAGATCCTAATCTTAATACCAGCCTAGTTAGTATTCTAATATTTAAAAGTATTAATATTATAACTCTAAATAGCCTTAGTGAGTTATTTAAATTATTACTTTAAGTTATAGAGGCCGCTAACTTCTTAGGATTTATGAGACTACTTAGTTACTTTAAGAAATATTTACTTAAGCTTAAGATAATCACCGCGGAAGTAAATATATTATATTTTACTAATAGGTTTTATATTAAGATTCCTATATTAAAGAAATATTATTATAATATCTTTAATTTTAGGCTTAAAAGTAAGAAAATTAGACCTTTCTATTTATATAATAAAGGCGATAATAGCTTCTTTTTCTTTATTTGCGAGGAGCCACGGCCGGCTAATTTAATAAGGCGTATTTCTAGTCTCTAGGACCTTTATAAACCTTTAAATAGCGGTATAAGAGGAGCTAGGATACTATGTGGCCGCGGTATAAAGTGAGAGAGGTTAGGTTATAGCGATAGAGGCACTGCGATGGAGGCCCTGGGTATATCGCGCATGTGATTATATGACTTCCTAGGCGGCCTTAAGACTTATATTGCTCGGCATAATAAAGATTAATAAAAGAGAGCTATTTTCTATTAGTTGATATCGTGAAAAATGGCTAAAATAGGTGGTAATTACTTAGATTTAAAGATATTAGTAAGTGAGGGGGCTGTCCCGGATTTTGTGACTATCCTATAATTTTGTGGCCAACCTAGCTTGCTAGGTTGGCTCGCCTGGGCCTTGGCCCACATGAGCCAACGGGTAGTTTAATCTGTATCCGACTTGAACCGAGCCGGCGCCATCCTCCCGTGCTACGGTAACTGAGATAAGCATAGCTCCGGTGAATACTTTGACATGTCCAAGTAACTGCGGAATTTTCCACGAGGCTCTGCAAGGCGACACTTATCAATGCCAGGCAAGACGCCAATACTCTCTAGCGGAAACAGCCAGAAACCTATTGCTGGTCGCGGCGCCTTGGCCAGTTCTTCTGGTGTCTCTTCCCTAGCCGACTCTTTATAGATTTCTCGATTCTCCTTCAGAACGTCCTTCCATTTATTGTCCTCCTTTAGGGCCCAGTTATCAGCATCTTCTCTGTTGCATATTCTTAACGAAAAGCCAGGTTGGTGGCTGAGCAAAAAGCGGTAGTCAATCTTGATTTGGTTCTCCTCTAGGCATAGCCTTCGGAGTAACCTGAACCAGGCGGAGACCGCTCTATGTGGGGGGTGATACCCGAAGTGCATGTTTTTCAATTCTTCTTCGACCGGTCTGGGATCGGTGGGTAGCCTTTCGAACCTCGTGATGGACGGTGTGACGGGGATAGAGCGACTGAGTTTAAAACCTCTGCCCCCAGGGTGCATAGAGGTCGTGGGATAGCACATCCGCCAAACGAAGCACCTCTGCGAAAAGATGACTCGTTCCAATCTCGAAATAACTCGTCGGAGTAACGAAGGCTGCCCTTTCTGAGCAAGACATAGCTTGCCCCCAACGCTTGCGTTTATGAAGCAGTCCGCAAGCATCGAAAGGTTAACGAGGCCGATGCGTCGCGAGTCATGGGTCCACACATCATGTGCGAAATTTGCGAAGCCTCGTGCAGACTGTCTGGAACTCTCGTTTATTGCGATTTCCACAATGTCTAACTCCGGACATAAGTAGAGAGTTCCACCCTCTTCAATCTTTCCACCCCAGTTGTATTGGCATGGCAGGTGCACTCGATAAAAGGATCTTGCGACTCATCGTGACTCGGAGGTGACATGAAACAGTTTGCTTATCGCCTGTCGCTCCCTTAAGATAATGCGATATTCTCGATTAGGGTTGTGTAGACGATGCCGGGTGTTTCCGATGTTGGTGGTCGACTTCTTCTCGTTCTTGGCAACTGACTTTAGGAATATTCGTAGAAGACGCTCATGGCTGAGTACCTTTTCCCAAATCAGGTAGCGAATATCGATAGGGAGTCTGGGAAACAGCGAAAATGTTGCAGCCGGGTGAGGGACCGGATTGAAGATCTTTAAATGCTCATTCGAGCTGTCTGCCGTGTTGGTGGGCTCCATTTTGATGTAACCAGAGAGGAGTAGAGCAACAAACCCTGTATCCTTGAGGGTCGAGAGACTGTCTTATGTAGGCACACAGGGGCGTTCACTCTGTGACTCACAAAGTCTGTTCCTAAACTCTATAACTACGGCCGGCTAAACCATCTGACGATGTCACTTCATTATCAGTACGCTTTGTTAAACAAGGTTTGCGTGACAGACTTTGTGTAGCTTTCGGTATCATTACCAAACAGTCAAGGCAGAAGGCCCAGGTGTCTATCAGATGAGCAGACAATTTGACACACATGTATAGACAGGAATATCATTTAATGAGAATTCGATAAACATTAGAAGAAACTCTATAAAGTATTAACTATGCCTTTGACCCCTCTATAATAATTCCAGATTCTATTGTATAAAAAGGAGAACGAACATTAACGATGATTCATAAAGATGACCTTGGCGGGATACTAAATGTCCACGCCCCTCAGATATTCTGGTAGATCAGATCATATGCTCAGTGATCTACGCCTTTGGCTTGACAGACTGGGGGTTCCGAAACATGTTCTTCGGATCATATGCGGCCTTGATCTTTTGAAGTCTCTGCAAATTGGATCCCCAGTACATCTCCGCAGCCCTATCCGCCTTGAGCTGCGAGTCTGGGTAATTGGCATACATGCCCCAAGTGCCCTCACGAAGAGATTTGGAGATGCTCTGGCGCAGAGTCGTCAGCAGCGAGAACCCGTCGCTGGGGTACTTCTGTCCCTGGGGCACACTGTCGTAGAACTGGAAGAGCAGCAGCGCGTCGCGGTGAACGTAGGCCATGTCGGTGGGCTTGGGCTTTGCCACAGCTGAGTGCTGGCCACCTTGGATATCCATCTGGATCCACCAAGAGTGGCTGCTGCTTTTGCCAGTGGTGGAGATTGAGTTGACGAAAGACTTGATCTCCTCCAGTGAGAGTTCTCGAGTAGTTAAGCTGGTGGCGTAGAAGGTATCGTGCTGCCCTTCTGTTAGCTTTAGATCGGAGGTGAGTAAGAGCCGACTTACTGCATTGTAGGAGGCACTAGTGGGGTTAATGTCTGAAGTACCAGCAAAGTGGGTAACCAATTCAATCCATCCAACAGTTGAAGCGCTAACTTGGACATTGAGCTTGCTGAGAAGAGGCTGGAGAGCCTTTCGCAGACCAGCCTCATCCCCGACGTAGGCGCCATCGATGCTGTACCCGTCCTTTCGAATAGCCACCTGCATCGTAATCTCGCTCGGCATAGTCTTTCCGAATTCTTGCACGTCCCAAAGGCCTTGAGCGGCGGTTTGTTGATCCCAGTTAAGACCAATATCGAAGTAGGTCATCTTCTCGGGGGCAGGGAATGTGTTGAATTCGAGCTCGGCGACAATTCCGAATGAAGCTCCAGCGCCTCGGATAGCCCAGAAGAGATCCGAACGCTCCGTCTTGGAACAGTGGACGACTTTTCCATCATAGAGGACGACGGTAGCGCCAATGATCCAGTCGAGGGTCAAGCCGTGCTTTCGCGAGACCATACCGTAGCCGCCGTGCAAGGCATGCCCACCAAGACCAACTCTAGGTTTCATTAGCAATTTCCTCAAAGATCTGATTTTCTGGCCACAGTAACGTACCCGGGGCATGTGCCATGAGAAAGAGCCCTCTTGCCCTGGTTGTACAACTCAGTGGCCACATGTCCAAGCCTTGCTCCAGGCTGGATCTTGGCTGTCCCATCCTTGGCTAGCTTCACGCTATACAAGCGGTCCAACTCAATCACGAGGTGTCCGTCCTCTCCGCCAAGACCAAGCGAGGTGTAGCTGTGGCCACCACTCTTGCCGCTCACAGAAACACCATGCTTAGAGCCGCAGGAGACGGCAGCAGATATTTGAGCGACAGTGGTCGGGACCGCGATTGCAATTGGTTCAAACTGAAGTCGTAGGTTGTACGCTGTACCGTCTTGGGTCCAGGTCTGGCTGCCTTTGGTGTCGATGGGAACTTTGGCGTTGGTGAGACAGCTGGTGACGGCTTCTCGCTTGGTGGGGACAGCTAATGATGGAGAGACCAGGGCAGCAATGCCAATTAGCCCGCGGAGCAGTTGGGAACGCATTGTGACTGTTCGAGACAACTAGGTAATTAGATGAGGAGTGAATGGAATGCAAAACGGCTGAGACAAAGTGATCCAAGGCTATTTAACATCATGGCAATGGCGATAAACATTGGCAACGGGGCTCTGCCCCACAGATCGGCGCCTTACGAGAGCTTCCGCCTGCCGAAACCCGAACGGACGAGTCCGAGATGGAGAATACGAGACGAGCTAGAAGTGAGGCGCCTCTTGATGACGAGAGACGGTGTTGAATTCGGCGGTATAGAGAGCTACTACCATTCCATGAGCCGACAAGGCGTGAATAGGAGAAAATGGCGATTTTCTCCTTCAAAAAGAAACTTCAATGACGAAAATTGAGATCTCATCTCACCTCACAGAAGGATTCTGGTCAACGGGTCTTCCCAACTAGCGTCGATTAGTGGCAACTCTCCTCGTACCCGACAGACCCGACATGACGGATGCCAATCCACAAAGAGCTAGACCATCTATAATTAGCAGATCTTCTGGATTGTAGTTTATGCCATGATGTCATTATTCCCACTTTCGGAATAAAACTGCTCGGGGTAGACGATCTCGTGAACGGAAGAGAGTGCTACGTTACGATCGGTTCAGCCGCCCGAGACGCAAGCAAACCATCGCCAGATCCGACCTGTGGCGCCCTTACGTGATCAAAACGAAGCTTAGCCTGTGGCTGGTCGCCTCTGGTCAGTTTGGGGAAGGGCTAGCTAGATAGGTATAGGTGTGCAGGGTAAATAGTGTCTGCAGCAAGCTCTAGATTGATCCGCGTTACTCCAAACAGTCGCAAGAGTTTTGACAGTGTTGGGTTTTCAAAACGCTAGGGGATCAACTGCCTCTACTATGGACGCCTACAAGATCTATTCACGGTAATGTTGATAATGATGAGCAAGTTGCGAACTTGACTCTTTGATACCGTCTCCATCCCACTCTTTGGCTCCTACATTAATGAAGTGAAATCATCAGAAACAGGCAAAATGCCAGTCCTCGTTTAATAGTCGTTAGTTCCGATATCTTTGTTGGCGAACTACTCTTATGGCTTGTGCACTCGTTTCAGTGATAATACTATTCGGTCTATGTGTACGGTTTCCCTCATCACTAACGCCCATCCCACCACAACACGCTCTAACATTAGCCAACTGAGTCCAGCACAATGCTGATCGCCTTTGGTTGGAGGTCTGTTTGGAGAAAGTGTCTGGTCGGGATTACAATGTCTTGACTGCACAATTAACATAACTAAAAGATAAGTCATGCAGTACAACATGCCTCAGCTGTGTAACCGCATTATCCGTAGAATGACATCCCATTAATCTTGTTCTGCAATTGTGCCCAATGTCAAATGTGGCGCTCGCTTTGAACCAATACCTGCATCAGGCGTCTTTGCTATTGGTGAAATGCTAAGCGAGGTTGCGGTGGTGTACACGGTTCATTTGGCGCCGCAGCAGACATACTCAATGAGGTACAAGCACCGAGAAAATCTCTTCAACGTGTTCGTCAGTACCGAGAAATAGCCTGTACACACGTTTCATTCAGCCCCAAAACCCCTTTCCCCCGTAAGTGTCGCCGACATGAACGCCTGAATCACCCTTGACCTCCATGTCCTCGACGCGGTTGGTGTTGCGATAAGGAAAGCCCACTGATTGACCGCATGCCTCCTTGGTGAAGATGTTGCCGACTTCGAACTTCCCAGACTCAGTCGTCTTGACGCGGGCTGCAAAGTTCTGGACTTCGACTCCCGCGAGCTTTTGTTTCGCCAAGTCGTTCAGGACGGGGTCAAGCCCGTCGGCAGCATCTCGGATCAAGTGCAAGCTCTGTTGGTCGCCCACTTTCTGGATTTCCGCTCTCGCGAGATCCATCGAAGCTTGGGCGACGGAGGGGAAAACCAGTTCCAGCTCGTCTATGGACGTGACGATGTTGTCAATTAGATTCCCCAGTCGCTTCTTGTCGTAGAGTGCCCAACCAGTCTTCTTGACCAAGCTTGTACGGTTCTGTCGTTTCTTGGTAATAGCTTGAAACTCATTTCGAAGGCGTTGTGAGGCTGGATCCAAATCTGTATGTGTCAAGGCCACCCAGTCCTGCTCTGACGTCGATTATTCGTAGCGGCGTGAGACCTTGTAAGCCCCTTCAATGCTCCCAACTATCTCTCGCAAGATATCTCGAGCATGTCCCACCGATTCATCTGCAGGTGCACCGGACCGAAATCGAGGGTCGTTATTGATATCGATAGCGGCGCCCCATCGATCCAGGCGCCACTTGGCCACATCAAGCCTCAGTTGACATCTGCTGTAGTCTTTGCCAAAGTGCCGGGCGAGTTGGATGTACTCGAAGCAGTCAACGCAATCGTTGAAGAGAGCAGAGATGCTGATGGCGCCAGAAACGGCGCCGAAAATTTCGGTCATGTTTGAGAATGTTACAGCCTGAAATTAGCTTACAGGGTTGGCTCAGGTGAGCCTGCTTTAAAGCAAAATACCATTGTCCTATTACTGGATAAGACCTTCAAGTCATCTGCCTTGGCGAGAGCCTGCCTTGGGCGTGCATTGGTGGAGATGTGGCCCTGCATATTGCACTTTCGCCCTGTTTGTTACCAACAGTGTTGCTATTTTCAACCCCCCCGTCTTTTTCTCCTCCCTCTTCATAAATTTTCTCAACCTTTCCCCCTCACTGTTATCCTGCACTGTCCATGACTTTTTGGCAACGTATCCAATTACATCTGGACGAGGTTGTACACCGTCGGTTGTGTGCCTCGCCACAATTGCCTATCTTCGCTATCCGTCATGGAAAAACGGCAACTTCAACCATGTGGGATACATGTCTGCAGCAGGCTCCTCGAGGATTCAAATCGGCAATAACCCCACAATTCACCACACGACAAACAACTACTCCCAAGATGGTGACGCGAAGTACCTGGCGGCATTGTGCTCCACCGATCCTCGCCACGACAAGATTCGCATCGAACAGACCAACGGTGGCTTGTTGAAGGACTCGTACCGCTGGGTCCTGCAGAATCCCGACTATCAGCGCTGGCGTGACCCAGCCGGGAGCTGGCCTCTCCTTTGGATAAGGGGCGACGCTGGCAAGGGAAAGACAATGTTGCTCTCAGGCATCATTGATGAACTGCAATCGTTCACGAGATTTGCGGATCCGACCAGTCATACATCGCTATCCTATTTCTTCTGTCAGGCAACCAACCCGGGCCTCAACAACGCTACGGCGGTTCTACGAGGCCTTGTCTATCTCCTTGTGGATCAACAAAGGTGCCTCCTCTCACATGTACGCGACAAAACATCCATAGGACCTGAGCACTGGAACTCGGGAGTGGCCATCAGAGATATTCTTTCCAAAATCTTGGAAGATCCAGCCCTTCGAAACACTATCTTGGTCGTCGACGCTTTGGATGAGTGTGTTACAGACCTAGAGTTTCTTCTCCAGGTTGTCATTTCAACGTCGTCTCCAAAAGTCAGATGGCTTGTTAGCAGCCGCAACATCAGCGAGATTGAACAACATCTGGGCCAGGCTCAAACAAGAGTTGCATTGTCTCTGGAGCTCAATGCGGAATCAGTGTCCCAGGCTGTCAACTCCTATATTCAGCATCGAGTACACCAATTGGGTGCTAGCAAAGGATTTAGAAGCGACGACCTGAAGTTTGCAGAAGACCACTTGTCCCACAATGCGCATGGCACTTTTTTGTGGGTTGCGTTGGTTTGTCAACAACTTGAGAAGAGCGAACCTTGGGAGGTTAGGGCCTACCTCGAGCTCTTCCCCGTGGGCCTAAACCGGTTGTACGAAAGAATGATGGATCTGATCTGCTCTCCAGTCAGCTCGGGTCTCTACATGAGGATTCTTGCCATCATTTGCACCGTTTTCCGCCCAATCACCTTGTCGGAGCTCATGGCAATCGAGGATCTACCCGGAGATGAAGAGATGCTCCCTAAGATGATAATGAAGTGCGGCTGTTTCCTGACCGTCAGAGACAAGGTCGTTTATTTTGTTCACCAGTCAGCGAAGGACTTTTTACTCAAGCAACAGGGTGCACTTTTCCCCGCTGGTCTCCCCCGACATCATCTAGATCTCTTTCACAAGTCTCTCAAAGGCCTTGAAATCCTTAAAATGGATATATATGACCTGGTCCACCCTTCTGTGTCAGTGGAAGAGGCTCTTCTTAACCGCCCCGAGCCTGATCCTTTGTCTGGCCTGGCCTACTTCTGCCAGTTTTGGGCCCATCACCTACGCGATGCCCTCCTTGCCCCCGCTCAAGACGCATCACACTGCAACGCAACCCATCAGTTCATTGCTCGCAAACTTTTGTTCTGGCTGGAGGCACTCAGCCTTTATCGTAACTTGCCAGCAGCGATGGTGGCTTTGCAAATTCTCCAGAACCTGCCACTGGTAGGTTTCCAGCCCAGAAAAGCGTTGGCGTGTTTGAGTCTAATGCCTATCCGTGACCAGAGCTCCGACACGGCGGCGCTTGTTGAGGATTCTTGCCGGTTTTTTCTCTACTTCCGGCCGGTTATTGAAGTGCATCCCCTCCAAATATACATGTCCGGTCTCCTCTTCAGCCCAGAGGAAAGCTTAATACGTCGCCACTTTGAACAATACAGCCCAAAGTATGTGGTGGCAAAGCCCCAAGCGGGAAAGCAATGGCGTCCATATTTGTGGGCTTTCGAGCTTGGACGCGACAGCTATCTTCCTTCTTTGACATTTTCCCCAAACGGCGGGTCCTTGTTCGTCTCGGCCCGTTTTGAGGACTCAGGGGGACTGAGGGAACTTTCGGTCAGCGATGGCAAGATGCAAATGTGTTTGACCTGTCCTCACTTAAGGCGAATGACACTGTCGCCAGACTTGAAGTGGTATGCTGGCGTTGCCATAACCGAAGACGGTATGTACCTTCAGGTCTACCATCTTACTTCAAACAGTCTCAAGTGGACTGCTAAACTTGACGACCGTCAAGTTAGGGGCCTCAAATTTTCTCCCAACAGTCAGCAGTTGGCAGTCTTCTTCTGCAACGAATTTGTCCTTTGGGATGTTGAACAGCGCAGCTTTCAAAAGTGGACCTTTGACATTTCTCTTGACTATTCTGACTTTGTGGAGATCGAATTTTCCTCGGACGGCGTTCTGGTGACATTTTTTGAAGCTTTTTCGGACGCCGTTGCCGATATTCTTGTTCTTCAGATCAACATCCTCACGGGGATCCAGTGCTCAATCTCTCCTACATGGGGAATGACTTTTACTCCGAAGGGCACTTTTCTTGCGGGCTTTCCCCCCAACTCCCACCGACTCATGATGTGCACCAGGGACGAGATATGGGTTTCGGATATTGCCAAAAGAAAGGGGAAAAAAGAGTTTCTCATTCGCCATTTCCTTGATGACGACGTATGTTGCATGGCTTTTTCGCATGATGGGTCTTGGGTAGCTATTGGCACCGAATCCACAGTGCTACTATATGGGAGGGAGGAACGGAAGGTATTACGACAAGTTGAGCTATCATCAAATCTTCCTCCTCTCTCGATAGCTGTTTCCTTTGACGACCAGCTACTTGCAGTTGCTTCCGAGGCTGAGGTGTGGCTCTGGGATGTTTCGCTGCTTTTGTCTGGACAAAATGGCCGCGACCGAATGGCTATTGAGGGAATGTGTGTCTCGGATGACGGGAGGCTAGTGGCTTATGCCCTTGCAGATGAAATTCAAGTCCGGGATGCAACGACAGGCAATATTCTTGACGCGTTCGCGACTATACCCGAGCACATTAACAATCTTTCACTGTCATCTCAAGGCCGGCTACTCGTATGGAGTTTCTCGTCACTACTCTTCATCAGGGACCTGACCCACAAAAAACTCCGTCATATGATTGTGGCCAAGGGGTCAATTCTTCATCTGGCCGTTTCTAATGATGAAAGCAGCCATTCTCAGTGGGTGGCATCAATCACCCAGGAGGATATACATGTCTGGAATGCCACAACGAAGGCACTGCAATGGTCATTGAAACGCCCGTGGGACTTGCTCACACCCTCTTATGGACTACAATTTTCCAATGATCTACATGTGGTATTACGGTCTGGATTGTTTGGCGAACAGTTGATGCATTACAATATCGAAAACGGTACACCGCTTTTGCTTACCAAACTCAAGAAGCGTGGCATCGGTTCCTGTTCTGATGGGTTTGCAATATCACCTGACTCGCACTGGTTGGCTTGTCGAGCTTATTCCGGGAGCCAGATAGCCATATTCGAGAAGGGGACGGGCATTCAAAGAGTGTTGCTAAATGTCCCCACGACACACCTCTTCTTTCTCGACAACTCAACTATCTTGACAGACCAAGGTTGCATCGCCATCGACACTTACCAAACTGAATGTTTTAGTAATTCAGATACGCGAAGTATGCGGACCGAAACCCCGTCTTTTGTTGGATATGCTATCAGCGGTATGCGAGACTGGATTACCTTGGACGGTATTCGGTTGGTGTGGTTGCCCCCACAATATCGGGCAAAAGAAGGCTCCAGATCCGCAGTCGGAGAGCGTCATGTCGGTATCCGTTCCAACTCCAGGCTCTATTTCATCCGATTCTCTCAGGGCGCGAAGGACTTACTACGGCAGGCCCGGCAGAGAATAGTTACCGAGGGGAATAAGGGCCACCCCACTCTGGACAAACCGGAAGGATTTGATATGGTTGTTTAGTATTTAAAGTCTAGTGAAAGCATCCTCAGTCGGGTCTTATTTTGATCAAGTGCTTACTACAACTCTTAAATCATGGTAAGATATCTCAAAAACCCTAAACAGATCCAATACTTAGGCGCAAGGCCGCTGTTGGAGTCCTTCTTCATGGTCTTCCCAGCCAGCCTTCACTAATCGCACTTGGTTGAATATGCCCTCACTGGGGTTGTGAGTCAACGGCTTCTTGATATGATAGATTGCCCAGATCATGAATGTATCTATACTTAAGGAGATGAGGTGCTATCTACACTTGCTGAAATTGTGTATTTGGCGGAGAGCGTATGATAGAGTCCTTAGCGATAATAACAGAAAAGTACCCGCAGAAAGAAGCAAAGGACAAGACCACAATTATTGTACCAGACGCTACGGCGATCCAATGATTATAATCCTGGTATAGGCCTGCCTTTGCTGACCAGTTCCTAGGACAGATAGCTTAACGTCTTCCTATACATTCGCGTACATCTCGCCCTTACAAGTATCAAGATAATAAAAAGAAGCAAATATGCAGTATACTTAGTAATAGGTATTTAAACAGACCACTTAGACTAACTTTAGTAAGAATATATAATTTTAACAAAACATTACTTAGGTATCTATATACAGATACATAAAGATCTGAAGCAAGGAAAGGGGTTAATAAAATCTTTTTAATTATTTCTTCAAGTCTTATACTAGGACTTTACTATTAATACATATTTAAGAGCCAACTTGCTCTGTTAAGGATCCATTTCCCCGTTTGTCTTACCTACTTACCTATCTATGCACAGCCAGATCTCACGTTGCATAATAGGTACGTGCCCAGCCAACTGCTGCCTACTTCAGTGGGGCACATCACAACCTTCGCGCCTCAACATCGTTCCATGCATCGTCCATCCTCCACCGAGTAAAAAAACCCACCACGACCATGGCCAGTCTACTAGACCTCCCAGATGAGACGCTCGAGAGTGTGTTGCTGTGCAACATCGACGGTCGCACCCTCCATCAACTCGCTCGGGTCAACAAACGCCTCCGCAGGATCGCGAGTCCCATACTCGTCCAGCGCTGGCCATATTCCCATGAACGCCTGCTCCTGCATCTCCTCCACCACGCTGAGTTCAGAGCTCACGTCAAAGAGCTCAAATTCGAAGATCTTGTTACCTTCCGTCTCCATGAACAAGACCACTCTGGATGCGACATTAGCACCGAAAGCCTAGAGGCCCTTGCCGCAACCGTGGACGAGGCGTGGCCAGCTCTGGCCAAGTCAACCAAGTGGGCAGAGTATATTCGCAAAGGCAACACAGACGCCTTGTGCACACTCTTGTTATGCTGGGCGACCAAGCTTTCCAGTCTCGACATTACAGTGCCATGGTTCGATGCCAATCGGCGCCACGACTTGCTGGTCTTGCAGTTAGCAAGCCAGGTAGTCCGAATGTGGAAGACGGGGTCCAAGGACTTGCCGCTTCTTGAGCTGCGGTCCGTGGTTTTCCGTCACTTGGACACCGAGTATAGCACTGATGGGCGATACGCAGCGTCTTTTTTCCACCTACCCAACGTGAAATCCTTCACTTCATGGAGGTTTGGTCTGATGGATTGGGATAAAAGCAACAGCAGGAACTACAAGGATCCAACTCTTGGCTGGGTTCCGATGGCGAATCCGCGCGACAGTTACATCCTTGATTTCCCCGTTGGTACTTCACCAATAGAGGAGCTCATTCTAGACGAGGTCGATGTTTCCGTCCAATCTCTGTCCAGAGTCGTCAGTGCCTGCCAAAGGCTCAAGTTACTGCTGTGCCGGCCAGACCCAGTGTGCGACAATTCCTGGTTAAGCTGGAGGGGGCTGGCAAACGTCATGCTGCAGCACAAGAAGTCGCTGGAGACACTTTTCCTTGATTTCGAACGGCCCGGAGATTCGATTCTGTTCAGTGATGATGAGGAAATGGAGGTCAATGGGAGCGATGATGCCAATGACGATGGCGATAACCACGGACATGATGACGACCCTGAAGTTGGGAGCATCCATCTGCGCGACTGTTATCAGTATCTTGAGTGCCTCAAAAGTTTGTCAATCGACGTCAGGTCCCTGTACAAGGAAGATGGCTATGGTGACTACCATATCACGCCTAGTCGTCTACCGAGTTCTCTAGTGAACCTACGGCTGCAGGGCCTACGTCTTACCTCATTATGGAAGCAATCTATCCAGCAGACTGAGGACCAAATGAATGACCTTGAGATCTTGGTACAAGAATGCAATCCTGATGGGAAGCTGCCTAATCTCCGTCAGATAAATATCGCCGAACGGTTGCCGGAGGATCTTGTCCTTGAGGCGTTTGATAGACTGATGGAGTTGGCAAAGGCTCGAGGGGTCAAGGTCATTTTCATAAGACTAGGGGAGGAACGCTGGGCGGGAATTGAACGGCCTTAATCTGAAGCAGCAATATCGGGGGAAGATTCGAAGGGCATGGGATACTCACAAGAGGGGACGGAGCCATAGTAGCTATGCCCATGCCAACTTGGCTACTTGGCAGGTGCTGATTCCAACGCATTAGAATAGGGATAATACAAATCCGAGCAGGATTTTATACACGGTCTTCTGGCTCGGTTATCACATCAAGGGCCGGGCTTCAACTATATAGAAAAACGGATTTTATAGACAACTTGATCTAAGGATTAAAAGCACATTAACTCCAATTATCAGCCCCTACTCGATTACCCTCCAGACCCAGTGCTTGTGCCCACAAACACGACAAGTACAGCAGAATAAGTCGCAGTAGAAACCAACGTTTCAATATTTGAGACCGGCACACCAAAGGAGACACTAAGTGCAAAGACAACAACAGCCACTGACACTGTGACCAAGCTCTTGACTTGCGATTCATCAATGCTCATGATGATCATTGGGACGATAACAAAGAGTCCACCAGTGATGGCGATGGTGGAACGTACAAGCCTGTCCACAAATGCCGAAACGTACTTTGGCGGCTCGCCGTCGAGGTATTCCTTCTTCCTTTTGCGCTTTTCGTGGTGGGAAAACGTAAGGCGGGAAGGGAAGTATCTCATGAAGGTCCATCGTAGAGGATCAATTTTGTCAGGTCTCTCGTTGAAAGCCGAATAGTGAGACTGGAAGGGGTCATTAAAGTCGCTTCGTGACTGGAAGTATCTCTGAAGGAGCAGTTTTCGCCGCGTCGTCTCGGCCTGGTCAAGGCTTTGGTGATTCTGGAGATATTCATGGTCGCGAACTGCCGTTGCTAATAAGTTTCGGTCAGTATCTTGCACAGTCTGAGTCCATCGAGTTCTCTCACCGTAATCTCTCAATGTGGACGTCAAGCGCTCTGATTGATCCGATATTGTATGGCCTTGTCGTTGAATGTCACTCTTCAGCCGTACCAGATTGACACCCAACCGTGTGATGTTGAGTAGTTGCAAAAACTCGAAGCGGAGAAAATCGAATTGCTCTTCATCCTCAATAGATCTGTTGACATACGCGACGAGGTTCGGATTGTCATCATCCTCGATAAAGGTAGTTGAGTTCATCCTATATACAGAGTAGGTAGCCGTAAAGTCAAGTTTCTTGACATGTACCCGGCCATGCCTGGGCGAAGCAGGAAAGATATTTGGGGCGAACGTCCCCGCAAGATGCCTTGCAGGGTTTCGGTATTGGTTGTGTCTGAGTTGCTTAGCAGTATTGGTGGCGACCAACCACGTCTTCCATCACAATTGATAAATTGCACAGCCCAGTGGCTCAGCTATTGCGCCAGGTTGTCTGTTTTGCGCAAAGGCTGCCTTGGGCGGACCACACGCATTCACACATGGTGATTAAATCTCTAGTTCCTGCCGTTGACTGAAATTTAGGATTCTATACCACCAACATTTTGACAATGACAGACAAGAAGCCAAGGCGCGAGTGGTCTAACCCCGACGACCCTTGGAACCCCTGTGTCATCCTTGGCGTTTCACTGAACCCGACATTATCAGAAGTTGAAGGCGCATTTGCGCCCTTTGCAGCATCAGACCAGAAGCTGGTTGTGGATCAAGGCACTCAAACAGCCGAAGAATTTGAAAAAGCATACGAGCGTTGCAAAAAGCAGGATGCATATGTGTATTTGAAATGCTGTCTTCGGCTGAAAAGGCTGAAGGGCCCAAAGGCAGAGCTTAGCGAGTCGATGACTCCAAAGATTGAGCTGGAAGGCGACGACGACGATAACACCTTGAAGAAATCTTCACCAACGTCTTCCCCCAACATAGACTCTCAGGCGACACCCTCCTCTACCTATGTACCAACCTCCCTCGCCGATCCAAGTCGCTTTTCAATACGCTCTGTGGACACGACAGCGACAACGACAGTGGCAGACGCAGGCTACACCAAGAGAAACAGCTCGGTCCAAGCATTCAAGTATCAATCAGATCCCGAAGGTTCTCGTCGCAGATCGAAATTTCACATTGGCAAGCCGAGGCGGAGGAGACCCAAGCTCCGCGGAACTCGGAGCACAACTGGGTCCTCGTCATCGATGGGCTCTCAGTTTTCCGATACTTCCACTGATGGCGCTCGAGAGACGCTTGCAGCCATTAGTGATATTTTGCAAGAGCACACGAAGACACTAAGCAATTCCGGGGACGTTACGGGTAACGGCCAATCGCTTCTACGAGGCGTCTTGACATCTCTGCGCCGATCGCACCCCGGTTCTGGGACGTCAGATGACAATATCTCGCAACCCTGGCAGGGCTAGTTTTGAGATTTCAACAGGTCGAGTCTGTCCTGGACAGATCAGATACTGACCCCTGGACGTATTGATCCTTCGCTATTTTACCCATTGCTGACGCCCAAGCAAGACGACTTGCATCGAAGGTTGGTCATGCTGTACGATGATCTCAGCAGGGACCTTAAGAAGGAGATAAAGCAGAATCGTGGCGGATGGAATAGTGCGAGTCAGTCCCAGTTTTGACAAATGATCAAAGGCTATGAGAAGCGTGTTGCTGCTCTCACAAAGCAACCATATCCGCCCAGCGCTTTAGGTAATAGATTGAAAGGGGGACGCTTGTCTAAATAAATAGAACTGGGCCCAGAATTCTATACCTTGGTAGGCTTTGGAGTTGTGAGAGTAATGGCTGGAAGACGGTGCGTCTACGACATATTCTACATAACGAGCAGCCTGTGTATTCTCTATTGGGATAAGGGCCCCTTAAGAGTAAACGTAATGAATTCTAATCACTTCATTCATTTTATGCGATCAAACAAATCACGCCTATCACGTCTGGGATTTTACCTTGCTTTCCCCACACATTCTCTCAAAAGGCGCCGGTTGACAAAAACCCTCTTCCCACGAAGATACATTTGATTTTTTAAGCTCTCCCCTAAGGCCGACAATGGGTAATCCCATTGACTGATTTTAGACAGCGACTAGATAGAACAAGTGTGTTGCCGAGCTCCTCTGTTTGATTCGGATCGAAACCAAGAGTCGAACATTGTTGTGCAGGGTAGGTACTCCATACTTGGGCCCGTGACGGACCAATCATGATTAAGCAGCTGTGCTAGAACACCGTCTGACGTCATGGAATTCCGCAGAAAATTAAGTGCCGGAACATGATTCCGAGAGAATTCATACGCGCGCGGCAGACCCACAATGATTGATAAGGACCCGCTTTCCGTGTGGGATGTTTTACGCTGAGTAATTCCTTCCATCCAATCATGATGACAAATTTGTGAGTCTGGTCACGCAACACCATGGTCTTCTCCGCATTTCACATCATACCGTATCGACTCGACAAATTGATAAAACCTGGTGGGTCCTGGCACCCCTGCTTCATGCAAGTTCTATTCCTCATACAGTTAGTATGAGAATCAGAACACAACGTCAGCTCATCTCCCCCTCTTCCTTGATTTTGGCAAATTCCTCGCGTCACGGCCGCCGGCATGCCCCAATCGAGGCCATCGCCGGTGTGCGGCTTCATTGATATCGTCTGTATGTGCAGAAGTGAGGGCATTCCCAACGGAAGCTAACCAGGGCCAAATAGACGTCACACACGACTTTGAACGCGCCGAACCCTTCGAGATCAGACAGACCTACCGCCTCGAGTACAGGCAGCCCCTCCTCGCCCGGTTAAAATATAGGGATTTCCCTAGCAAAAGAAGGCTATTACTACGGTTGGGTTAGGGTGTGAAGTAGTTAGGCTGCCGATGATGTCTTGAGCCGGGGAAAGGTGTGTTTTTTTGCAAGGTCGATAGAGACGACGAAGGACAAGTCAATAGCTAAGGTACAACTATAATACATGATTCAGGCTCTTCCTCCACTGTAATCGGGGCCTCGGCAGTAGTCCCATCGGTATATTTCCTCATCAGCCGTCTCACAATATCATCCTTATTCCCACCCACCAAAAAGTCCAAGCCCCTTGGCCATTGTCTTCAGCTGTTCCTTCTTTAGCTGCATGAGACCAATATAAAGGTCCTCTGGGGTGTTGTCTTCGTCCCCCAGCTAACATAAGCTCCTCAAAGTCCGTGAGGGTATTCACAACTTCTTCCTCCTTGACGATAATCTCCTCAGCAGTCTCCCAACCCGTAAAATCGATCTCGTCGATGTCTTTGATGTGTATGAGGTGGTCTTGGCTCCCGTCGGGTCTCACACTAATACCGCAGGTTGTAAATGACTTGGCAATCATCTCAGGGCGTTGGGCAAGTCGTTGAATAGCCCGTGAGACGACCCATGTTGTCATTATCCTCTTATCCTTGACGGACCACTCTGTCTGCCCTTGGGCCTCCTTATTTATCATGTAAATAAGGGTTTCTTCTCGTAGCAAGTCCTTCAATGGTCTGTTGACGGACACGTCAAGCGGTTGAAGCTGACCCGTACAGCCCGGCGGGATAAGCGCCCTCGTCACCTTCTGTTGCCGTAGCTGGTCTGTGACTTTGTCAGTCTTGTGAAATGTGGCGACGTCCATTACGAGAAGGAAGTCTCGTGTTTTCGCCTGTACGTCCGCTAATTCGTCCTTAATCCAGTCATAAAATAAGTCCTCATTGTTGTACGCTGTCTCATTGTACGCGACAGTCACGTCTGGTGCGTAAAGATGGCCCTCATCTGCGAAAATCCTGCCTTTTGGGCCGGCGGTGCCGTGGAAGATGATCTTGGGCTTTAGTCGGAAAGACCCGTCGGCGAAGATGTACATGATCAGGGTGGCCTGTCTCTTGCTCCACCCGCTACGGTCGGTCTTGCCGGCCACGGTTTTGCCCCACGTAATTCCCACGTACTTCCATCGAGATATTCGAATGGAATCGGGGTCTCATCGACGTTTAAAGTCCATTTCTTCTCAAAGCGACGAACGGGCGAGTCGAGGATATAATTTATAGTCATTTTGGGTGACTGGTCGTGGCGCAATTGCAGTGTATTGGTGTTGTTAGATACCCGGCGGATAAAGCAGAGGAAGTTATTCGTGACAGCCCTGTATTCCTCAGGGCGACGACTTGACTCTTAGTGATCCGACGCTTGACGATGCCTCGCCGCCGCTTAAAGCCCAGCCACCAACCATTTGAGAATGTGAATACCTTCACTGACTGAGGGTATTTATCTTCCCAGATAATCTGGGCCTGTCTCCTGAACCATCCAGTCGTTACGATAAGCTTCTTGTCCCGGGCCTCCAGAAACAGCCGGAAAAGCTCCTCCTCGAGGTCCGGCCAGTGGGGGGAATAGCTTCGTTTCTTGATGTCAAGGGCGGCCTCCTTATCCCGTTTCCAACGGTATATTGTCTGCTCGGGAATTAAGAACTGGATTGAGGCTTCTTTGGCCAGTGGATGACGATAACCATTGACAGAAAAGTAGTGACCTGGATCGTATATCCTATGATGCTCTAGGAACATAAGGACCTCGACTTTCTTGCGTGGTGAGTATGTATTCTCACGGCGTTGCAGTGGTTTTGGAGGAGTATATTTCCGATGGGACAGCGGCTTCTTCTTTGGTCCTGATTTCCGAGGCGTAATATTGACTGACCGCTCCACAAGTGTCATTTTGACGGAAAAACGGGGTCATGATAGCTTCACATCGGATGAAAAAACAGGTGATTTACGTTGGAAGGGGGAAAATCCCTCAAACATTGCAAAACCCTGGTCTGATATTGCGGGGAAGAGCCTCGAGAGTTTATCATCACATACTAACTATATGAGGAATAGAACTTGCATGAAGCAGGGGTGCCAGGACCCACCAGGTTTTATCAATTTGTCGAGTCGATACGGTATATATATCTCTCTGACACACTCTCTGATCCTTCATTGAGCATCAAGTTTGCCCATCCTTGCATCTTATCCCTGTATCTTTGTTCTAGTTCCATATCTCAACCACTATCGACACTACATCATGGGTGACGCTTCAGTTTACTCCTACCCTTCCCCTCTGACTGGGTACGAAAGTGCTCCACCTTTGCCCGAGGAGAAGGCCGAGGACGGCAAGAGTTATGTGAATCCTCCGGCAGAGAAGCGCAGCGAGGCATACGACAAGTTTATCGCTCCTCTCGACCAGGGTATCCGAGGAGGCTTGTAAGTTGGAAGCAAGGCTATGATGGGTAGAGGTTGTTAACCACAATTTCACAGCGACCTTCACATTTACTATCTTCAGACCAACCCGGAACAATCCAAGTATGCCAATGAGTTGTGGCAACGCATCCGAAGAGAATGTAAGTAAAAATTCGAACAACACTATCCCGTAACCCCTGAGCTGACAAGATCTAGTTCCTGAACTCCGAATCTATCGCTTCTGGGATCGACCAATCGGACCTCACCCAATCGCCATGTTCGAGGTCAACGTCTTTACTCCCGCACAATTTGGCGCATTCGTCTCATGGCTTGCAATCTGGCGTGGACCCTTGTCGGTGCTCATCCATCCCAATGTCGTCCCAGAAGAGGGCGTCGATCGCAGGGCGTCAGAGAAGCGAGATCACTTGGAGAGGGCCATCTGGATGGGTGAGAGGTTGCCACTGGATGTCAGTCTGTTCAACAAGGGATGAAGGATGTGTTTTGTGGCGGATGAAAGGGTATATGGCGTATAAAGGAAATTGCGATTAACTGAACTTAAAAACGAGCACTCCTATCAATAAGACTTAACAATACTGAACAGCAAAGTGCATGCAAGAGTTTGAGCCTGATGACTTTATCGGGAAGTTTCGCCATCCTAGCTGCTTACTATTAGTACAGAGCCTCACTCGGGCGGCTAACACTGTGATCGCTCTTAAGCCAGGAAGAAAGCTGCAGCCATGGCAGCTAACCCGACCAAGGTATATCTCCCGATATCCATAGACTAAGCACTGTTAGAAGCTTCAGTCTTGCCACACAGTTGATCACTATCTTCGCCTTCGCCAAGCTGCTGTATCACGTTACCCACTTTGTTACATAAAGCATTGTGGTTTGATTTTGATCCAGAGGCGGCTGGATGACCGGCAATAAGCTGCGACTACCTATAATTTGACAAATAATAAGAACGCAATTTAAAAGATCACTATCAAGCGACCAGAGTTCCAAGTTATCAGCCCAAGCCCTCACCTGAGGCAATAATAAAATAACCCGGCTTAAGCTATGTCAAAGAGAACATACTAAGCCATAGAGTAAACAAGGTTTAGAGAAGTGAAAAAAAAGAGAGCAATCTTGAAATCCGGCAATTGAGAACCATCCAAAACCGAGTTACTTCAGTGCCGCTAGGACTAACACTTATGCCGACTCGTGACAGTTACCTTATTCAAGTGCGAATATCCTTGATATGTTAGCTTCTGCTATGAGTTGAAACGGTCCGTGAGCTACATACCTCTTTACTCATCGCCGGAGGCAGCATCATCGGAGGCAGCATCATCGGAGGCAGCATTCTCGGAGGCAGCATTCTCGGAGGCAGCATCATCGGAGGCAGCATCATCGGAGGCAGCATCCTCGGAGGCAGCATTCTTGGAGTTAGCATTCTTGGAGCCACCATGGCCCCAGCCACCATGGCCCCAGCCGCCATGGCCGGGCGGCTTGTAGTGTGTCTGGGTTGGCTTATGGGGCTTGGTGACCGTGGTAGTTGATTTGGTGACCGTGACGGTGGCCGCTGGCTCAGTGACCGTGATGGTGCCCCTGTGCTTGGTGACCGTGACGGTGCCCGCTGGTTGAGTGACCGTGGTGGTACCCCTTGCCTTGGTGATCGTGACGGTGCCCGCTGGCTGAGTGACCGTGGTGGTGCCCTTTGGCTTGGTGACCGTGACGGTGCCCGCTGGTTGAGTGACCGTGGTGGTACCCCTTGCCTTGGTGATCGTGACGGTGCCCGCTGGCTGGGTGACCGTGGTGGTGCCCCTTGCCTTGGTGATCGTGACGGTGCCCGCTGGCTGGGTGACCGTGGTGGTGCCCTTTGGCTTGGTGACCGTGATGGTGCTTCCTGGCTGAGTGACCGTGGTGGTGCCCCTTGCCTTGGTGATCGTGACCGTGACAGTTTTGCGCGGCGGGTAGTAATCGCCAGGAACAGCGAGAACAAGTGGCATGGAAACCAAGGGTGCAAGAAGAGTGAAGAACTTCATTTTGAAGGATAAACCAACAGGCTGAGATGTGTGATGCAAAAGTTGGTTTGCGGCTCTGAACAAGTAGTAAGAATCAACTTAAGGCCTGAGTCTAGGATGGGGAACAACAGCTCGTAGGATACCGAGGGGATCATCCTATATATAGACAATTTGTTGTTTCATTATCTCCTCGTACCATTGCAAGATTATCTCTGGACGAGAATCGGTAGCTAGATGGGAAGTTCACAAAAACTATCAAAGCGCTGCTTGCACACTTCGCGTTGTACATTGTTGGCAAAGGTTAGCATCCACCAGGATCTCAGTAAGTTCAGCCAAAAACTCGTACACCGCGTTGAGATGGTTGATGCGATTCGAAACGCGGCAGGCCGAGTGCGTAACAGCGCATGGGGCTACTGTTGAAAACCTCGTATCTCGATTATAGGACTGAACGGCAAAGGAGGCATTCCCATTTTCATCCGTGAGGTCGGTGTCATCGTTGATAAGGTTGATGCAGCTGGAGTAAAGCCTTTAGTTGCAGACCCAGTTGGGGACAGTATAAGGTTTTCTTGTGTTACACAGCATTAGGTGTTTAGAAATTGCACTTTCTGTGTAGATATTATACGACTTTTTGCTACTGTGGCTAGGCTCTGAGAATACGCCACACTGAAACAATAGCAACGGGGATAAGCTCTAGCCACATGTCCAATACTGTACGCTTGCTGGTCATCCACGTATAACTGGAGGGCTGTGGCGCCTGCAGTTACCTGTTGCCAGATGTATCCAGTTGGGTGGTTCACAGCGAATTGCAACGAGCCGATATCGGCTTTAATGTTATCCCTCCGCCTTCGTCCTCCCAACCAACTGATGAACAGTCCTCCGTACTTGGTTGGATGTACCCCTCGAGTTGGATCGTCTTCGCCGATCACTGTACTGGCTCGATGTAAGTTACGCCAACAAGCCCGTAGTCTACCTAAGAAAGACCCATAGCACTATATTTTCGGTAATCTTTCAACAAACAACCATTGCTTGCAAGTGTGACAAAGTCAGGGTCGTGCTTCCGATACGAAACGCAGACTCCGACATCACGTCATTCACATGTACCCTTAATGGACGTCGGTATCACCATGAAACCATCTCAGGCCCGAGGCTTGAGAACCTCAACAGGTTGATGAGGAGTCACTCATGGAACTCATCAGGCCGCAGCCACCAACAATATCCTTCAATGCTTGCTGACGGAACCATGACTGTGTCAAGTGTGATGATGGCAAGCCCAGATGTTTCCATCGCCCCAAATCGGATTGAGATCGCCGATATGAGCACCGCGAATTGGACTCATGGGATAGCGAACAAATGAGTCCGTTGCTACTAACATGCGGCTCGGCCTCAGCCGCCCGGCCCACCGTCACGCTACTACCGCACACAATGGTGTCATCTATCTCTATTCAGACGATCAGATTGAGGCACTGCGAACCTTTTGGACATGATCTCACAGAGGTGGCGTGGCTTGGCTTGCAACTCTCCTTATCCTCTGTCTTCAAACATTCCCTTCTGAGACCCTTGCGGCAGGTTCGAGGGGCATAGCTCAAGTCCGACGATGCGTAACCTCGATTAGGTGAGTCCGCTGGTGGATGGGCTAGGGCCATGCCCCTTGATTGTGATTCCATGAGGTATCTTTGGAAGGTTACGATCCTTGAGCGGTTGCGGTCTAGTTCTATTGGAATTATGGATAGATAGTGTAATAGGAAAATGCAAACGTGTGATTCTGTATTGGTCGCCTGATGCTTGGTGTCTTGCGATTGAACGGGCTGGGATCGCGACATGGAGCCTGGTGGATTTCACGTTGCCGAGGTCCTACCATTTTTTTCTTGTTCTCAGCCTCAACGCTGCCCTCAACTGAACCTTGATCTCGTACCTGCAGGCTAGAAAATGCAGGGGCAATGTGACATCAATCTCTGCGGTATTTTCGTGAACATCTCGTGCCACTGGAAATGGTGCGTGTGCAGGAAGCCTTGGGGTTACCTCCCTGACAAGCATGGAGCATTGAGCTGAGGGGGTAGCCAATTAGCTACTCAGAAAGTAACCTTTGATGCCATCCTCCGCATCCTGACGCCATTGTGGCTGTTCTGGTGAAATCAAGTTAGCCTCGAGCCACCGGAGGCCAAGGGCCGGGTTTAGAACAATAGAGGCCGCAACAAATGAAGGCGACTTGTTCATGTGTGCGCGTCGACATGTTCGAGCGCGGTCGAGTGGGCATCGTACCAAAATATTGCAAGCACCTTGTCTGCCCAAGCTTCGCCAACCTTGTTTTGACGCTTAGGCCTCGACGCTGCGCTTGAAAACCTTGCCCACATACTAGTTAGTCAACCCACACGTAGCTTGAAACGTGGCGCGGGAGGCTATCCTCTTTGAGCTGCTGCCGCAACCCAGCATGTCCATCCACGGTCACATTTAGGACTAATCTAATATTTTACATCTTTTCAGCGGAGATCCTCTTACTGTGATATTTATAATCGGTGTTTTTGCCTCTGCTCGTTCTTCCTCCTAAAGCCCTATTACTTGCATATTGGGCCAAGGTCTACCTCACTCGGGCGGCCAACACTGTGATCGTCCTTAAGCCAGGAAGAAAGCTGCAGCGGTGGCAACTAACCCAACCAAGGCATATCTCCCGACATCCATAGACCAAGCACTGTTGGTTTCAACCACCGGAGACGACGCAGCTGGTCTTTCATGCGCCGCGCTCAAGCTCCCTTCAGATACAGAAGTCTCCTCCACCTTTGAGCTGGTCGCCGTTGAAGTTGCGGATGCCGGAGAAGGAGTGGTCGGGTTCTCAAGCTTGTCGATGCCCTCGGTGATGACAGCAGGAATCATGAGAGATGCCAGCTCCGTGTTGGTGGTGATGAGAGAAGTCAACACAGTCTTGCCCTTGCTGCCTTCCGAGGCAATGTCGATGTGGCAGGTGGCGGCACCCTTCTCCCTGTCGAGTTTGCACGCAAGGTCTTCAGAGCTATGGGCGAATAAATGTCAGATCGAAAATTATACAAACAGGTGGAATTCAGTTTGAAACTTACAAATAGCCAGCCTCTTTATCCCCAGCGAAAGAGTACTGAATGGAGAGGGTGGATGGACCCTGGACCACCGTCTGAGTGCCAAGTATGTGACACTGCACATTTTCGACATGCTCGCCACAGTGAAGAGCGAATGTCGTGACCTCGGGATTGGCATCAACAACCGCGCCGTACATAGTCTTGATTCCTTCCACTGGGAAGAGTATGTCCAAGGTGGTAGTCTGCGCAACAGCCATCGCGGCTGACGCGAGGAGAATAGAGAGTGAAGATGACATTTTGTGATTATAGGCCAAGACAGAATAGACGACTGTAGGATGTAGTGAAGTTTGAAATCGTTGGGGCACCACGTAGTTATGAGAACTCGCTTCCTCGTCAATACCTTGTTGGCTCACTATCGGAACTAGAACCTTCACGAGTAGCAGGGATGAATGCGCCACGTTCAGGTGTGTTTCTCGCCTAATTGGTGTACGCACCTAATAGTTTAATCCCTCTTAGTTGAAGCACCTTGATGACTTGAGCTGATAGCTGAACAGCTTGGACTGGGGAGCCGATATAGCCGTATCTGGCGCCACAAACGAGATAAGTAAACATATTGTTCCTTCACCCAATAGGCGCCCCATGCTACATGCGGAAGAGTGGGAAAAAGCCTCCTAGCTTTGTTCAAGTAGTCTTAGTCGTAGAAGAACAGAAAGGGCGCCATTATCAAATGTCAAAATCCACCGCGAATTGTAAGAATTGGTTAATATTGCAAGGATCAAGGATGAAGTGCCATCTATTGAAGCCAAGCCAAGAGCACAACTCCAAAATCATAGAGCGGGAAGGCCATGAAGGCTGGCTGTCGGATCTGTATCAATATCTTCCTTTGCAATGAACATGCATTTCCCCCTATGCCCGAACTAACGCTCAATGAGGTTGGAGCAGAGATTCATGACACAAGTGAGCTTGCTGTCATACTTGATCTCACCCTCCAGCACATCACTTGCAGGCCCAAATCTGTTCCACACTGGGATAAACTGCCCATTCTCCATGTTTCCGAATCTGCTGAAAGCTGCCTTGAGAACTTCATGCTCGGAAATTTTGTCCACATCTCCTGGCTTGACAAGCTCGGGCCCAGAGATGTAGTCCTTTCCTTGCTGGGTTCTAGTTGAGATGATACCTAAAGTACTTGCTTTGAAGCAGTAAGTGATCATGACTGCCAAACCTGCAGCCAGGGCTGTGGCAATACTGGAGCCAGTTGACTCTTTGGCTGAAGAAGTCTTGTCAGCTAGATAGAGAGGCAAACTGTTACCCCCGCTAGTGTTTACGCTCACGCCAGGGAAGATGAAGTCGTTGTCCTTTCCAGCGTGACCGTAGGCACTTCCATCATCATGGGCTGCGCCAATGAGGAAGAATCGCTGACGTTTGTAAGCAGATGGATAATGCTCTGTCGCGTTAATCTGGTCTGATGACGAGCAGAACATGAGAACCTTCTGCCTGCAGGCTCTCTCTAGCACGGCGTCCAGCAGCTGTTTTTCTTTGCTTCCGTCTTCGGGAACGGGTATCGTCCAAGACATGGAGATGATGGATGCCTTCTTTTCCAGGGCAGCCTCAATGGCCTGAAATATCGTTAGTGCCTGTGTTGAGAAAAAAGCTATTGCTGACTCACAAAAGCCGCAGAAGCAGCGTCAATTGTCGAGTGCCCCTTCTCGGGGCTGATATGTGTCTTGAGTCGAATCGAGTAGATATTTGCCATAGGACAGACCTTCAGGATCATTCTGGCCATCTCGGTACCGTGGCCCTTGGCAGAGATATAATACTGCCCAACACCTCCATCCTGGTAGTCAAACGTCTTGCCCTCAATGGCGCGACCAGAAACGGCCGGATCACAAGAGTCAACGCCATCATCGATGAGCGCGACAACAACGTCCTTGCTCAACTTTCCAAGGTCAGTCGCGGCTTGACCATCAACGACTGATGCGCCTTGCCCGAGTCTTTCTCGGGACAACTCGCTCGTGTCTTTCCAGAAACGGCTCATACACCCCGAGAATCTCTCCATGCAGGTCAACCACTGATGTTCAGTGACTGGGTTCGTTCTCGCAGATGTCTTGGATGAGCCGCTTAACACCTGAATCTCAGTTCCCTTCTTCCCTTCTCTTGCAATGACCTCGATTGTGTGCTCAGGAGGAGGTGGCGCTACCAAAGGTGCACATGGATCCAACTGTTCCCGAGGATCGGCAGCTCCCGTTCCTCACCTGGCTTACCAGCCAAGAGGCATACAAAACTTTTAACGGCATGATGGGACCACATGCGCTGTACCTCGAAGGTATTGCCGGAGACTCAAAACGGACTGCCATGCTCACTCAGCACATATACGCCAAGTACGAGTACGAATACCTAAACATCTGGGGAAAGGATTTGGGATGCTCTGCCTTCTACTTCGAGTTCAACAAACATGACAGCCGATACAACAACATTAAGTCCATGCTCATCTCCTTCATCAACGACATGGCATGGCACAACTGGCGGAAGAGCCCCAACGGTCCAGTCATCCGCACAGTGCTTGAGAACCTGGGATACCACCACCGCTGGTCATTACCGGGTCTCTTTCAGCTGTTCACTTTGATCAGGCAGTGTCCGTGCGCGAACACGTGCGCGATCTTCTTGAGCTGTTTCGATGAATGTTTGGAAGATGAGCGGACGTGGTTCCTAACTAGAGTCATGGAGCAGTTTGGCTACAATGATTGGAACTACCGCATTGTCATCACAACTAGTGGTCCTGACAGTTCGATCAAGAAGTTCATCCCCGAGTCTCAAGTCTTGTCCATGCAAGACTGTCCCACGGGGCCAAAGGGATACGCAATCGACGAGAGGAACCTCGCTATGTCTGAGATTGGGTCAGCTCTGCAAGATTTATTCAAGAAATGTCCATTTATGAAAAAACATGAAACGCAGATCAAGTGTCTCATGGATGAATGCAGCGGTGCACCTCATCTTGGTCATAGGATCATTGACTGGCTGGGTGACTATGGCCGGAGAGCAGCCCGAATCGCAGACATCGGCGAAGAGATCAGCAAACTACACCCAGTCACACCAGAGAATGTCCTGCGCGTCTTTATCGAAAGTCAGCCCAGAAGAAGGCAGCTCTTAGGAGACAGACCCTACCAATGGGTCAAATACGCCATGGAGCCATTCACGATTGAGGCTCTGGGCCACGCAATCGCTGCGGTCACACTCTATCCGCGCAGTTCACCAGAGAATTTTGACCACGCGCGGCTCGCCGAGGACATTTCAAGTATCTTCTGCGGAATCATCATCATAGAGAATGGAGAGGTCAAGTTCTCTCATCCCTCATTTTACTCGGCTGGGTCAAACCATGAGGAACCCGCAGATGCTCATTACCAACTAGCTGCCGCTTGCTTACGATACTTGACGCACCATGAAGTGCAGGAGAAATATTCCAAGTTTTCTTTCAACAAATACGACGGAGACATACTCCAGCGTCCCCTCATTATTCCTCGAGACGATTTTCTTGAATATGCTGTGCGATTTTGGTCTGAGCACTATCGACTCTGCCGCCTGGCTCTATCTCCTTACGACCCCCAATCGACTGGATGGGGAAAAATATTCCTCCAGGACAAAAAGGAGTTCCAACGATGGTCCGAGGCTTGTTATCTTCTTTCAAACCCATTCACGCGCATTCAGCGAAGCTACCTCTCTCTCCTTTGCCCGTCATAGCCGCACTGGGATTGCAAGACCTTGTCAATATGCTGATCTCGGACAACAAGGGCTCTAAGTGGTTCCAGCAGGACCTATGGCTGGCGATCACAGAAGCGTCACGGAATGGCCATGCAGATGTCGTTGGCAGACTCTTGAACGAGGTTGAAGAGATTGAAGACTCGGCGCTGAGAGATGCCATCTTTTGGGCTGCGTCCGTTGGGAACGAGCAGACAATGATTCAGCTTCTGGAAAAGGTTGAATCGCCTCGGAGCTTTCCTTGGCCTGGGAATATCCTTTTCCGTGCTGCATCTGCTGGACTTGAACCCCTGGTCTCGGCTTTGTGCGGGTCTGGTTACGATCTGAACGAATGGAACGACCAATTCCGCTACACAGCTCTGCAAGCAGCCATCTTCTGGGGTTATTACCATGTGGCAAAAATCTTGGTAGCCTCTGGAGCCGACCTAGCTATCCGGGACACCGACGGCAGGACTCCCTTGCTCATCGCTGCTAGGTTTGGTCAGCCAGAGATGGTGCAGTTGCTCCTCGATCACGGCGCCGACATCAACGACAAAGACAATGACAGCTACTCGGCTGCACACACGGCTGTTCATGCAGGCCAGTTTCAAGCGCTCGATTTAATCCTCAAAGCTGGGGCAGACGTCCACTCTAGCGACCCCGAGGCCGATCTACCTCCCCCCATCACTCTTGCAGCGAGTCTCAACAGTAGAGAATGCATTCGTGTGCTTTTGGAACACGGAGCAGATGCACGGACTCCATCGAGCATTGGATCCCCTCTCTGCAGTTGCTGCGACACAGTTCAGACGATTGAGACCTGTCGCTTGCTTCTCGAGCACGGAGCAGATCCAAACGAGTCTTCCGAGGAAAGGGTCATGCCTCTTGTTCGCGCGTTGGGTTCCCAGAGCAAAGAGATGATCAATCTCCTGATTGAACACGGCGCCAAGCTCGACACTTTCGATCCGTGCGAAAACCTGCATGTCAGGACACCATTGTCAAACGCCGTTTGGCAGTGTTCTGTTGACATGATAGAGTTCCTTATCGAGAAAGGAGCCTCGGTCAACTACGCCCCTGAGGGGACTCAATCTCCTCTGTTCGCCGCAGCTTATCAGGGGACAGACATTGAAAAGGCCAAGCTTCTCCTCAGCAAGGGCGCGGATATCAACTGGAAGTGGCTTAATAACTGGACCGTGCTGCACGCTTCCTACGACGCCCCCGAGTTTGTGTCACTCCTCCTTGACCATGGCGCGGATATCAACGCAATGAGTGACGACCATAGCACTGTCTTGATGATGGCCGCTAGATGGGGGCACATCAACACCATCAGGGCAATAATAGCACATGAGAGTCCGAAAGCAGACCTCGACTTGGAAGTCGACCCAGGTGATGTGGGCCGTTCATTTTCGGCTCTCTCTTTTGCCGTTGAGAACCAGAACTTCGACTGCGCTAGCCTCCTCCTCGAAGCTGGAGCCGGCCTGGCCGAGTTTATAGACCCAAAGCAACTTCTTTGGGGCTTTTCAAACCCACTGCTCGAAGAAAAGGTCCCAGAACTGCTCAGTTTCATGAAGCTCTGCCTCCGGCAAGGGACAGATGCCAGTGAGGTCGATGAAGATAAAAACACTGCACTGCACTGGTTGAAGCAATATACCCCAGTGCAGGTCGTCAAGCTACTGATCGACTCGGGGGTCCCAGTCAATTCTCTGAATGACCAAGGTCTGACGCCGCTGGCCGTTGCCACCCAGGAGGGCAACGTCGCCGTGATGAAATACCTCATCACCAGAGGAGCCCGGGCAGATATCTACATCCCACACCTCGGAAGCCTTTTGCACATAGCCTGCCGCCAAGAAAAGGAAGTCGATGACGAAATCTACCTCGAAATGGTGCAAATTCTCGCCGACGCCGGAGCTGATCCCAATACTCCTGGTCCTTTACCTGCTGGCGAGCCTCTCTTATACACCACCATTCCTGAAAAGTCCTACTTGGCTCACCATCGCTCTGTTTTCAGATATCTTGTGAGCGACCTTCGTGTGGACGTCAACAAGGCCACCGACTCTGGAGAAACCCCCATCATCGCGTTAGCCAGACACCACAAGCTGAAGAAGCCGCGGTATCTCATTCGCCACGGGGGCGACATCAACGCCGCCGATAATGAGGGTCGACGCGCCATCCACTATTTTTCTGCTAATGCAGAGCCCTACATTGGATACAGGAAGATCCGCTACTTTGTCAAAGCCGGCGCTGATCTATGTTCCCCGGACAACTACGGGCGGACCCCTTTACACCTCGCAGTAGGCGGGGGAGACCCTGTAGAGTGTGCCAGGATAATTCTCAAAGCAAGTCACCAAGGTTTCAACATCGACTCCAAGGATATAGGTGGATGGACACCTCTCATGTATGCATGCAGGTCCGAAATAGCCGACTCCATGATGCTCAACATGCTCGTGAAAGAATACGGAGCTGATATCTGGCCCGTGAGCTACGACGGCCGGTGGTCAGCCCGGAAACTCGCCAATCTGGTCGCTATTTCGGACTATGATTGTCCACTCGAACTTTTGGAGCCTCCCGAGGACAAGAGGGAGCGCATCGGCCCAGACGGAGTCAAGCAAATCTGGGACCCTGCATTCCACACGACAACGCCAGAGGAGTATATCAACACAAGTTGTGAAAGCTGTCTATTGGTAAGTCGTCAAGTTTTATGTTTCCATGTGGTTACTAATATATCTTGTATCTATAGCCGAGTTCTGGCCAGTGGCATAGGTGTCGAGATTGTACTGAAGCTATCTGGTTCTGCTTCAAGTGCTTCCCGCACAGAAACGAGGTGCACGAAACAGGTCACACCTTCAAACGATGGACCTTTTTTATCGAGTCAGAGGACGAGCGGAGCGAGCACAGCGGCCAGGATGGCGAGGCGTCGGATGGTGAAGAATCCGATGCGTTTAGGGCGGGCTCCGGGTCTTCGGGGACCGAGGAGACTGACACTGAAACCGATGACGATGACGATGATGATGATGATGATGAGTAGATTGAAAGCAGCTGTTGTAGTTCATTCCAAGGCATTTAAGGCTGGGCTTTGGGTGTCGTTGCAACTCTTGGTGAACTTCACGTCAAGGGCTGGGTTAAAGTAGGGTGAACCGAATGTATGTATGTATGACCATGCCTATGTACAAAATTTCATGAGAAAAAAATGAATTCCCTCTCCTATTCCAGCTTTTTTAAATCTTCTTAAACACGGAAAGACTAGAAAGTGCTGCGCCAGGCCACGAAAACAGAGTGTTCGAGTTACAAGACGACCCGAGGGCCTGGTTGTTCATCCAAGCTGGCTCCCAGTAGTACAGTCCCCTTCCACGGTTAACCTTGCTCACAATACTAGCCACCTTTTCAATAAATTGAGTCTGGCCAGCGGCGGAAAACGGAATGTTGCGCATGTCGCTAGGGAAAGCCTGCGCAGGCGAAGGGCAAGAGGTAGGCCAGTTGAGCTCGCTGACAACGATTTCCTTGCCCCATTTGCTGGCCATGTTCTTCAACGACGTCTCAAGAGCCGAGAAGGTAGCACCAGCTCCGTAGAAAGGATAGTAAGAGACGCCCATCATGTCAAAGTCGGAAAGCTTGAGGGCTCCAGCGTTGAGGACGTTGGTGTAAAAGTACTCTTGAGTACCCCAGTCCCAACCCTTGTCGAGGTGGATCATGATCTTGGGCTTGGGGTTGAGGGAAGAATCCTTGATACCGAAGGCTGCGGAGTTGAGAAGTCGGCCGATGTTGTAAAATGACTTGGTCGAACCAGTAGGGAAGAGAAGACCAGCAGTGATCTCATTGCCGATGGAGATAATAGAGGGCGCGACGCCAGCAGATTGAAAGGCGTTGGAGACTTGGAGTGTGTAGTTGTAAAGTCTCCAAGAAAGGTCATCAATACCAGTCGGCCAACCAGAAGGAATCTTTTGGTTAGCCGGATCAGCCCAGGTGTCGCTGAAATGCAGTGTAAGGTAAACACTCAAGCCAGCAGCCTTGGCACGCTTGGCAAGCTTGAGGTTGTAGTCGAGGTTGTAATCGCCGTTGGATGGGTTCACCCAGACGCGCTGTCGGACTGAGTTGACGCCGTTGGCAACCAGGATCTTTTCGAGGGACTGCGATGAGCCGCCGTTGGTGTACTTGATTCCCTTGGCTTCCTCGAGGAGCAGGGAAGACCAATCGACACCTCGATAGGTCAAGGCCGAAAGGGCCAGAGAGCAATAAGAAACGAATGCCAAGAACCGAAGAGCCACCATCTTGTCGTCCGTATAGGTCCGGTGTCTATCAATCAAAGAAAGACCATTCGTTTCAACCAGCGACCACGTCTTTTAAGTAGTCTCGGATCACGGACCTAAAACCCCGTGGTCCGATTTTGGCATGTAACATTGCGACTAGGATGTGTGTTTCTCCTCCAATCAAGGGTCCATATACGTCGCGCTATAGTGTTTCACTGCTTTTTTTTCCGTGAAACTCAAAGTCCTTAATAATGCCTCGTATCAAATAGGGAGACACGTTAGCTTCGGATATAGGACCAGATGAGTAGGTGGCCAATCGGAGGTTGTGAGTCCGTTGCAGGACTGGCTCCTCCGGCTCACACCGCCATGAAATATGGTGTGTCTACCACGGAAAGCGCGGCTTCATGGACATTCTCGAGATCAGAAAGCTTATTTAGAGCCAGCCATGACGACTTGGGAATTTTGTATCACCAAGATGAGCCCGAAATGTCGCGTCAACTTCCTGACATAATGCTGGCAGGGTCAACTATTTCTTGATGAAATCAAGAGAATTAATTGATACAGTGTCTTTGACAAGGGCAGCTGGGCTATTCCTTAATGGTCTAGCTAGTCTGTCACACCCGTGATCGATGAATGCAGATCTTTGAGGTTGCATCCGCGATCCGCACCAATGACTGCCGACATCTGAACGGCAGATTCGGCTGGGTTGATTCGTGTCTTTAGATTCCCGAGCTTTATCGGTGTCATTTCATTTCCGGGGAAGGACCATCTTTTCCTTTCTAGTCACCTCTCAAACTTAGAAAAATGAAGTTGCAGGACGTCAAAGATCGAGGTGCTTAATTACGGCCTCTCCCTCAAGGCAGAATATTACCGTGCTCATCAACTTAAGTCTCCGGGTTAGACTATAAGTAATAAACCATCTCTCTTTAGTCCTGCATGATTCAGATATCCGAGGTTTGCGTGCGAGTAACAGTTTCTATTTAAGTCCAGGCTGACAGGTCATAAATCGAAAATGTTGTTAAAATGAAGGCCGTGAACAGAATCCCAATCATCAGTGTTCTGAGTCCTGCTCAGCTGAGTCACGTGTTGAAAACTTATTTTGGTCCTCTGGGCTTTGCTTGGTTTCATTGAAACAAGCGTCCTTAAGTTCTATAGTTGCATTTTCCCACGACGAAGAACTCACCTCTCAGAGGCATGTTCAATCTGGAATAACTTAGAATATACGTCATCCAATATACGGCGTCTTTATTGCATATTAATTGTCCTGATAACGTACATGATAAGCATGTGCACCAAACAAGTATGTGCACCACTTTTCCTATACCCATAAGATAGAAGCCGCAATAAAAACATCATAAACCATTTGATCAATTAAAACTACTCACTATACTCTTCCCCAGACGTCTCAATCACTACCTGACACGTTCTTGCATTATGACCGGGCTTGCCGCAGACACCACAATGCCGAACCCCCGGTCGCGCCGACCTTCCTTGACCACCACATCTCGACGATTCCGCCACTACCTGCGCATCAACATCCATTTGATCAATTGCTTGCCTTCCTTCCTCTACCGTCATTACCCCTCTTCTCCGTAGTCTAGTCCTTTTTTTGCCCTCCGGCGCCGGCTTAGTATCTCATTTGCCTGTTCAAGGTCTTTGACCCTAGCCTCGAGTAAGGCAAGCTTATGCATGACTATCTTTGTTCCCTTAGAAGAAGACCGTATAGCTTCTAGAATTGACTCTGGGGAGCTGCTTTTTGTGCGTTATAACTCGTCTCTCGAGGTAATCTGACTGAGATTGAGCCTCAAGCACGGTCTTTGGGGTCTTTGAGACCCAAGGCGTCAAGGGTTCAGCCACCTCCTCAGGCGGCGTTGGAGTCCGTAGCTGCACATCAAGCTTCGAGACGACACTTTCCGCGTCAAGAGGAACAAGACCGGCTCCTCTGAAGGCTGATCTGATATTTCTTTCTGTCATAGTGGCCTGAAATGCGGCGTGGAAGGCCGGAAAGAACTCGGTCTTTGAAACGTGGGTTATAGAGCATCTGATCAGATGCTCTATTTCTCGACCGTAAGCGTTCTTAAGCACGCTGAAGCACCCGACGTCAAGGGGCTGAAGTAGATGAGATGAATGAGGCGGCATACAGAGCGTGATAATGTTGTTATCCTGGCAATATCTCTCAAAATCGATAGAATGATGACTTTCATGGCCATCGAGGATCAAGAGACGATAGACACCAATTGATCGATTGGTTGTGCACCGGTCAAAGTGCTTGAGCCACTCGAGACCAGTCTCGTTATCAGTCCAGCCATTTTGGGTCGTCGCAATAGCCCAATCGCCCGGGAGGTTGCTTTCTCGGTACCAGTTGGCGAGGTGATATTGGCCCGCGCCGATGATGAACGGCGGGATCGCCCAGCCTTCGGCATTGATCGCTTGAATGACTGTAATCCATTCCCGGTTTCCAGGCTGCACTGATTTCGGCTTTCCACGCCTATCTGTGCCTGTGACGACCATTCCGCTTTGAATTATACCCATCATAAAGCCAGTCTCATCAAAGTTATAGATATCTTCTAATCGGATGCCGTACTTCGCGATTACGTTCGCCACAACCGTAAACCAGTTACGAATAATAGCTGGATCTTCGCATTTGGCTCTCTGGTAGTCGTACTTCCGAAAAAAACGCGTCTTAAGGTCTAGGTGTCGCTTAACGAAGTTGGAAGCCCAGCGCTTGCCGACGGGTAGCGCGTCGCGGTCGGCGAGCAATCGATTGGCCATTTCTTCAACACTACGCAGTCGCGGGGGAAATCCTCGCGAATCCAGGTCGAGAATGAACTGAATAATGATCTGTTCCTCTAGATTAGATAGTTTGCGTGATTTAGGAATCCAATCGCGTCGAGATTGAATGCCATTGTGCCGGCGACGTAAGGCCCAATAGTTAACTTGGTATAGCCTAGCAGCGCCTCGGAGACTTAAATTTGGGTTATTTTGGAGCGCTTGAAGCGCAAGAAGGATTTGACGTTCAGAATAGGGTTGAGGCATGATTTTTGGTTGATAATTAATTGATCAAATGGCATTGGTGATGATTGAGGGATTTTTGGTGCACATACTTGTTTGGTGCACATGCTTATCATGTACGTTACCACTGAAAGAATCAAGGAAACGTTGTTCGTTGAGTTGACAGAATTGCCACTTACCCTAGGGCTCGAACAAGTTCATGTCGTGCAGTGAGGAGCAACTCTCAGCCGGCATAAAGGTGACGATACATAGCAACTTGATTTTGAAAATATGTCTCTTACGCCCAGATGCTTCAAGTTCAACCCGGACGACACAAGGAGGCCCCGACGGCCGACGCTGAACTCCCCCATCAATCAACCCCTGTTTCAGTTAAACGGTAGAACATTCAAGGAGTGCATTACAAATTAAACGGTCTTGGCATTAATTAGGGAATTATTTGTCTAGATTAGTCCGTTTTCAGACTCCGTGATATGCTTTTGTAACAACACCCAGCTCAATCTCACTCGCGGGTTTATCCCCATTCGTGCTGCTCGCCTGGCCATGCTCCTCCCCAAACGCCGCCCTGTCGAGTCCGGCTTGCGTTTCTGTCGGTGAAGAAACCCGACGACCAGTTTCCAACTCATTCGTCGTAACAGTGACTTCGTTCTTCTGGTAAATCTTGAGTGGAATGCTGTCTCCGCTGTTGATCTGTTCCTGACTCTCCGAGATGCTGAGTCCTGGCTCATGGCTTGTCCCCAACCTCGTTCTTCGTTCCTCACGTGTAACGCTGGTGAGATTTCCGTAGTTCGACCTGAAGCGGGAAGTAGCCTCGCCGGTGCGCTGGCCTGACGATTTGCCATATCTGGCAGCGAAAGAGCCCAGTCTGAAGACGCGTTGAAGTAGTGTCCATGTGAGGGGAAGGTTGGCGGTGATGATGGCTGTGGACACTTCGCGGATGTACCAGTAGATCCACTCGCTGCCGTATGGATCTCCAAGACTGTAATATTTGCTGAGAGCAGCTGCCAGGATCTGATTCGCAACCCGAGTTAGCAAGACCCGGAAAACCCAAACAGCCTGAAAACTTACCGTGAAGATTCCCAGTGCGAAGACAGCGCACAGGACAACCTTTCTCTTGATGGCAAGCTGCGACTGCAAAAACACCGGCATCGGAAGGGCGATAATCATAATGTCGGAAGAAATGTTCATGACGGCGTTGGTAATCATGTGATTGGTCTCTGCCGAGCAGTTCACTAGATCCAAAGTTAGTCGAATGAACATGCAACAGTGGCAACGTCGGATGTTCTTACAATCTTCAGGCGGAACTTGCCAGTAGTGGCTGAAGGGTCTGCACCAAGCGGCAAACCACAGGATCTGCATCACGACGAATCCCAAGACCACGTATCCGGTAACGATCTTGACAAAGAAGTTTTGCCGCAAACTCAAACTTTGGTATCATTAGTATGGTATCGTCAATAGGAAAGGGAGAAACACTCACGTCAGTCGGCCGTACATGAACAAGAGACAGCCCTTGACTCCCCAAAGCGTAAACATCTGCATCTGCTCAGTCACCAAGACGAGCTTGGATCCATATTGCCTGTCGGCAATGTTTTGCTTGTCATTGAGATCAACCTTTTCTCCGGGCTGGATGAGGTTGGTTGGTGTATAGGTCAACACTTTGACAATGACCAACAATATTGTGTATGTGATCTAAAAATTGTTAGCCTCATGAAGAATGGGGTCGTCTCTGTGGGAGGTTACCATCGTGAAAACCATGAGGTAATCATCAGCCAACATGTTCTTCCATGATCCCAGCAGCATTCTTCTCGAGATCCTAGATACGCGTTAGATCGGAAGCGAACCATCAAAAAAGCAAAAAAGCGACTCACATTCTCGAGAGAACCACCACCAGGGTCAGGGCGTACCACGCCCACATCTCAGTGTCGAGATTCGACATGTTGATCGACAGAATGCAACTTCACAAGCTGCCATCCAACAACTCTGAAAAACGGGACGCAAAACCTCGGGGCATGGGAGCAAGGGGGAAGCTGGGGATTTTGAGACCCAGATTTCAACACGCGTCAGTTAAGCTCGTTCCCACTGGGGCCAAAGTCCCACGATTAAGAATAGCAAGGCATGGCTTGAAAAAGACCCGGTTTTCAACACTCAGACCTCGAAAAGTCATCCCATCCAACAACGCCCGGACATTGTCGGCGTCCCCTGCGCACGGTTTTTCGTCCCCCTTGCTAGCGTTGACGGCATGTCGACCACCTGCCAACTGCGAGTCAGAGGCTGTTGATACCCGCCCACTAAATCGTTCTCGACGCCTGTGGAAGCTGGACCGAGCCCCGAGTTAGCGTCTCACGACACGCGCTATTACACAATTTGGGCTCTAATCCCGACTTATCAAACGCCACGAACTGGTGGGTTTCGGCCGGTTCGGATCAAGCTGAGGCAATTTGTTGGTTCACGTACGCCAGACGCAAACCCCTGGATGTCATCGTGGAGCCTCACAAAAGCAATAGACCCATGACCTCGTTGCGCAATCGGAGCAAGGTCTGAGATTCGACACGTGGCGAGGGCCTGTTAGAGTTCAGATGCTCCTGGCAACGGATCCATTGACCCAGATAAGAACCTTTCCATCGGATCCAGGGGCCCCAGGAACAGAGTCGCATCGGAGGCCTGGCTCAGATCAGGCTGTTCGTAATTGCATGACGTACAGGGGTTCTTGTCAGAGCGGGTGAGCCTTTCATTTTTGGGAGTGGCATGTCGCTTAAAGATCCAAGCGAGGCAGACACATCTTGAGGCTGAACAGGCCACAAAACGGCCCTGTAACGGCTGTCACGGCCAGGGCTGAAAAAAACTCTGATTGCCGAAGTTATTCCTTCAAGCCCAGTAGGGTAAGTTCGGTCTACAACTAGAAAACGCCATGCCGGGACTGTTGACGCCACCCGTTCCTGGTCAACATTCCAATTCTTGGCTTTCTGAAAGCCTCAAAAGACGAATTATCATTCATTGTCAATTTTTCACTAAGCGAAATTAATCATGTACATTTGACCGAATCACACAAGTTTGTTGGTCCCTCCATGTTTGAAAGCACTGATCACCCATTCCTCGCCACATCTTCAACACCAACACTGTAATCACTCCCATTCCCACCAATCATCAAGCAGCCAGTAATCTTGGCTGGAGTCTCGTACTTACCCTGCACCAACCACGTGACCATGCAGTCTCTAACCTCCACGCCGGTAACGGTATGGGTGAGACACGGGTCCTTGAGCATTTCGATGCCGGGAATTCTATGGATCGTTAGTCTCATGACAGCCAAAAAGTGGAAACGAGAACCTACTTGATGTAGCCACGGTTAACCAGCTTGCCCTTCGTATCATGGAGGTCACCGTGGGTGAGCTTCAAGACATCGACAAAGAGCTGGTTGCGCCACGTGATCTACGTTGCAATGCCCTTGCATCCACCCGTCTCCTTGAAAGCATTAGAGAAGCCCTTGCTGTCGCCCTCGATGGAACCAGAATACTGAGCCGCACCCTTGGCGGAAGGTTCATCAATCAACCTGATAGAAAGGTCCAGTGAGGCCACCTTGAGGCCGAACTTGAGACCAGTGGGGAGACCTAGTTTGGCTGAGACCATGAAGTCGCCTTCAACCCGTCCACGGGTTATCAAGGTCTATGTTCTTCCACATGACCTTATTCCCACTGTCGCTGACAGTTTCTCGAGCACCTCTCTCGGTCTCACTGGTCTCGTCTTCAACTATGCCATCATGGCTAGTCTCTTCTTCTCCAAGCGATCCAGTGATCCAACCTGACTGGGGTTCATGAATGTCACTGTCTTCGAGATACGATGGCTCGCAACCATCGCATTGACTCGAACCTGAGCCTTCATCATCTGCGTCCATAGAGTAACCCCCGTGAGTCCCAGTCTCTGGCCATCTGTGATCGTCCCAGTAAGGGCAGAGGTGTTCAATACCCTCCCAGAGCTTTTCAAAATCGGACCTCTTGTACCTTGAGTCGTATCTTGGTGCCCTGGGGTAAAACCTGCGGAATTCCGATAGATTGTATCCGCAGGTTACGAGGGCAGCATCCCATAGATCACCCCTATATCCACCAACTGGGGTCCATTCGCCCTCACATTCAAACTCGTTTTGGATGTATGCTGTCATGGATACCGATCGATGATTGTCGTCGACTGTGTAGACTGAAGCCCCTCGCTGGATCAAATAGACCAAGTTTTCCAGCTCGTCACTCGTCGAAGGGTTCCATGCAAAGTAAACGAGAGTGTGGAGGCAAGTGAAGCCCTTCATTAAGGCCATGTAGTTGTTGGTCACACGGGCTTGAATGTTCGCCCCAGCGTCGATGAGAGCAGCCAGGGCATCGCAATTACAATGTCCCCGTGGCCATGAGCCACACACTCGATGTAGCATCGTTCGTCCCATTTCGTCGACTTCGTTAACTGCACCTGAGAGAAATGGAGCGCCATAATGCGTATAAAATCTTAAAGCGGACTGCATTTGTCAGTAGATACTCAGTTTCACATCGCGACTTGAGTCCATACAGCATCCGCTTCGGCGCAGGCTTCCACCAATGGACTGAGGTTCTCGTTTGCATCTAAAAGTGGATCTGCCCCATGCTGCAGCAGTAGTCTCAGAATGTCATTCCGATCTAACTGTTGTGCTATTATCAAGGGAGTTCTCTCGATACGGTGGTTGTAACAGCCTATCGCATCGACGTCCAACCCGGCCTCGATGAGAAGTTGGCATATTTCGGGCCATGCTGTGGCATACTGATGATGATGTTAGTAGTTGTAATGCATGAAGTGACTTGCTGGCCGAGACTTTCATGAAGCAGGCCTGTTCCTCTCTCGTCCTGAACTCTCACATTAGTCTTGCCCTCTGCAAGCATGACCCGGAACTCGTGAATTCGGCCTTGTCTCACGATATCAAAAACTGGTGAGCCACGGGGAATGATGGGGTTGATAGAAATTCTTGGGATGCTCTGAACGCAGTGATCGAAGAGCTGGCCTTGTGTGACGGAAATGTGGATAGTTAGCGCATGGTTCGTTGGCCGGAACGAAAGGCCAGCCACAACATCCCCGTGAGGTTGTTCCTTGTCTAGGGGGCCCTCAGAGGTCTTTTCGTGTACAAGTCGTTTCCTCTTGTTTGTGGTGATGGTAAGAACTCCACAGTCAATGCCTATCTCCTCTCTAAGCCGCTTCTGCTTGATGCCTACGCGTTTGGGCACACTCGCGAGGATGGTCCTGGGACCTTGCATTTTGAACTATTAGCCAGATCGTGGTACTCAAAGGGATCGCTGTGGCTTCGGAGTACATGAATGGGGAAACTCACTGTTAGGGTTGATGGCTATCACTGGAGCGCTATAAATCATCCCCCCGATCATTCGCAGTTCGTTTGGAAGGCTTGGTAGTTCCTGAGGCAGCGATAGCGTGCTCTGGTCCTTCCAGACTTTGTCTCTTGCCGACTGAATCAGTCGCTCCAGGTCATTAATGATCTGACCCGCATCCTCCGCGTCCAGCGTCGACCCGTTGTTGCCGACCAGGCGAGACAAGCGAGAGACACTCTCCTCCAGCTTGGAGCACGCCTCCATGGCTTCCGGCTCGGCAACGCCCGAGATATCTTGGCGCCTGTTTCCGGCAAGCTCCCCTGTCGCTGTTGGGTTGGCATTCTCTGTGCCTTTTTTGTCTAGGGGATCTTGGATTCTTCCCATCTTGGCCAAGATCTGTTGAATGATGCTTTCAGTTGTCTCAGCCGTGCTCGCATTGATGGAAGAGGTCCTGGCGGTGGCTTCAGCCTGAAGTAGCGTGAGATATAAGTTGATTTGGGTCCCGAAGGCTCGAATTCGGTCCTGGGCCTTCTCAATATCCTTGTCCTTCCGCACAGCGCGAAATCTCATACGTAATCGGTCGGCTCGGCTCGTTGAGACGGGATGTAGACTCTTTAGAAGAGCATCGAAGTCGGATAGCGTATTTGCGCAGGTATCCAGGTGTGATCTCAGCGATGCGACGGTCTTGGGCGAAGAAATGTCCAAGGGACATTGTGACAGCCGCTCGAGGAACGTGGATAGTATCTCGACATCTTGGGCGAGCTGGGCAACAGTCTGAGGCGCGTCATTCAAGTTTCGTAGGAAGTCTCGAATGCCTTTCGCCGACTTGATGCTCAAATCAATGATGGCGAGCGCACCGGTGACGCTGTCCATGGTGTTTGTGGTGATGAAAGTGGACAGGTTGGGCAGACTCAGGCTGAAAGATCAACTTTGTCCCTTTGTACGGTCGCAGTTTCTCCGCTTCCGTGGAAGCAGGCTGTGCAGAGTGTCGTCTGCCTTGGCTGACACGGGAGACGAGATAATTGGTGGCTTCAACTTCTCACAGCCTGGTTCGCGATGCCTCACCTCTCAGTTTTATCCCTTTCCACTTTTCTTCCGCTCTACATCTAGGTTTAAAGGTGGTGAGCCTCGTTCCACTCATGATTTGAAGCTCTAGGAGCTTCACTAGAAAGCCTGAAAAAGCGAATCTCGCCATAGCAGAGGCCATCTGCCGGTATTGGCCGGTCAACTTCGGCCTCGCAACCGGCACACTTATCTACCTGGGGGCGACGTCAAGCAGATGTTCTACTGAGCTGAGAGTGAGCATGAAAGCGCCTGTAGTTTGTTTAATATTCTGACACCAAGCTCTATTTAGATAAAACGACCCATACCTATCCGAAACCCCCTTCGTTCTTGGAACTTCTGTCCACTTCTCTGAATTTCCCCAACAATGAACAATTTTACCCGCCCTTACCTGATAGCGGCCATCCCTGGAGACGGCATTGGTGTGGAGGTGGCCGAGGTAACCTGGGATAAGAAGCTTGTCGACGCAATGACAACTCGCATGGCTCAGAACAATGCGTTCTTTATTATAGTTGAAGCCCGGCTCTTGATGGGTTAATTGAGCCAGAAGACAGAGAGTTGGTGAGAGCGATGGCATAACGACATCAAGCAAAGGTTCATACACAGGGAGCCAGTGTTTACAATGAGGAGATTTCTATTAAAAGTAATGAAGTTACAGTATGTTCAACAAAAGAAATGTGTCTGGAGAGGATCTTCACCCGTTCCCAAACTCGGCCAACCTCCGCATCGCTTCCAGCAGTGATTTGCAATAGCTGAGAAGGGCCGTTTCTAAGGTCTTGGCTTGATCATGCTGCAGGTTGAGAAGACCTTGGCGCACAGCGTCGATGCTGGCCAGATGCTGCGCAACGTTAGTTTCCTCTCAGAGATGGCAACACTGAGTCATACATACACGTCCCAGAGCTTCCTCCCCCACCCCCAATTTTACCTTGGAGCGCTTGGAGGAGTTGCACATGACTTTGACTTCTGCTCGAATATCCTTGGTTTCTTTTGTCCATCTCTGAATCGACTTGAGTGTCTTTGAGCGGAGTCCGCATATGGCTCCGTGAGGTTCCGCATTGGTTTCAAATACACGCAGCTTCTCGCGATATCTTGCCAGTAGTTTCATCTCAGACATGGTGGCCTCGAACATGTCGTCGGTGATCGATCGAAGGCTTTTGTGGTGGTTCCTGGCTCTGGCGTAGGGCTGATCCTTCGTGAACAATCCACAGAAATAAGACGTCTTCGTCTCCTTGCGATCGGCAATGTCGATGATGGACCTCTCGATGTCGATGTGAAGTTGACTCAGCCGATCATAGTGCCCAGCGAATGTCAACTTTACGTCAGTCATCAAGCCATCGTGGATCTCCTTGAACAGCTCGGCCTCCTTCATGGCTCGTCGAAATGAGCGCTCCATGGCCGGGGGTAGCGCGAAGTCTCTGTCCATGACATCCGACCGGGTGATGGATGACTTGAGCGTCGTTAGATATTCCGGGATAACAAAAGCCTCCTCGGCAGAGATGGGCGAAATGAACCGGGCTTGGGGAATGGTGGAGATTGTCCTGTTCTTTGAATCGGTGCTCCACCAATTCAAAACTCCTGGGAAACGGTCGATGAACGCCATGGCGACCGAGGGCCATCCCACTCCTGGCTGAGCCATGGCCCACGTCTTCAGAGTATCCCAAAAACCGTCTCCTGCCTCGCGCGGGGTAAGCCATTGGGCGATCAGAATGCAAGCAAACGCAAAAAGTGCTCCCGGCATCAGGTACTGTACGGTTGGGTTCGAGAGGGCTTGGCCGACGAATCTTCCAACATTCCAACCGTTTCTTTGGTGCTCCTTGGTGGTTATACCTTCGTTGTCGGAGTTGGAGTCGCTATGCCGAACATTCTTCGTCTTCTTGTCGCCCTTTCTGGATTTGGTGCGCCTGGATGACTCGGAGGATCTTCCGCCCCAAGAGGAAAGACGGCCGAATCGCATGTTGAACAAACAAGGTGGTAGGAAGGAAGAACTGCGGTTGCTGGTGAGGATGGGTTGCAAGAGAATGGTTGCAGAAACGTTGACCAAAGTGAGACGCGGGGCCACCAAAAGACCTTGAAAGGAGCTAGCTCCCCCTACGGCTGCGGAGAACCCCTTTCCCTGAACACTGTTGGTGCTAGGAATAGCTTGATGCTGTTCAAGAGGGTAGAATGCTTGACTCATTACAGGGCTGCGCCACTTAGCCGTCCGTATGCCTTAGAACGGCGATGGACTACTTGCCATTCACTGCTTACCTGACGGAGGAGCCGCTCTGATGACTGGTTCATGCAAACAGCGCTGAGTAGGATGCGGACTGACCAACGGTGGATGTCGCTAAGCGACTGGGTCTGCAAGCGCCAGACGCGGGTGGCCGTCTTCCAATACCAGGTTGCGAGCCTATCAGAGTGGAGGAGGAAAATGACAAGTCTCAAAAAGTGGAACTGTGAAGCTGTGAATAGAGGAACAATAGAAAGATGCACGATGGACGGGAATACGGGGAATACGAACGTAATGCGACTCTCAATTTCAGCGCGCCACGGCGGTCTCTAGTTCAGGGACAATAGGAAGCCCTATTTGTGAGGCGAAATCGATATTATGAAACTAGCAATCTGGGCAGGAAGACAGACTAACAAGGTCGTATTGGCGATGAAGGTTGCGCCAAGGCCAAGCCTAGACACTTCAGGGATATTGCATGTTGGTTCTGGACTACACATCCCGTGTCCCACACTCCCAGCTTACAGTCCAATCTCCGACACCCATATCCCAGCTCCCCACTTCTGAGAGGCAGATCAGCTCGGCTACTGCAGAACAAGTGACGGGCTGAGACGAACTCCTGCTTCCCTGCAACAAATGTCCCTACTTCTCCTTCTTCCAGCTCTGCCCGCAATTCTTCTTCAGCCACTTGAAACCCCCCTGGGCTTTGACCAGCTCGGGTATGAACTTATCCATGTACACCGCCATGAGTTGGTGGTCCTGCATCGCCTCCGCCACTCTGCTATACAGGGCTTGTTCTTCCTCTGATTCGCGCGGGCTGTTTTGGAGCCGCTGCACATGTTCCGCCCACTTCTTGTTGATGGCGTCGTGCGCCTTGTCGTTGGCAGCCTCTCCGGGGACGAGCCAGCGCGGGTCAGTGAACGGTGCCTCGCTGTGGTTCAGGTCGAGATGCTGGAAGAAGGTGGTAGGTTTCTGGGTCGGATATGTCGTGAGAAGACGGTGGTGGAGTTGGCAAATGCTGATAATGTGCTCGCTTGCAGGCTTGATACGCTGCTTGCCGTAGACCGAGTGCCAACCAGTCATGCCAAGGGCGCCGAGAAGAGCAGATGCCACCATGACTAGGATGACCTGAAGGTTGATCATGCTGTTGGACAGGCGTGAACAAGAGTGGAACAACGTGATGGGTGTGAGAGCTGCGGTATGTGCCAAAGGTATGTTGAAGAGTGGCGATGAAAGATTCAACCAAGGTAGGGCACCGGCATATTTAATGTGGGAATTACAATGAGATGAAATACCAAGGGCCTCTGACGCCTAGATTGAAGGTCCCATGGCGAGCGGGCAGGTAGGCTGGCAAGACCTGGCAGAGCCAAGCCAAGGTTTCAGGACATCTGACCAGAGTCTTGGCTTAAGGAAGGTCAATGACGTAAATGGAACAAAAGCATCCAATCTTTTCCAACCTCAAGGCTTCTTCCTTAGGCCGCAAGGCGTTGGTCTACTGGCGGTTCTCCCTTTGAAGGATGGTTGCTCAGCCACTCGTGCACGGCTGTGGGTGAGATTTTGCCTGCCTTTGGTTTGGATCTCTGGGGTAAAGGCAAAGACTCCAGGACCATTGAAATTGCGACGCAATCTATCGGAGGGTTATTGATGTATGTCTTGGTTTTTATTGACCCTTTATTATCGTGGTTTTGTACTCAACATCAACCACCACTGGCTGTTGTTCATGTGACACTCCAGTTTGGCACGTGACATGGCTCGAGCGGGCTTCTTTGTTTGCAACTTCTCGTACTGGGAGCCTGCCTACTTTCTTCATGTGGTGATTTTTTGGCCTTTTCATCTGCTCATCTGCTCGTCGTGTTCTCTCTGGACTCCTCGCCCACCGTTGCTAAAGTTATCTCTGTGTTGATACAGGTAGGACTCTTCGATTCCCTCGCCCTTCACCTTAGATCTATGGCTTGCTGACCATGGTCACTGCCCCTCTAGGAACCGGCATTGCCCTACTATTCCGTCTTCAAGTTGCAGTCATGGCCCCGACCTCACCGGACAAGCCAGACGCTCGCCGTTCTCGATCTCGACCACCTCTTTACTCCTTCTCGGGCACGATACGCCACCAGTTGCCAGTCATACCTAGACCCTCACAAAGACCCTCCCATTGTCGCCTCCCACCAACCGAGGCCCCAACCGGAAACCATCCTACCGGCCGCTTCGATCGAGCTCATCAATTGGGTCGCTCTTCTCGTCCTATTCGCAAATCCGGGATGTCGATGGTTCCACGGTCTCAACGTTCCAATGCCACTATCATCGCCGGGATTGACCGCTCTCTTCGATCCCACCCCAGTGCACTTGATCAGTCCCGAGAGCCTCCTGCACCTGTTGACTCTAAGCACCGTCAGAGCCCGTATAAACCTCTGTCTTCTATCCCATCCAAGAGGGCACACCCTGTCGACGCGAATAGCGACAGCCGCTGCAGCGACGACCCCCCACAGAAGCGGCATTGCCTTGTTCACCAAGGTGTATCTGAGTTCTTCCACACGGCTACAACTGCCACAGATCTGCTTCCTCAGATTTTATCTATCAATGATGTCGTTTCCCGTCCCAACATCGATAAGTTTGGGGACGAGTTTCCCAAAGAGGATCAACGCCACTCAATGTGGCCTTTGGATTCAGCAAAATCTGATACGGTGATCTCACTTGGAAAACAGAAGAATAGCACAACCGGACAACGGACCACACCAGCAGGAGCCACCAAGGAGCACAATCAGTTGGACCAGCCTACTCGATCCATCGAGCACCAAGTCAAGCCCCTCTCCAAGAGGCCTGGAGATGATGGGCTGCCGAGCGAAAGGTTTGACACGAAGGCATGCCAGCAACTCGAGTCCCCTCGCCGCACAGCCGTCTGCAATACGGAAGGCAGTCCCTATGATGAGCTTCCAAACCCCAACAATCTCTCGGAACCGAAGAAGCCATCTCGGGACAAGAGTGAGACCTCCAAGAGCCCTGATCCAACCACAGCTCCAGTCTTGGAAGGTTGGCCCCTCATTTTCGCCTGTGTTGTTGCATTCATCGGTGGAATGTTCTTGCACGACTTGCGATTCCCCGACCTGCGAGTCCCCGAGTTTCGTGCTGTAGACTGGAACGAGAGGGCCATCGAACTTGAGATTGCGCTGGCGACGATATCAAGAGTCGTTCTCTTTGGCGAGGCCAGTCTCTCCCAACAGAGACTCCATCCTGGCATGCTCCCCGTCGATGGCTTGGCCCATGATCACAATCCCTCGTTCGGGCCCTACCAGAGGATACCAGTACGATCCAAGTGGTTTTCCAACTCAACCGAGTTTCCGCAGTACGAACCTTGGCTGACCACGTCATCTGGGGTATTTGTGCCGGAGCCAGATTTCTTGGAGGACCTTTGGGTGGTTACTCACAGCACTTGCTTAGACGTTAGTTCGGTTCCCATTCCGGATGGGTCATCTCCGTCCAACGACTTTTGTTTCCTCCTTGCCCACACCTTGACTGAGTTGAAAATATTCTACAGATTTGGATATTCTGAATTCGGCTCCTACTACACAGGTACGAGTCTCGGCATGAATGAGGTCATGCTGTCCAACATGGAAATTATACAACAGATGCAGAGGAATGGTTCCGAAGAGCTGGGCTCTGATCAGCTTCGCGCCCGCGCGTTGCATGCTCCATCTACGGCAGCAGTTTCCCTGCCGACCGCTGAACCACCATCTCCTCGCCGCCGGCTTCCAGCTGATACAAGCATCCCTGACGACATACCAGAGAGCTTCATCAAAGATTGGCACGATGCAATGGCAGCTCGCAGTTCTTGGACTAAGCAGGAGCACGCATCAACGACCACTCCAACGTTTGACACGACCGCGTCGAGTAAGATTCATGTCAATCGTCTCGGGCAAAGAGCTAACATGACTACCAGAGATACCGAAGCTTAGAGACTACGCCGAGGCTCAGATGAACAATGGAACCGCGAACCTCTTAGTCCAGCATGTTATCGACGTGATCGTTGGCCGACGCCTGAACGAAACCGACGAGGTTGAGGGTCCAACTTATGGCAAAATCATTGATCATTCAACCAGGCTGGACAAGTTCTGCGATCTTTTTCTTCAATTGAATGATCACGTATCGAAAGCCATTCGGTTTGCGAACAGGACCGAGTTGAACGCCTACCAGCTCAGTAGGTTTAAACGTATCCAGGACGTCGCCCCCTTCCTGCGGGACATTGCCACACCTAGATTGGACGGCATGAAAGACAGAGCCAAGCGAGGAGTCCTGCTACTAAAGGAGACAGAGAAGCGCCAAGCAAAGCTTCAAAGTGAGATTGAAAGGACCCTGCGAAACGGCTGGCTCGGTCCAAGAGTCGAGTGGCTGGGCCGCCGGACCATCTGTTATCACTTACCCGACCTGAAGGGCATGGCCCTTCAATGGAGCCATGCTCGCCAATGGCTGGCAGTGGAGTTGGAAGAAGTATTCGAAATCTATCAGGGCCGGCAGGCAGAGTTCAACTTGCTCGACACGCCGCCAAGCAATCTTTCCGAGAAGCAACTTGATGAGTGGTGGTCATGGAGGATGGAAATGATTTGGTCGAGATGGTCCTTGGAGGATAGACGCAAATATCCAGTGGGCAAGGAGTCGTTTTGCTGGAGAGAGACGGACTGGAACCCTTACGCATCCACGTGGCAGAGGATGGTTGGATGGGTGACGGGCCGAGACAATGTTGACATTCCGTCTCGATGTGGCGACGCGTCAAAGAGACATGGATGACTTGAGCGAGGGCTCTGGACATGTATCTCGGATTGCATGTGGTGGATGATAGCGTCTATAATCTAGACGTTGATAGAAAGGTATGAGTGGCTTATTATAGTAATATCACGGCTGTCCCTCCTTAGCTTTAAGTCTAAATCTCGTGTCCTTTCGCTAGTCCGAGATTTGCACCGAGTTGTCCGGGCTCAGAAGATTGGCTCCTTCAGCCCACCAAACAGGCAATACCGTTTCAAAATCAACCTCAGTATGCAACGCTTCGCAGTCGTGCGGGAGGTGTTGTAAGTTAATAGCCAGGCTGAGCAGGCATCTGGTGCATTTAAACGCGCAGATAATGCTCACCACACTAAGAGCCACTCCAGTGCCCGGCCGGTGCTCTCAAACCGACCGGATCTGTCTATTCTTCCCCTTTTCAGCCGCCTCAAGCCTCCCTTTGTTCCTAGCGTCCGTAGAGCTTCCTTGTGCTCTACAATCTTGATTTTTCTTAGCTATCACGCTCAGAAAAAAAGCATCCAAGTTTAGCCCAGTGTATGAGTCGGAAGAGATGCCTGTCGCAACGGTTGTTATGAGTTTAAAGGATGCGTGGGTGCTCGATATGTGATACGGTATGTCCTCCAATTACAAGATTATTATCCTAAGATTTGGTCGCGCAGCATATTATAAATGGAAGTACCATCTGTTTGTACTGGCATCCGATTCAATGATCTTCTAATCCTATTCCCTCGTATACTCCATGCCTCATCACAACTTCGACTTCTCGGCCCAGAAAGGCGCCAGAGATTCTTCCAGCGGGCTTGACTTGGCTTCGTTTCTCTGCTTGGTCGTTTTGAAGATTCTAGGCAAACCTGTCTCCTCAAAGCTAGCACCATCGCGCACCATAGCGGCCAAGCCCTTGCTGGAAAGAAGGATCTTGGGCATACCGTAACCTGTAAACCCTGCCATGATGAACTGCCCAGGCTTTTCCGGGACTTGGCCAACGTGAGGCATAAAGTCTGAGCTGTAGCCAAGGACTAAGGCGATAGTCAGCGTTATTGTCATTCTAATGGAGATGCATATTTGATGTCCAGAGGATCAACTCACTCCCAGTCCAAACCTTGTTGGTCTTCATATCGCTATTCTCCCACCCGCGGAAGGTTCGCTGCATGTAGTTATCGAAATAAGGGACCGCTTCGTTCACCAGCTCGTCATCACGCACATTGTCGAACCATCGGTGCTTGTTATGCCAGAACGCCTGCCGCGCACCGCCCACAATGATGCTTCCATCCGCCCGGGGGATGAGATAGTCATTGTTCCCCTTGTCGAATCTGATGCCGTACGTGTTGACAAGGTGAGGTGTTTTCTTGCCTTTGGGACTCTCGAGATGACTACAGATACCTCTAACAGGGGTGATGGCTCGCGTATACTCGGGGAGGATCTGTGATGTGTATGCGTTCGTTGCGTGAACCAACTTTGGTGCTTTGATGGCTCCGCGGGCCGTGTGGACTGACCAAAGGCCACCCGAGTCTCGGGTCGATGACACCGACGTAACTGGCGTGTGGGCTTGGATGTTGAGCCCACTCTTAACCAGCTTTTCAAGTATTTGATGCACCAGCTTGGAAGGCCACAGATGAGCCGCCGTGTACGATATGCAGCATTTGGCGTTCTTGACCCCCGAAACCTGCCTCCGATTATTAACTGTGTCCCGTAGCATGAGGTGAACTAAAAATGGTGATTACTCACTCTTTCAGCATCCTCTCGGCCAGTGAAGGCGACATCGGTAAGATTGACGCCCGTGTTCCGAGAGAGACCCTTGTAAGTTGCCTCAACCTCGTCGGCATGCGCTGAATCAAGAAAGACGTCCAAAGCTCTCGTAACGTGGAAATCACAGTCCAGGTTTTCCTTCTCTACAAGGTCCTTGACGGCGTAGACATGCGATGCCTCAAACGCAGCCAGCTCTGCTGTCGCTGCCTTGCCGAAGAGCTTTGTGAACTTGGGAATGTCCGAGAACGTGTCAGGCTTGACATGTCCGCCATTGCGCCCAGTAGCACCGGAGCATATCTTTCTCGCCTCTAGCAGCACAACCGAGGGAGGGTTGGGATTGTCCTTGAGGAGAAAGTATGCAGTAGCGACACCGGAAAGACCAGACCCAATAATCACGACGTCGGCTTTGGCGGGCAGCTCGGGTGTGCTTCGATAGTCATCGAGCTTCTTGGGTTCAGAATTCCAGAAGGAAGATGTGGGATTCGCGACTGGCGCACGATCAGTTGCGTTGGAGGCCATTGTTCAATGCTGTATTTCAGTTCCCTTGCTAGTGGGAAGCAATGGAGGGAGAACAGAGCTTAAAAGACGTCGTCTGAAGAAAGATATCAAGTTTGGCCAAGCCACAGGCGCCGGATAGACACGCAGCCCGCTGGAGACACCGGGCCCAAATAGGAAATATTTGCCTAGCGAACGGCGCCAACATTGCACTGTATTCCGGGATTGGGCGTCGGGCCGTTATGCTATCATACAAGAGTCGGCCAGTCGTCGAATATCCTGTTTCTGGATAAGACTCGTGATGGCCGGTAGCGCATTTTGCGGAAGACTACTGTCTGGAATGGCAGGTTGCATGAGAACAATCTCCCTCGCACTTTGACTATTTCGGGCAAGTGAAATGAGAGCAGTCAACAAGTCTACCTAGGTTGGTGTCTGATAGGTCGCATATCCTGATGAACCCCGCAAAACACCGGCCTCAACCGGACCGGAAACTCAATGATGACAGTTACAGAGACAATCTACTTCACATTGGAACAACATCAGAAGCATTCATGTCTATTCACATAGTCAAACCTGCACGCCCGTAGCGCAAATCAAGTCTTGATCAACCAACCACCCCAAGCATTCAATCCCCGAAAGGAACACTGGCTAGTTGATCAAAGACTGTTCCAAAATTCCTCCTTGTTCATCTTCCCCTAGGCTTGGGCCTCAGACTCCTTGATGATCCTGCGAGCCATATCAGGGATTGTATCGGCCATAACGTCCACCTCGCCGAATATGTCGGCACATGGCTCCTTCTCCAAGATGGTGCAATAGGCAGCTACACGCGGAGGGGAATTTGAACCTGATCTTCTCAACACCGATACACATGGCTTCAGTTCTCACACGGATCTCAGCTAGGTAGTGGTTCAAAGTCTCGTACAGAATCTCTTATCAAAGGTTGCGAGCATCTGCTAATGCACGGTTTATCTTTAGCCTGAGTGCCCATCAGACTATCACCCATGAGCTCTCCGCACAAGACTGCCGTTTCTAGCCGACCAAAGCTATTGTTGAGTTGCAAATGATTACATAGTAATCTATTGTATACGACTAATGGCTGGAATGCGCACAATGGCCATTCTCAGCTTGTTTGGCTGTCATGCGGACCGGGGACTACGCCGGAAGCGCCGGGTCTCTCCTGGATGCCGGTCCCAGTGCCGGTTCAACAGAAAGTGCCATGGTGCCGGTCTCTTCTCGCCGGTGCACAACATTCCTCCAAGTGATATTTCGTGTCAAGCTCAAAAATCTTTATCTATCTGCTTGGTCTCTGCGTCCGCTGCGAGAGTCGGTAGTCAGGAGCTTACGCTAAGACGGTGGCTAATCTACTGTAACATGCAGCTCATTAACCAGCTCCAATAGACCAAGACTGCTCGTTTCACAGCCTCTATTAATACCCGAGTTCTGTCGGGCGCTATATGCACTTTCTCAAGTCACCCTTGGGCCAAAAAACTGATTCATGCTGGATGTATTATAGTCATCGTTAAATGAAAGGTCATGAAATTATTGAACCGTTTGAGATCACCTCGACATCACCATGCCTCAATCTCTAGTACCGTCATACCCTAAAATTCCTACCATTATATCTTCGATCATGGTTCATACCAAGTAACCAACATGAGAATTCCACCGCCTAAAACGCAGAGATCAAAAACAAGCTGCAGAGAGATAACATCAGCACAGTGCCAAATTCAGGGTTCTGCTTCACTGAAGCATTGTCCGACGTGGTGGTCGCCGTGGCTGTCGACTCTGAATTTGAACCAGTCATTGCTGTTGTTATATCCAACGTCGGGAATGCTGTTTCGGTAGCCGGACTATATCCTGGCTGTTCATCACATCAACACTCCAAGCATATCCTCGGGATGGCAGTTGGGATACTCACCAGACCTGTTCCGATTACAGACTCGAAATTATCGCAATCGTACCCAGGGACATTGGAAAGCGTTGCCTCCAGACCCAAGCAGGTGGTTCTCATTAAATACATGCACGAGTAGGCATCGCGCAGTAGTTTTGGCTGGCAACTGCATGAGATGATCTTGGATACGTCCGTTTCTGAAACGCACCCGCGGAAGATGTTGCCGGCATTAACACATTTGCTCTTCAGGTCAAGGCAGAGCTGGTCTGGATAAGGCTCGTAGGAGCTTGGGGGGGCGGTGGTTGGGTCAAAGGTGATGACCGAGCCACAGAGACTGTTCCATAATTCACGAACTCTGTCAAAGTCGACGCCCAAGTCTTCGCGGCGATAACAGAGGCGCAGCTCATTCTCACATCTATCGATATTAGATGGTTATTCACCATTGAATCCTGCAACAGATAAGCGACTTACCCAAATAACGAGTCCAAGTACTCTTGGTGGCAAAGGCAGTCTTCTTTGCCAGGGCGGTCCAACACTGTAGCACATGCATCGCCGGAGCTTAGGAATGAGTCGCACTCTGGATGCGCGGTAACTTCCGAGCCTGCCGCGCAAGTGAGGCTCGGAAGTGTCTCAGCGGAAGCCTCCAAGAGATGTCCTGCAAGGACAAGTAGAGTGTAAAGAGTCTTCATGATGCAGCCTCGCTTTGGCGTAAAAAGGGCTCAACCCCTATCCAGCAATGGACATTGTGCACATTAATATACATGGGCCTCGGCATGTTCACGCAACCCGTCGTACTACTAACTTTACAGCTTGAGTCTCGATCCCGCCACTAAAAGGTGATTATGCAAGCCAGCGTTGCAATCGCTGCGGCTGAACCATTGCTGAACCATTGGCGAGGTGCTGAAGTGAGTCGAGAACGCCAATATTGGCGACGAGGCTGGAAACCGGGCTTGGGGGCTATGGCCGCTTTTGGATGGTTCTACACCCTCAGGGATATCAGCTGAACAGGTACCCTTGGACGTGGCGGGAACCATCACGTCGCTGAGGGAGGCTCGGCTGGAGGACATATACGCTCGGATGTGCCGGTTCTCTTGAGTTTTCAAGCTGTTGCAAATGTCGATATTGAAAAGAATGCAGCAGACGCTATGACGAGCAATACTGACTGGCACAAGTACTTTCAACCAGGTACGTTCACTAATGTGACGTGTTCCCGCAACCTCGGGTCACTGACAGGTGCTTATCTCCGTCCAATAGCCATCTTCGGCACTTGGATCAGGCTGCGAGTCGCTTCGCTTCGGCTGAAATGCAACGAATTCGGTCGACGCTTCTCTAAATGGCGGCATCGTGTTCCAGCCAAAAGGCCGCCCCTACTTCTCACGACTGGGGGCATGGCTCTACAACTGTTTTTCCAGCTCGTCATGATAGTTTTCATTTGCGCCCTTTGGCACATATCGCAACGTAATAACGGCCTTGCCACTGTGCCAGACAATGACAACGCTTCCTTTGACTCGAAAGGCTTCCACCCAGCCTCCATTTGGAGCTCATCCATCGTCTGGGCCACAGTCCCGGCCTGGATTATCTCGGCATACTCCTCGTTGTGGTCGGCCATGCTCGAAGCTCTCAAGAAAGTCCAACCAATCCTGGAACTTGACAGGCCCAATGCGACACGGCATACGAGCGCTCTGGTATGGAAAACGTGGAAGCAAAGACTGTTGTCCATCGTTGGCCGAAAGCCGTCTCAACCACAAATGACGACCCCGAATCGCTCGACCGCCAAACGCACACTACTTCTGGACTATGGGGAATGGCCAGTACTGAATGGGTTTAAAGCCATCAAACAGGGCCACGTGCTCCTAGGCATAGGCATGCTTCTGCGCGTGGCCCTCTGGACAGCAAGCGGTCTCTCGGCTGCCATCTTTGCTGTCGCTCAAGTGCCCCGAGAGACAGATACAGGTCTATACAGTGACAAATTCTTTGATGAGTGGCTAGGATGGGACGAGGGCAGGGGATCCAACACTTCATCATCAATACCAGCCATGGAGATGGTGAGTGCCACAGTTTTGAGGGGGGGCCAGAACTATTCTTGGACGACAGCGACGCACTCTTTCTTGCCCTACTTCCCAATCGAGAAGAATGCATCTGGAAACTACACCTTTGACACGGAAGCGTACTGGGCGACGGTTGAGTGCAACGCCGAAACAGAAGAGGACCTAGTACGTGCCGGCGCCCTTGAGCTCGCTCTCGAGGAAGATGATGAGTACGACTCTGCTCAGCTTCGGATCAGGTTCAATTCAGGCGGCTGCAACATCTCCAAGTGGATGAACCTCTTCAACAGCACGCTAAAATACGGAAAGTCATGGTCGGTTGTCGACTGTGGCCTGGCTGCCGGTCGCATGAGGATCGGCATGCTTACTGGCACATACAACGCCTCTAAACGATTCCGCCTCTCAAACCTCACCGTCGTCACCTGTATGCCAACGATGTATCGGTCAAAAGCGACCCTCGAGGTTTTCCTGTCGAACGATCCCTTCATAGCCAAGGTGCTCAACTTTACGCAGCACGACAAGGAACAGTTCTGGCCGGGCTTTTCCCGAACCTGGATACAAGAGATTGACATGTACTCGGTGTTCGATCCAAAAGCCTACATTACCATGGACAGCTTCGCGCGTCTTGTCGTCGGCCACGCCTCTAACGAGCTAACCCTCGAGAATATTCCCGACGGTGAAACACTGCTCAGTTCGTTTCAGACTGTATTCCAGGCGTTTTTTGCCAACTTTGTCTCTCTGCAAGCCTACTATCCCGCAAAGAACGCCACCATCACAGGGAAGGTGTCACGGCTGCAGTTTCGCCTTTTCGTGGTCAAGTCACCAGCCTTTGCGGTCGTTGGCATCATTGCGACTGTCTTCTGCGTTACCCTGATTCTTCTGGTCCATCTACGCGAGAACCGGGCCAGCATGGAAAAGTTCCTTGACCTGATGCTCGGAAACGCTCTTCTGTTCCGCCGAAGTGATGGAGTCGAGCCTTTCTTGCAAACACTCGAAAACCGAGCCCTTCAGACGCAGCAGCCGCCGGAGACCGTTAACTTGGTCAAATTTGCGGAAAAACAGAAGGACATGGAGAGCTGGCCCACGTGGATGGACAGTACAACCGGAGATGTGTACGTCGAGGCACCACCAACTCCCCTCCCACGTCCTCCTGGTCTGCAAGCAAGTGGCAGTGGTAGTTCCCATGCACCGTTGACACCTGCTGCTGCACCGACAGCACAGAACACCTCGATCCCCATGCAGACTCTACCGCGTCAAAACTCAGGGGGGATATCATACACAAGCTAACCCTTGATGGAATGGGCATTTCTTTATTCTCATTTTAATGGGCTATGTGATAGGGACTGAGTAATTCCTTGGTATGAACATCACCGTTGGCTGAGCCACGTCTAATGTGACGGAGTACTTCAATGAAAGCGGGTAGTTTGTCAATCAGTGTCGAGATTTAATTAACGACAATGATCACTCTATACCCATTTCCGCGCAAGTATTCGAAACAAGCGCCCAGGCAAATATGAAGATGAAAGCAGCACTGTTCTCGTTTAAGAGTTATCGATGAGCGTTGGGGATGTTCGTCTGGTTACTCCGTAGGGTAGCATGGCCTGAGCCACGCTGTTGGCCAGGCTCCTCTTTCCGTACCCTGGTGCTAGGGATCGGCGCTCATTGCATGCATGGCGTATTGTAGAGAGGACACAAGGGTTCTTGGGCGGATCAGACAAAATACCACATTACATAATTCCCAGAGTGCCATCTTCGCCTTGAACCTCAGTTTTTCGACCAGCCAACGTAGGTGAGAGAATCCTCTGAACACAACCTCAGCGCAGTGTCAAGATTCAAGAAACATAGACATGACGGAACACAAGTCGGTCGCCATTGTTGGTGGTGCGTGAGTAATTCGTTGAATCAGGCCGTTTAAACTGACCGAAGGTAGCGGGCATCTTTGGCTTGTCCTTGGCCGTGGCCCTGAGCAAAAGAGGTGATGAATGGCAGCGAAGCAACTATCAAATCCCTGCTGACAGGCTAAAGGACATATCGTGACTTTATTTGATAGATATCAATACGACGAGTCTACGTACGCACCCGAGCACGATCCCGACGTCCAAGCTGCCTCGGTCGATCACAACAAAATTGTGCGTCTACTCGCCCTTCCAATCGACCTTCTTAGGCTAACCTGCACGCTGAAATAGTTCCGAGCTTCATATGGAACCAAGATCCATTACCAACGTCTTGCACTCGAGAGCCGTCGCGCGTGGGAAGCGATCAACGAGACCACACACAACGAGAGTCCATCTTCACCCCTCTTCAATGCATGTGGAATGCTTCGCGTTCAACCGACCGCCCAGCTCGGCGCCCTAGAACGCGAAACCTTAAGTAACATGGAGCGTGATGGAATCAGAGATACCCAGTTCGTCAAGAGTAGCCCTGAAGATTTGGAACGTGCTCGAGAGCGTGGTTGGGATCAAAAGCTCCTTACCTTCAACATCCCGGATACGTCGCCGCAGGAAACCTTTGAAGCAGTCTTGGACTCGCTTGCCGGTTTCATGCAATGTAGTCGAGCATGTGCCTACTTTTATCGAAGAGCCGTTACTCTGGGTGTCGCATTTCACTTTGGTCCAGAAAAGGGCGCCTTTGACGGTCTGGTCGAGGAGACTGCCGGCGAGTCTAGGAAGGCAATTGGACTGAAGACCAAGGACGGCATTTTCCATAAGAGTGACATTACAGTCATTGCGGGTACGGGTCTCTATAATCCTTCATGAACAAGCTGACTCTTGAACAGCGGGCTCATTTTCGACGCAACTGTTGCCAGAACTGTCGTACCACATCGAATCTTCGGCCGGCAGCGTCGTCACGTACAAAGTATCCCCGACCGATACAGAGCTATGGGAGAAATACTCGCCCGAAAAGTTCCCTGTCATCACGTGGAAATGTGCCCCTCGCGATAAGCAAGGAAAAGACACTGGGAGCGTTTACGTGTTTCCTCGGACGCCTGAGGGCCTGATCAAGATTGGATACCGCGGTATCAAGGTGAGAGTCAGCCAGAGTCGCTTCGTGCAGGTAACATCTAATAATTCACTCAGTTCACCAATTTCCAGCCAGCTCCTCCAGAGTGCGGCTTCACCCAGGATGGGAAATGGTCAGTTCCCTTGTCACCCAAAGAGTCTCGTCTTGTTCCAGAGCCTGCTAGAGAGGCCATTCAGAGGTTTGTATCCATTTTTCTGCCCGAGTTTGAACATCAAAACTTCTTCTCGACCAAACTCTGTTGGTACACGGACACTCTAGACAACTCCTTTCTGGTATGTTCGCCATTCACGCATCACCTTGCCCCGACTGAACAATAATAGATGGACTACGTCCCCACATATGCCGAAAACTCAGTCTTCGTCTGCACAGGTGGAAGTGGACATGGGGCCAAGTTCCTTCCTGTTCTTGGAGAGCATGCAGCCGACATTCTAGAGCATGGGGATGAAAGTACCTCGTACATGCGCCCCCATTGGCGATGGCGCGAAGACGCACGTAGGGGCAACGGGCTGGAGGAGGGTCCAAATGGGCCACGGAATGTTGGTAGAGGCTAGCTCAGTACAAGGTCTCTTCGGGCCGTCTGACTCCTTCATGGATCAAGTTCTGTCAAGACGATGTTTTTACTGCGGCCTTTTCTCCTTTCGATGAACATCCCAGTTACTCTCTGTAGACGAAGTGTCACACGCGAACGAGAAATAGCTAGGTGGATGTTATCCAGATACCACATGCCTTTTCTCGCTACGATGCGTGTCATCAGGGTTCTGCCTGTGGCGGGACGCTCCTTCAGTGGAATACCCGAGTGGGAGTCATGTCCGACGATCAAATCCCACGAGGCAAATCCACCGAAATAGATCACAGGGGCTTATTCCCGCTCGGCATCTCCGTAGTTTACGCCAGTCAAATGCGCTTATAATCAAGCATCAATCGACGTTGGTTCAGCGTACGACCCCTTCGACAGGGGTAACGGAAGTTCGGAACATGGACAAAGAGATGTACGTGTGGGGGAGCTTGCAAAGGGCCTTGAAATCGAGACATCTCGGGTGTGATTCGTCATCGGACAAATCGATTTGTTTTGCTAGAGATTGCGCAGGGATGTCGATGTGGATGACCTACCCTTATGGACACGGCTGATCGCCTCCCAAAGCGTGGGGGTGGTGTTGTTCTCTCCCTGCTCCTTACTAACAGCACGAGTGGGAATTAAGACAGAATCTTCGACTCTGTAGTACTCGTAACTGGGCGCGTGCCGTTTTATCCGGAGGTGAAGTGTTGGCCGTGGATTTGCCCCTGAAGCCGTCACTTGCCATGACAATTCGGTTGCACGCTGAGCTTCAGTGAGGGGTTGACGACATCTCTGTTGCCAGTGGCAAAACTATATAAGCTTGCCAAGGTCTTGGCTGAGTATAGTATCGAAACCAAGAGGCATCTTGAACAATCATCGTCTCATTCTCACGTACTCTCCCGTGTTAGTCCCAAGGCTGACGGTTCCCGCCATCTCGACATCATGGCGGAAAATCATATCAACGTTGAAAATGACAAAGCTAAAGACAGTTCAAAGGAACAGTCTGTTGATGTCCAAAAGACCAGTCCGCATGTTACGACCACAGGCGACCGGTCTGGCCCTGAAAACATCGTCGACAACAAGGATGTTGATGACACGACCGTCTTTTACAACCTCAACAAAGACAAAGTCGACCACATAACCCCAGAAGCAGAAAAAAGGCTAATACGCAGGAATTTCTGGTTCCTCCTAACTCAAACCTGGTGGATCGCTTTCCTCATCCACCTCGACAAGTCGACGCTCTCGCAGGCCAGCACCATGGGGATATTCGACGATGTCGACATGTCCAAGAAGCAGTACAATGACCTCTTTGTCCTGTTTTACACGGGATATCTCGTCGCTCTCTGGCCGGGGGCTTGGCTCTCGCAAAAGACTGGGCAGAAGCAGTTCATTGTGGGATCTTTGTTGCTGTGGGCGTTTTTGCTGGGGATGCATCCTTTGGTCAAGACTGGCAAGCAGATGATGGCACTGCGTTTCATTCTCGGCATGGTAGGCAACCCTCACCTCAACAAATCCATGGTTCGTGGGCTAACTTTATTTCCAAAGACCGAATCTCAAATCGTCCCGAGCACGACAGTCCTCCACCAAGCCTTCTTCCCTCCCAAGAAAAGCCCTTGGGTCCAGCTCCTATGGTGGGCATCAGGCAGTTTCGCCAACGTCCTCCTCACCATGGTAGCCTACAAGCTCATCCTAGAAGACAACGCGCACGCTCTTGTTGGTGGAATCTCCTCTTGGAAATGGCTTCACATCATTTGCGTCATCTTGACATTCATCGTCTGCGTGCCGCTCGCCGTCTTTCTGCCTAACTCGCCGATTGAGGCCAAGTGGCTTTCGACAGAGGAAAAGATTCACACGATTGCGGCGATTCGCGAGTCTCAGTCTGGCATTCGCAATTCGACATGGAAGTGGTCTCAAGTCCGAGAGGCGTTTACTGATTTCAAGAGTTGGTTATTCATGTATATTCCAAATCATCATCTTGCTTGTATACGCACTAATGAATGATTTACAGCATCCACATGTTTTTCAACGAGCTCCCAAACAACACATCTCAGCAACTTCCCCTCATCGTCGTCGGGTTCGGATTCACACCCGCTGAAAGTGCTCTCTTCAACATTGCAAAGCCTCTCATCGGGTCGTTCTTGGTCCTCGTCTCTGCCGCCATGCTATACGCGACAAGTCTTGGCACAGGCTACACTTGCGCAATCTCGTACATTCCATGCTTTGTTGGCGGTATCATTGAAGTCGGTGCTCTCTATCACATTGATGTCCTGTTTTGTACTGACTTAGATATAGCTCGCTGCACCGTGGTCAAACAAGGTTGCCTTGGTTGTTGGAACTCAAATTTCTACGTTCAAGCCGTCTTACCTGCTGGGCCTGTCTTGGGCTGGGACCACAACGACCGGCTACACCAAGAAGCTCACAGTTCTATCAACTTGTGTCGTTGCTGCATCCGTTGCCAACATGATTTCTCCAGAGTGAGTCAAGTTCTCAATCTACTATCGAGCCAGTTCTGATAGACTGTTGCAGGTTCTGGCAGCCACAGTACAAGCCTCAATACACCCTCCCATGGTCCTTCATGACCGCCTTCTGGTTCATTTCCCCTGGCATGTGTCTCATCATCCGCTGGTATCTCGTCCGCGAGAACAATCGCCGCCAGCAGATTCTCGAAGCCGACGACACTAGTTTTGAGGAACACGAGAAGCTCGACACGGGAGACCAGGTGATCGATATCAGCAACGAGGACTTGGACCAGACTGATCGGGAGAATCTCAAGTTCATTTATCCACTGTAGCTGAGCATGAAGTAGTGATTGGAGCTATGGCACGTTTCTATGGACAAAAAGGGGGCTTGGGGACTTGGGTTCTGGTGATCATTTTAGAATACCATGTTCCTCAGCACAGGCAAACTTATCCGTAGATCTCAATCCACTTTTTGAAACATATCTCAACCGAGCGTCGGGTCGATAAACAGCATGATAACCTGAATAGCTCTCGACCAACCCTACCTGATCCACAGAGTCTCTTCCCGTAGGCCACTCGTCTGTTGCGCCCCCAGGCCAGAAGCGACTTGGATCTCCACGCTCCACCGTCATTCGATGAAGATGCGGTGCCGTTCGTAGCCTCCACCGAATCATTGGGACACACGTCTGCCTCCAAAAGATAAGACGTAGCAAGGGCCCAATGAAGGTGAGTAGAAATAGAAAACCGCCAATGAGAACAACGACGAGAATAGACACACCTGAAGTTGTAATCTTCCCAGGTGACTCCATCAACGTGAGCCGGCAGGTCTCCAGTTGTTGCGCTGTTGCCTCAACTGCCCATACAGGGAGCTTTGACGACACATAGTTGCGCCAGTTTGACACTGCTCGCGTGGCAGATGTTAGCAGCACCATGCGACTTGCCAGTGCCAATCGTACAATTTCGGCATGTCCACTTATCTCCCTTGGAGCCAGCTGCGTCGATCCGAGAGAAAGGGTGCGGCTGGCATAGACAGACTCGCTGCTACCAGGGATGATGGCGAACAAGGGAACCCATGTGTTTATCCACATAAGCTCGAGAAAGCCCAGGTTTCCGTCTTCGTAAGATCTCGAGCTGTTGATATATTCGCCGACTCCGTCGTTGCCTCCTAGCGATATACAGCTCTCTCTTCCTCCCGGGCAGTAGGCGTAGCTGGTGTTGCACATGATGGGTACAATAGCTCGCTTGTATCGATATCGCCCGCCGACTTGAGTATTGTTTGTGGCAAACACAGGATCATCGCTCGTAGTCGGGCTTAGTATCAAGCGGACGTGGTAGAACAAGATGGTGAGATCGCCGTCATGGGCCAGGGTATTGTTGGGTTCCCACATGGAGATCTTAGAGAACCCGCTGAGGTTGAAGTGGGCAAACAAATCGTACCCATAGCAAAACCTCTCTTCGAGGTTAAACTCCTCAGTGACGTACTCATCTCCGCCAGTGCCGCTGCCGCTGCCGTATAGTAATCCATAAGTATTCGTCCCGTCTTCCTCTATTCGCAGGAACTTCCTGCGATACTCTGGTTTGTAGCAAGTAGTCAACACACCAAATTCGGCATCACGAGAGGAAGACTTGCTGCCAATCCCCACCTCGGACTGCTTCACCCAGTAGTTGACGTCGACTCGGAAAGAGTTGTTTCGGTCGCAGGCTGGAGCCCAGTCTGGACACTCTGAAGATATTGCCACGCGATCCTTGTCGTTTGAAAGACCAACTGCTGAAGCATTTGATCCGCTGTAGTTATATGCGTGCGTGTCGGCAAAGCGGAGCATATCCCAGGATAGTAATCCATCGTACTGGGACTGGGCCATCCAATTGCTATAGTTCAGAAGCGGACTGCAATTTTCGATCGAACCGGGAACTCCTTGCACAACGGGTATTCTCCGAGACAAGAGTAGAGGAAAGAATATTGGCACCACCGTAAGCACCAGTGCGCCGAATAGCCAAAGAATTGAAACACCTTTGGCTGGTTTGCACTTTGTAGATCCCAGACATCGGTATGCAGGCGTGCTGACCAGCGCCGCCTGGGGGTTCATAGTGTTTGCCATCGCGACTCTGACCTGATCGACGTCCCATGCACGATGATGCTCAGGGAGAAGCCAAAACAGGCTCATCGAGTAGGGTCTAAAAAGCCGAACTGCAACGGCTTGGTAAAGGAGGGTGATGAGAGCGACAGCAATGGCCCAGGTGCTGCTGCTTATGACGGTCGGCCATCCATAGCGAACTATGGCGTCCCATTTTCGCATCTGATCCTCCGTGTAGATGCCACTGCCCGTGCTGTTCATGGTTGGATTCTGTGCTCAGAAAAGTTGGGTTATTTGAGGTTGAGGGAATATTTGATAGGATGGGCGGTAGGGTGCGGTGTCGAGTCAAATTCTTTCTTGGCAGAGAAACGAATGCATCAATTATATGAGCTACTCCCTTCATCAGCCAAACAGGCAACTCAGCTGAAGCGGCAACTTCCTCAACCTCCGTCGTCAAATCAGCCTTGATACCACCCCATGACAGTGTAAAGCGAACCTATCCAAGGGACGCAAGGCAGAGACAGAGCGGCGTACAAACCTTAACTGGAGCAACCAATCTCTGATGAGGCCAATGGCCGTTACTAGTGTTAAAGTTGGGGCTTTGTTCAAACTCACGATTAAAGACGGAGAAACAAGAATCTGACAGCCGAACTAGCGTTCTGTCAAGGCGTTTCCGGTTTTCCGGTGACAGTTTATTTTTACCATAGGGCCTCTGACATGAGAATTCCATCACCAAGTCCTAAGTTAGATTGCTGATGTAGGTACAGTACGCAGTATGCAATGGCTCAGACTGGGCGGAGGACTTTTAGAGCGACTGGTTCCATCGTGACGTACCATATCACCCTCAGCTGGAACTTCCAAATTATTAAGGTACACAAATATCTCCCAAACAGTAGCCGTAGATATTTGCACATCGTAGTCGAAATACCTACTCTTTCAGTGATAAAGTGAGATTAGGCAGTGATCGAGTTGCTACAGATGGTAGAACTTAGCACAAGTCACATTTTTCTCAACTACTAATCAAATAGCTACCCGCAAAATCCTCATTCACGGGCGATACTTTTCTTATTGGGGTATTACGCATGCTGCTTTCTCTCATGGGAAGACAGTTTCTTCGAGTTCACTCAGCTCTGTTCAATGCGAAGTTCTTTTCCAACAAGAGCTGCCTGCGCCGTTCAAGATTCTTCCCCCTTGGTGAGGACTAGGCATGTTGAGCAAAGATTCTATTTGAATCCATTTTCTTCCCTATCTTCCTTTAGAGATGGCAATTCGAACATAACAAGATATTTCTGAGATATTTTAGTACTGCCAAGCTACTTCATCTGCCGCCGTACAATCCACACGAGATGCTTTCCATCCCTAGGGTAGGTAGGCATCTGAACAATGTAAGCGAGCGATTCACATGCAGCGTCTTATCGCTCATCACATCAATGTCTCACTTCAATGTGGGGATCTTGAATAGCAACTCGACTGTCTCTCCTAGGTACTAGTGTAGGATATGACAGGTCATGCATGAGTGGCTCAAGTAACTAGCGATGTGTCTGACTGGCTGTTGCATTACTGCTGACGTGGTGCTATACGTCTCGAAGTGCCTTTTCTCACTACACATGTTCTTCAATCCGTCATGGCTTGTATAGTTGGCAATGCCCTTGGGTGAGCGTCGATGGGCTTCGAGCTTCATTATCTATCCCATCTAGGATGAACACAACCCTTGGGCGTATTTCTGAGTTTACGGCCGCTGCAATTTGCGCCTCTCATATGATTGATCTGCATCATTCGCACAGTAGGTCTTACTTCTTGTCAGCTCTGAAAGCGGGGAAGTAGGGCCTAGAAGCTCGATACGGCTCTCCAAGACCTGCCACTAAACGCATACTACATATGTGGCAGCCGCAAAGCTCCCCGGTTGGCGACACATTTGAGACATGGCAAGACCGGCACGCGAATTACGACCGTTTCGTGAATGATGGCTGAGTCTGAGAGGGGTAACGCATTCTTCATGCTGAGGGGTTGCTTGTGATGCCCAGCGACGTTGGGAAATCGAGCTCTCAACGATGGAATTCTGTGAGCAAGAAAAGCATATAAACTTGCTCAAACTACCAGCAACTGGCAAGCTACTGCGAGCTCATCAGCCCATTCTTCTATACTCCCAATTATTCTACTTGTCCCACTACTTGAACTATGGCGCCTACTATCCCCTCCCCAACCCCCATCATTGGCATCCAAAACCCAGGCGGCAAGCCCAGCCAGCGTCTTCCCGTCGACGTCTTCCAGAGAGATCACCCCATTGCCTTTGCTCTGTATGTACAGGCTCTCGCTGCCTGGCAGGCCAACGGCAATGAGAAGTTTGACCAGGACAATGCCAATGGCACGAGCTATTTCCAAGTCGTCGGTAAGTGAGCGCAATGCTAGTTATACTCGCTAGGGGAAACTGATGCCCTGTAGGTGTACACGGCGTCCCCTATGTCTCATGGCAGCAGGACCCTACCGCCGAGACTGTAGCAAACATCGGGTACTGCACCCACCGAAGTGTCCTGTTCATCCCATGGCACCGACCATACCTGATGCTCTACGAGGTGAGAACCACATACTGATATTCTGTAAAGTATATTGACCCTGGAAGCAAATCATCCACTCGTATGCCGAGGAGATCGCAAACAAGGCGACTGGATATGCTGCCGAGGCGTACAAGAAGGCCCTCCAAGATGTTCGGCTACCGTAAGCCTTGCCCTTCTCGTACTTTGATATTTTACTAAATTGCTTAAAAGGTACTGGGACTGGGCCAGCGATCCTCACCTCCCCGCCGTCGTCATGTCCCCAACCATTACCCTCACCGTCCCCGGCGACTCTCCCAACTCCCAAAAGAAGCTCAATCTCGACCACAACCCCCTGTACTCGTATAAATTCACATCCAAGTTCGCCATCAATACAATCCAGAACGAGATGGGCTGGGAGAAGACTGACGCTTGGGCCGAGTCTAAGCGCTGTCCCGACGCCGATGGTCAGAGCAACCAGGAGATCGCCAACGTCCAAGTTGGAACCTTCCATATCTTCAAGAGTCAGACGTTCCAGTCTCTCACTGCTGTCAAGGACTTTGATCAGTTCACTTGTCAGGCTTGGAGGCCCAAGGAAGTGCCACATGCATACAACTCCGTTGAGGGTATGCACAACAACATCCACAACTACACCGGTACCAACGACACGGTCTTGTATGATGAAAACACCAAGCGTCTTGGAAGCATGACGGACGTCCAAGCCAGCTCTTTCGATCCTGTCTTCTGGCTGCATCACGTCAACTGTGATCGCCTCACTGCTCTCTGGCAGGCCCTGAACCCCAACTGCATCATCAACGAGTGGCCATCTTTGAACGACCGCTTCGTCGCCAAGGAGGGAACCAACGAAGGCGGGGCTTCCAACCTCGAGCCTTGGCATAAATCTTCTGCGCACACCATGGAAGACTACTATGTTGCCAATGACACCAAAGAACTCTCGAGTACTTTCCTCGGTGGTTACTACTACCCTGAAACTCCTCTTGAGTACTTCCGGGATCCGGAGCAGATGAAGAAGTACACCACGAGGAAGATTTATGAGCTGTATGCACCACCCAACCTGCGCCCTCCTCCTCTTCGTGAGGGTAAGGGATTCAAGGGAATCCAGCCTCCCGCGGAAGCCAACCCCGGAGAAACCACCCGTCAGTGGCAAGTCTTCCTGCGCGTCAAGAACTTTGCCCTCACAGGCACCTGGGCCATTCACGTCTTCCTGGGCCAACTGCCCGATGCGACCGAGGATTGGTTCCTCTCCGAGAACCGTGTCGGAACCGTCACCATGCTGTCCAACCGCTCGAAGCAGCACTGCGCTAATTGCGTGAAGCAAGATGCGAGCGGTATTCTTGTCACAGGCACTGTGTCGCTGAATGAGGCATTGGAGAAACGAGGTATCGATGTTGAGGACAAGGACGCCGTGATTGCATACTTGAAGAAGGAGTTGTCGTGGAGAGCTGTCAAGGTAAGACTCCCGCAAATCGAACTTACAATTACCCTAACCCATGTGCTAGGACACCGTTAACGTGCCACTGACCCATGATCTGTCGCTCACCGTGGGAGTCTCGGCTCAGGATGTCTCGATCCCTCATTCACCTGGTCAGATGCCCCAGTGGGGAGAATCTCACGTCTACCCTGAGATTACGGCGGGCAAGGATTGCGGTTTGAGCGAAGGTAACCGGTCCAAGCTTCATGTTTAATTATTTCCTTTGTCTGGGCGTGGAAGCGGGCTTGTCGATCACTTGACAAAGTCGGAGTTATGAAGTCACCGATAATCTCAGGTGCCATCTATTTCCGATAGAATCGGCCAATCAAGTATGATAAGACGATAATATTGTGCGACTGCAAGTATCCACATAGTACAGGGTCTCTTTGTAGTATCGAGCCCGAAGTAAAGAGGGGTATCACGAACAAGGATCAACAAGCAAGCGGGGATATCTCTGCCAAGAGCGATTGTCTCATTGTCAAGATACGTTGCGACACAGGAAATCGTCCTGTAACGGAGCAAACAGCTAAAAAAGACGAGAACTTTTGTCACGAGAGCGGGCGCCTGTTGGCTTGGCTGCAGGTCCCCGACGCAACATAGCACGGGGGACTTTTTGCCAGACCGTCCAAAACGGCAGGTCAAACATCCCGGTCCGGTTTCACCTCTAAGCCGCTGCGGGAAGGCGAAGGCAAACAGTGATCGTCGCGTTATCGTGGGTGAACAAGGTTAAGGTTATTCGAGATTAACGTGGTACGACGTCGTGGAAATATTAAAGCCGAGGGGTGCATCTGAGCAAATCTTCTTTTTTTCTCAAGGTTCCTCGTGTGACCTCCTCTTCGTCTCTCATTCTAAAGATGGCAGGGAAAAGCGCATTGGTGGCCTTGCTGGCTTTTGTCTCTTTTGGCTCAGCGGCCATTGACCCCCCTCGCAAGCCTTATCAGCCTGTTGGCGGTGGTGATCGTATCCTCACATTCAACGAGACCAGCCCCAGTGCCAAGATTAGACCGTCGACTCTGAGCGTCGAGTGGCCTTCAGCCGGCAGCGATGGCAACTACATCGTCACCAACAGCGCCGGTGATCTTGTTCTAGAAGACATTGTCACTGGCAAGAGCAGCAAGTTTGTCTCTGCGGACAAGCTACCTGAGGATCTCCATGAGAGTTGGATCAGCAGCGATGCTACCAAGCTACTCATCGCTTCCAACTACACCAAGCAGTACCGCTATTCGTACTTTGCCGACTACTTCATCCTCGACGTCAAGTCCGGCAAGACAACGCCTCTAGTCGAAGACCAAGTTGGCGACATCCAGTACGCAGAGTTTTCTCCCACAGGAGACAGCGTGGCTTTTGTCCGCGGCAACAACCTCTTCATCCGTGACGCAGATGGAAAAGTCAGCCAGATCACCAATGATGGCGGTCCCGACATGTTCCACGGCGTTCCGGACTGGGTCTACGAGGAAGAAATCTTCGGAGGCCGTTCTACTTTCTGGTTCTCTCCCGATGCCAAGTTCCTGGCTTTCCTGAGTTTCAATGAGACTGGCGTCGGTACTTTCACCATCCCTTACTACATGGACGGAGAAAAGCTTGCGCCCGAGTACCCACGTGAGCTGGATCTGAGATATCCCAAGGTCGGATCCAAGAACCCTACCGTGGAGCTCAACATCCTCGACCTCTCCTCAGGCGACTACAAGCCTGTTCCCGTCGATGCCTTTGAGCCTGAAGAGCTCATCATCGGTGAAGTCGCCTGGGTCACTGATGACCACAGCGCTGTCATCTACCGGGCATTCAACCGTGTTCAGGACAAGGATGCCCATGTCGTTGTTGATCCCACCACTTTGAAATCCAAGCAAGTTCGTGAGCGGGACGGTAGCGACGGATGGCTCGAGCACACTCTTTCCATCTCCTACGTCGGCCCTCTCAGTGCTTCAGGCAAGGACACCTACTACGTGGATGTTTCTGACGAGGATGGCTGGAACCACATCTACCTCTACCCTGTCAAAGGTGGAGAAGCCATCCAACTGACATCCGGAGAGTGGGAAGTGACAAACATCTTGAACATCGACACCGCCAGGAGCTTGATCTACTTCCAAGCTGCGAAGCGTCACTCTACCGAGCGCCATGTCTACAAAGTCTCATGGAATACCAAGAAGATTACACCCCTCGTGGATGAGACTGTTCCTGCTTATTGGTCGGCGTCTTTTTCGTCCAAGGGCGGCTACTATATCCTCACCTACCAGGGTCCCGATGTTCCCTACCAGGAACTTTACTCTTCCAACTCCACGGCCAAGTCGATTCGTGTCTTGGAAGACAACAAGCAGTTCTACAAGAACATCTCACAGTACAACCTCCCCAACATCACCTACTTTGAGCTTGAGCATCCCGATGGCTACAAGATGAACGTGAGGCAACAGCTGCCCGTCAACTTTGATCCATCCAAGCAATATCCTGTTCTTTTCACCCCATACGGAGGTCCCAACTCGCAGCAGGTAGCCAAGTCTTTCCAGGCCTACAACTGGAGAGCATACATCTCCTCCGACCCTGAGCTCCAGTACATCACCTACACAGTCGACAACCGCGGAACCGCCCAGCGCGGCCGCAAGTACCGCTCCCTCGTAACCGCTCAACTCGGAAAGCTAGAGCCCCTGGATCAAATCTGGGCCGCAGAGGAGTTGATCAAGAAATTTGACTACATCAACCCCGACAAGGTCGGAATGTGGGGATGGTCCTATGGCGGATACCTCACCGCAAAGACCATCGAAGTCAACTCCGGAGTCTTCACATTCGGCCTGATCACAGCTCCAGTATCTGACTGGCGCTTCTACGACTCCATGTACACGGAGCGATACATGAAGACCCTCGACGCCAACCGCGACGGCTACCTCGAGACAGCCGTGCACAAGGTCGACGGCTTCAAGAACATTGCAGGCGGCTTCAGTGTTCTTCACGGCACGGGAGACGACAACGTGCACTACCAGCACGCGGCTGCGTTGATCGATCTTCTTGTTGGCGAGGGGGTGTCGCCCGAGAAGATGAAGATGTTTGCGTTTACTGATAGTGATCACAGCATCGTGTATAATGGTGCTAGTGTTTATATCTACAAGTATCTTACTGCGAGGTTGTATGATGAGGTTAAGAGGGAGCCAAAGAACAAGTTGCTGGCTCATCAGTGGACCAAGAGGCGGATTGATGGTGTGTCGAGAGCCTAATCTGTGGAAGCTATTGACAGGTTTGCATGTATCATACGATAGACTATGAAGTGAGCTGATAGAAGTAACTTGAATTTGATAACCCAAACGTTGTCAAGGTTGAGAGTGAAAATGCAATTGCTAAGTTTAAATGAGTGATCATCTTCCATTTGGAGTAAGCAGTAGAACAATTGGGTGACCATAGACAGCCTCACTACAGCTTTGAAGACTTGCTGACCCAATCAGGAGACCTCTTTTGCAGGAATGCCCCGATGCCCTCCTTAGCATCCTCACTCTTCGCATGCAAAGCCATGACCCTTCCTGCCCAACGAGCCGCAGCTTCGAAGCCATCGCCACCTTCTTCGCCGTCGGATGCTCCCATGCCAAGTTGCGTCCAATATGCCCATTTTCCAACCGCTTGCTGCTGAGCAGACATGGCTGCTAGTTGATTAATGACTGTTGAAACACGGCTTTCAAACGCCGCGCTGCTAGCCTCACTCGATTGATCTTTTTCTGAGACTTGAGCAATGTCAACTGCCCCTGGGATATCCGATGCCTTGACAGGCTGTGCTGTTGCCAACAGTCGATATGTCGCTCCAGGAGGTAAACGGCGCGAGACGGCTGTCGATGGACTGGTGCAAGGCAGCCCAATCTTTGCTCCCGGTAAAGCAAACTTTGTATCCGCCAACGCGATAGGAAAGTCTGTTGCCATGGCCAATTGAAAGCCTGCAGCCGTGGCGAGGCCTTGAATTGGACAAACGATCAAGATCGGACTCCGTCTGATCAATGTCATGACTTCTGCGCAGAGGCTGAAGAGGAGTTTGACCTCATCATGGGAAAGGTTCGAAAGTTCCTTCAGATCATGTCCGGATGAAAATACCGGCCCCTCGCTGCGTAGCACCAGCACATCAGGAAGTCCAGCTCTCTCCCTCTTCCATTCAGAAGAATTGACCAGCCAACCGTACTTCTTCCACTGCTCGCTCGTTGTGTCGTCTCGACGCACAGCCTTCTCCAAGTCTTCCAAGATCCGGGTTTGAAAAGGCGGCAAGATGCGAAGCTGTCCACTCACGGGGGATGTGAGAGCCTCGGTGAGCTGTCTCTTAAGATCCTGCAGGACGCCAAGACTCAGAGCGTTACGTCTCGCTGGGTTGGAGAGCCGGATGTAGGCGACATTAGGTGGGAGCTTGGGGAAAGGCATCGTTTTCTCTAACACCCAAGTTGGTTCGAGATTCTTCAAGTCTCTGCAAAAGTGAACATGGATGGAAGATGGTATTAGCCCTGGTCGAGTGGCCCTGGGTGGTTGTCAACCTTAACCCCGCATTCTCGGCTATCCTATCCGCCACCCGGCAACGCCTCGGTCAACAATCAGCGAATGAGACACAACCAGGGCAAGCCAAAGAGTGCAACTGAACATTACCTAGGGATGAAACGAGATACTAATTTCCATCCTTTAATCATACAAGTAAAACAGTTTCGATATCCTTGGCAATAGCATCAAAATCTCCCTCATGCCACTCCGCAAACATTGCGCCGTGGACGTAAGCTCCCCCAAGAAGGGCATATCTCCCACCTCCTTGCGGCCGTAGCACGAATGGCGCGTCTGCTCCGACCAAGTTCCAAACCTCATCACCTTCTCTTGTCGACTTCGGGCCGACACCAAGTTGTCCCTCGTTTGTTGCAAATAGGTGTTTCCCTGAGACGTTCCGTGCTGCCTCTGCCCAGAACTCAAGAGCCTCGGCTGACTCTCCGCGCTCCCAATCTTTCAGAGCCCGTTGCGCCATAGCCAGTCCTTCTTGACTAAATCTCCCTTCTGCCCAAGCAGCATCGAGTTCCGGCAAAATCGCACTCATCTCCTCGGGAAACGGTTCTTTCTGGGCAGCATCGCCGAGCTGGCCTGTCAGAAACATCTGAGTTCGGTAAGTAGCGCTTATTGACGACCTGAGCAAATCCCAGTTCGGAGGATTCCCAAATCGACGACGCCATATGCGGACAATTCCCGCTTCTGATGAAACGGGACTAGAGAAGCTTCCAGCAATGACCATTTCCTGTTTCAGACCCTTGAAAATAGGTCAATTGTGCTTTTTGATGGTGGGAACTGTTCGCCAAAGAGGTCGAATACCAAAGTCCTCCAGAAAACCTCCAACCGAGACTGGACAGTTACTGTTCCCCGCTCCTCAATAATAATTTGGTTATAGAATTCCTTGTTCGGAATGAAACTTTTGATCTCAAGGAACGACCTCAGAGTAGGTGTCAGGGGCGGTATCCACACCCTTGAATACTCTGGAAGAGCTTGAGCAAGGTTTAGAAATGAACCCGTACCATCTTCCTCGTCTGGGCAGGACAGGCCATTGAGCTCGTACACCGCGCAGGCCGTCCCGATGCGCAATCCTCGTACCTCGAGAACGTCACCAGAACGAAACTTGAAGTGCGTTTTTCCAGGACATTTCTCGGCAGACCATAAGCTCAATACTGGAAGAGGTCCTGACGACCCTAGACCGTCGCCGCTGAAGTCCGGGACCCAAGATTGGAGCCCGGTAGTCTCTGTTCGTTGAGGGTTCTCTTTCACAGCAAGATTGTTCAGACTATTGCTCGACTGGAGAAGAAACCTCATTGTATCTCAGAAAACCTCTGCAGGGGACCGACCATAGTCCGGACGCAGCGTTCCAGGCTGGCCCAGCTCCTCGGCCAGACCAAGGAAGGCATACACCTTGTCTCTCGGATCGGTCGCTTTCATGTTCTGGAACATGCGCAAAACCTTTCTCAAGCCATGTTGGTCGTCCCTCCAAGTCACTTGGAGTGGGTTAGTAGAGCTGCTGTGAAACCCAAAAACTATTCGCCTAATTGCAAAAAGATATCCCAGCATCCAGTCGTTCGGCTGGTCGTCTGGGTTCGGCTGGTAAAGAGATGCGCCCGGGCCTTGTGCCTTCATAGCCACCGCATCCTCGGTGTAGATGTTCGAGTGTCCCTGAAGCGCTTGAGCAAATTCCCTCATGGAACTCAAGCATCTCCCTTGACTCAGCAAGCTCACGGCATGGTATAAATGCTCAAAAGGGAAAGTTGTTAGCCCACAACAAAAGGACACCTCTTGAGGGAGCGCGGCTTCTTGTACAACCCACGAGCGCGTAAACCAGGTGCGACTCAAGAAAGCATAGAGAGCAATCCATTCCGACGGCCCAATCGGCTCTATGCCTAGCTCTTGATAAGACCCAGGCTGCAACATATCCAAGAACGCGACTTTCGGAAACTTCTCAGCGCCGATATTCATCATTTTCGCCATGGTGTTCAAGACGGTTTGAGAAAACTGATCATCGCCACCAACCCAGACTGAACATAGCCGTGATCGCTTATATATCCGCCTCATGAGCATTACCTGGGAGCTTTTTTCTTCGTCGTCCAACTGGTTGATGCAAATCTGGTCGATCCAGATGCAAGATATCGGGGAAACCTCCTCCGTTATGTTTGAGCCCCCCACCCCAACCAGTGTGGAACAATACCGACGACCTGTCTCAGACGCTCGCAGGCGTAAGCTCAGAAAGGCTGCGTATAGGTTTGCAGTAACTGAAACTAGCTTCCCATCGCAAATGATTTCAAAGAACGGCGAAGCCCAGGCGTTGTCTGACGAGACTTCGCTTGCATCGGAGTAGACGGCGACTGGGCAGTTCCAGGTATAGGAGAGTGTATCGTAAACAGGGCTGTTGTTCAAGTCCCTAATGACTAGAGAGCAGCGAAGAGGAGCATAGAAGTCGAGCTCATTTTCAAACTGCTCCGTATGCAATTGAAGCAACCGGATTGACGTCGGTGTTGGCAAGCGATTGTATGTCAATGAGTGACGCTCGCGGATCGCATAGTCCTCAGGCGGCCTGATCAAGGGAATCGTTGTTTTCTGCAGACCTTTTCGAGGCTTAGAGAAAGGTATCTTAAAGCACTGCCCAGTCTTTTCCACCAATCTTTTATGGACTGCGTAGGCTCTTGTGTACATGACAACAGACTTATCACCAGTTTTTGATCTCGCGAGCGACCATGGGTATCGATAGGGGTTGCAATGAACAAAGCCAAGGTGACAAGAATAAACGAAAGCTTTGGTAGTAGAAAAGAGGGTATTGTGTGATAATGGTTTAGGTTTAACAGTCTTCGGGTAGAGAATTAAGAATGCTTTGCTTATATAGGCCTACGAGTGAGTGATCTACGAGTCCTGTAAAAAGCAACGGTTTCAGCTCAACACGCTTGTTTCAGCCCATGGCGCTAAAGAAGACGCCAACCATGCTGCTATTGGGCAGGTTTGTGGTTTTGATTCAGTTTTTTGCACATTTGAACAAACTGGAAAAAGTCGTCCTCCAATCAGATACTCCCTGACACAAAAATAAATTACAATCAAGTCAACATCCAGGCTCTTGCAGCGGCGGTCGGACATCCATACAGCCAAAGCATCTGCCGCGCTCCGGGTAATGAGTCTCGACGCGACAGTGTCAAATTGTCCAAATATGCGCACATGGGACTATCTCAACTACCCTGTTGGGGATCCACGGATATCGTCCACTACGACATTTCTGTATTGTCGAAGTAAGAACCCTTACAGTGGGCTGACATGCGCGGATAATTTCTTGAAATTCCAGAGCAGCTGTTGGTATGGAGGCCACGAGTCGAAATTGGGCCAATAAAGGTGATTAAAGCAAGCCTTTGATAAATATATAGGTACCATTGGCTTTTTTTAATATTGGATATAGGTGTGATAATCCCATCGCTGGTTTCCAGAAGTATTTCGACAGCGAGTAGAATCTCTTTGTCTATCCATTTCCCTTGGTTCGATCCGCAATCCCCCATCCAAACCAGTTCCGAACCAATGAAGTATTCTTAAGCACTCGAAGCACCTAAACCAGTGGTCAATTTCACCGTTTATATCCATTACCCTTGCCCCCAAAGTTGGGATGCCCCAAACCCTTCCTTTCCATAATCGCAAGTCCTTCGCCCTGCTGACATGAAAACAGCTCCATCTCCATTAGCTTTTCGTAGAACGGCACCGACCGTTCCCAATCCCCAGTCATCAACAAGCTTCTCCGTAGATGAGGGAGAGACTCAATAACCTCCTGCACACATCTCACAAGCCAACTCCCAAGGCCTTTCCCTTGATATGACGGATCAACCCAGACGTCGGTCAAGTATAGGAATGTTGTATAATCGGTGACGCCGCGGGCAATGCCCAAAAGTTTCCGCTCCGATTCGTCGGGGCTGCCCGTCTTGGAAGTTTCGTCTGATGATTCATGACAGTCGTATAACCCAAAGCACAAGGAATTATCAAGCATTTCCTTCATCGCATCCTCAGGTAGCGCATTGGCCCAGTAAAAGTCATCAGAGGAGAATACTTCAATGAGACGTCCCACGGGAATAAGGCTTGCGTCGGTGGAGATGAGGTATGATCCCCGTCTCCAGGATTTCTTTCGAAGTCGACTGGGGGTTGATTCCATTGCTTGCTGATGCGAGATGCGATTTTGATTCGATTGAGATGTTTGCAAAAGAAGAAGTCTTTGATGTCGGATTTGCGCTTTTAAACCGTCTTCTATCGAACCTATGGAAGATGCTGGTTTGGTTTAACTCAAACGGTTTGAGTCACACCGAGCCGGAGCTTCATCCGAGGCATCGGCGCTCTCCGCCGAAAATCAAGCTAGTCTTGATTCACAACAACGCCAAGGGATGAAAAGTAACACGATAAGCAACATATATATAATACTAAGCTCTAAAAGTAAAGGAAATTCAGTCCAACGCCGGTATATGCCATTTGACCATGATCATGCCCTGTGCAACCACCATGGATCGCGTCATCTATTTTGTCCCTATAGTCGCGACGTCTTCATACAACACCCTTTAAGTCATCAGTAGACATTCCATGTAAGTGGGTAATAATGATACTTACTCGGTCAAGAAGCCCGCATACTTCTCTCCTGTGATCTGCTCACGCATAAACTGCTGCGCAATCTCGAATTTGTGGCCCTCGGCAGCCGTCTTCAGTAGAGCTCCATGCTGTTCATCGAGGAGCTCAAGGATAGTGTTCTTATCCAATCGGACTCCCTCAGCGGTGCTGACCTTGTGGTGAACCCACTGCCAGAGCTGCGATCGAGAGACTTCGGCGGTAGCTGCGTCCTCCTTTTACCCCGTTAGATGCCATAATTCTTTTCAAAAGTCACTGCAACTCACCATGAGGTTGTTGATAGGGCTGCATCCAATCCCGCGCACCCAAGCCTCCATGTACACCAAGCAAACATGTATGTTCTTCTTGACGCCCTCAAGAGTAATCTTGCCTGGGACTTTGGGGTTGAGAAGATCATCTCGAGTAACCGGCACAGTCTCAGATCGACGGAAGATCTGATTGGAAGTGGGCATGTACGTGTTGAAAATGTCTTCCGCAATTGGGGCCAAAGCGGGATGAGCAACCCAAGTGCCATCATGTCCAGCCAAAACTTCTCGAAGCTTGTCGGCCTCCACGTTGGCCAGGGCCTTCGCGTTGGCGGCTCCGTCGTTCTTGATCGGGATCAGCGCAGCCATTCCGCCCATGGCATGCACGCCGCGTCGGTGACAGGTCTCGATGAGTAGCTTGACGTAGGCATCCATGAAAGGAACAGTCATAGTGACATCGGCGCGATCGGGAAGGATGAACTTGGGATGGTTTCGGAAGATCTTGATAAAGGTGAAGATGTAGTCCCATCGTCCACAGTTCAGTCCGCCAATGTGGTTTCGAAGATCATAGATGATCTATAGAAGAGTTAGACTAGACAAATGGTCCAAAGGCAAAGTGGATTACGAACCTCGTCCATCTCAAAAACGGCCGTGATGGTCTCGATCAAAACAGTAGCTCGGACAGTACCCCGAGGAATTCCGATATAGTCCTGAGCAACATTGAAAACATCATTCCAAAGACGAGCTTCAAGATGAGACTCCAACTTCGGAAGGTAAAAGTAAGGCCCGAATCCAGTCTTGATGAGCTCCTTGGCGTTGTGGAAAAAATAAAGACTAAAGTCGAACAATGCACCCGAGATAGGAGCACCGCTGACGGTAAAATGGGCCTCGTCGAGGTGCCATCCACGGGTGCGGCAGATGAGGGTAGGAAGAGTTCGATCAGTTCTCAACTTGTAGTCTTTCTCGCCAATCTTGAAATCAATCTGGCGTCGGATAGCGTCGTAAAGGTTGAGTTGACCTTCAGTAACGTTCTTCCATGTCGGAGTGAGCGAGTCTAGTTGCATTAGCTACCACACCAAACGCTCGTTTCAGGAACCATACCCTCAAAGTCAGCCATATAGCAGTAAACATTAGAGTTGAGGGCATTGACAATCATCTTGCGATCCGTCGGCCCTGTAATCTCAACCCTACGGTCGGCCAGGCCAGGCGCAGGAGAGGCTCCTTGCCAGTGGCTATCCTCGCGAATATGTTTGGTTTCGGGCAGAAAGTCCGGGAGTTCCCCTGCGTCAAAATTCTTCTGTCGAAGGTCACGGCGATGGAGGAGGGCTTTCCGGGTAGCCTCAAATGAATGATGCAGGACAGAAAGAAACTCGCAAGCTTCGGGTGTAAGGATCTTCTGGGTGGCTTCGCTAGATGCACCCAGAACAGCGTATTGCCGTTTCTTGTGAGGAACGAGAACCATTGTTGAAAGTGTGGCGCTTTGGGGATCTCAAAGTGTCAATGATGAAGTTGCTGCGAGTTGCGATGCTTCCTTCTGTTCTACCGACAGGTTTCCAACATCATCTTATACTTGGATCACACATCAAGTGCCTATAACGGAGTCTACGGCTAGCATCCGAACTTTCGAAACCAATTGCTAGAATTCCCTCTCATCGGACGCTGTTCCGGGGGCAAACCTTAGCAATACACGATGCTATCTCTGCCTCGGGAGTCTATCCGGTGATGGCTTTGCCTAACCAGACCGCACGACTAGTCTCCATTTTCCACCAGGCCTAGTCAAGTTCCATCTCACCTTGACACACAATAAGTTTAAGTTTCGGACCCAATCCCCGAAGTTGATGCCCAGAGAGCCAAGCCGAAGCAGTGCCCGGCCACGAACTCCGAAGATGGTCGGAAGGCTTCCGGCAACGTGCCGCTGGTTCATAACCCCGAGTGACCTGAAGGCTCTTGGCTCTGAAATCAGCCTGCTCTTTGATTCCCGATACAGCATACTGAAAGTGCTTCGGAGCTCCATACCGACTGATTCGGGGTGGCATGTGTTCAGTAAGTAAGGTCGCACAGGGCCCTGCTTCACTTCCAATCCGAACGGAGAGCATCGTCACTCTGCATGCCAATGCATGCATTGACCATTATTGTTATTATAAACAATTAAGACTCCAAAGAGGCCACCAGCCTTAATAGCAAAAGATACAGTTATACAGTTACCCTCTATGACTATGAGCGAAAATGACTCTAACCTTTGACATAAACTGGGGTATGCTTAGCTACCCTGCATCTCATGTTTTGTTGAATAATTGCTTATCTTTTATATCTCAGTCTTAAAATCATAATCATATCTTCCTTGTAGACCCTTTTTTTTTTAGTTGCCTCACAGGATGGAAGTTTCGCCACATCACGCACTGGTTGTTTGTTTTACAGTTTGCCGAAATTTATCCCAGCGTTCAGTTCCTATTCTGTATCTTACAGCCCTAGAGCTCACAAGTCCACAACCCTTGTCTTACCACCCGCTACCTATAAACCAGAAGATTGACCGTATACAAGAGACATCGATTGATTACTGAGAAAGGGTCGTAGCCACAATGAAATTGGTCTCATCCTGTCCACCGATGATATTGACGCCAGAGTTGGTTGGCAGGTTCCACGATCTTACCTGTGGGACATGATGTGAAGGGCACCAATTTTTGGCTACCATGAATGCCAATATCCTAGAGATTCCCAACAGCCCATCCAGATTTCTCTCCAAACTGATTTGGCATTCTGACAATAGTAGTAGAACATGTTTCTCAAGCTCTACCTGGGCGCCTTTATTCCCTCCGAGCCGAGACCAGGTTGAAAAGCTTACGGCCTCGTCACAAAAGCCAACTTCGACCCTTTCGCTAGAATCCAGGCTGGCCCCGTAAGCAGAAGAGTGGCGACGACGGTTGCTGTCATGGGGCCAAGTACGTCTCCGGCTTTTTGTCGTTTGGTGAGTTTCAAGGCGAGTCTTGAGCTGGGCTTCGAGTTGCTTCATCTTCTGTCATGTCAGAGCATTGCAAGTAGAAGAGTCGAGGACGAAAATCCTTTAGTTGCCATGTTCAAAGTGGAGAGAAGGGGTTTTTGTTTGGAGGCATCTTTACGTCAAACTTGAACTTCTTGAGGTAAAGAGAGGGCGCCTTGACGGTGGAAAGCCGGGATTGTCAGATTATCAATCATATTAAGATCTAAATCATGAAGAATATGTACCAAGTGGGTTGAATGTTACGAACAGGTGGAGTGACCCCTAAGCGAAGTGTCTGATCGCGGGCCTTGTCAAGGTGATTGGCCAATCGAAACATCAAAAAACTGTTTCAACACGAGTCGCGCGCCGACCCAAACGGAGCTGAAGTCTGTCTTGGGGAGTGACTGCGGCCCCACGCTTCGCTCTGCTAACTGTACCTGGAGCATGACCCGAGCCTGACATGCAGGGGCCGTTGCATCCGTATTACGCTTAACGGTTGCGATTGAAGCCACAACTGGGTGGCGACGACACTCTGCAACGTCTCGGCGCGCCGGAACTGGAGCGGAAGTTTCTTTAGGGATGTTGCAGCGCTGTGTCATCCCGTTGCCAAGCTCTGCAGTTGATATATGTGTGCTCATGTTCCAGGCCATGTCCGGTCCCTGTTCTTTTCCCCCAAACATGTCCCACGCCAGATCTCGTCAATCTTGTGCTTGCACAATTATCTGCTCTTCGTAATGTCTAACTACTTGCAGGTCTGGTTTATCGTACTGTTATGGTTTGTTTCCCACGTGGCTGGGCAGGACCCTGCTTCACTAATTGGGTTGGTACCTGACTGTGCAGTGAGACATTTCTTCAACAAGCCCTTGGAGACACCCCTGAGTGGCTAACATGCATCATAGCAACCATGCCTCGTCAAAGGTCTTGAGAATGGGAACTGTACCCTCACAGCCATATCCGAGTGCATGTGCACCAACATCACTGTTCAAGCCGAGCTTTCAGAATGCGTGCAAATCTCCTGTCCGTTCAAAGACCAAGCTGGTGTGTACCTGTGCAATGCCATGGCTTTCTAAGGCTAACCGGCCCAGTTGCCTCCGTATTATCGAACCAAATATGCGTCGGGTATCCCATCGAGTCACGAGCACAACAGGTCAAGGCGGCTGCCATCGCCTGCGCGGCAGTGGCATTTCCCATCGTCATCTTACGATGCGTTGCCCGACTCATGGTTACCAAGAGGCTATGGTGGGACGACTGGACAGCCCTTGTAGCAACGGTAATATCAGCCATATCGTAGCATTAGCCATCGCCAACACCTAGCAGGTTTTCTTAATTGCCCTACTCGTTCTACAAACCCAAAGTAGGTACACCCACGACCAAGAGAGTCTTTGGCTTACGATTTTGATAGGCACAGACCTCGGATTCGGTCTTCATTTCTGGAACGTCGATGTGGCAAACGCCAAGACCATCTTTCAGGTTCGCTCTCAGTCCCATACCGGTATGAATGATTCTTAACAAGCAAAGATATTCTACGCGACCCAGATACTCTACATCCTAATCCAAGTCTCGGCCAAAGCATCTCTGCTCGCCTTCTACTCACGAGTGTTCACGAGTCGCACCTTTCGGATAGCTGTTTGGTCAGCAGCCGCGTTTCTCATCGGTCACGGCCTCATCTTCTTGGGCTTGGTCATATTCCAGTGCACCCCTATCGCTTCAGTCTGGAACCGAAATCTCAAGTCTAAATGCCTGAATCTTACCGCCATCGGCTACGCCGGTGCTGTCTTTAGCATTGTTGAGGACATTGCCATCCTCATCCTGCCGATTCCCGAGCTGTTGAAGCTGCAGCTTGGGGGGCGGAAGAAGGCAGCTTTGTTGTTCATGTTCAGCATAGGATCTTTGTGAGTAATAGTGAGTATTAGCATGGTTGAAGCTAACAGACCCAGTGCCTGCGTCACGTCGATGGTGCGTCTGAAGTACCTAGTGAGCTTTGCTAGCACCCTCGATGCCACTTGTAAGTCGTATTTCAACCCTCGGCCGTCATCGACTAACATTCGGAAGGGGACAACGTCTATGTCGTTATCTGGTCCATGATCGAATTATCTTGCGCCTTGATCTGTGCCAGTCTCCCTGCGCTACGTCCCCTGATACAAATGCTGCCAGGAGTGTTGAGCACGGCCAGGGGATCCTCAGTCAAGCACACAACAGATACCAGTCGACGAAATGTGAATACTCATCCTAGCGTTTCCGCACGGATAGAAGATCTTCGGAGAACCAAGGGAGAGATGAGCAACCATGGCAAAATGGGGGATGCATACCTGGATATTGAGCCCAGTAGTAGGGGTGGAAGCTATGAGTTGCAGACAGTTGCAAGCGAGAGGCGGATGGTTTGATCGTTCTAATAATGATTTAATGAGCTTAGATTACCTTAATATGATAACTCACCTTATCGAGTCCCGGTTCTCTGCAGCCAATTAGTAATCTGTTTCTACTAGCCGGATACTTGACCCAGAATTTAGCAAAGGCACCACGCCACAACACTTCTGGCCCATATAACATTATCCATTGAATGCTTGTAGCTGGCTTCCATTGTACAGCGTCTTCCAACTTGGATGGAGCTATTAGAGCCACCACAACCTCTACAGATACTTGATATCAAAAGGCACTGTCTCAGCAAAGTCCCAGTCATCCTCCTTCTCAGCATCACCAAACACCCTCAGAGCGCTGAAAACAATCTTGTACCTGCCTGCGGGAACAACTGTCCCATCAGCAAGTTCCCCTGTAAAGCCGAGCCTGTAGTTCCTCCGGATTACCCAAACATCCGGAAATCCGGGCATGTTCCCGATGCTGCGAACGGAGAAGAATTTGGTGACGGGGAGTTCCGTGTCCGTCAGCGCCACGACGTCTGCTCGGACAATTTGCGTTCCGAAGAGTAGACTGGCTACAATGCTTGGGTATTCGACTTGGCTACCTGGAGGTGGAGTTGTACCAGGTTGGGGGATGGTAAATGTCTTGTTGGCTGGTTCTGGTCGGCCATAGGTGCCCAGGAAAGTTCCATACTCAACGCCTTGCAGCAATACGGGAGTCTTGCTAATGCTCCCTGCAACGCCCATGTAAGGGATACTGTATGCTTTTCCATTGTCTACCGAGAGGGTGATAAGGCCGCTGTATACGGGTAGCTGTGTTGCATTGACGTTCTTGGGTGGGATAGCCGTGACGCTCACTTCACCAGATGAACCCGCTGGAACAGCCAACTCTCTAATGACAATTAGTTTGAGACCTGGCAGTTTATAGTGGTAACAAGGCGCAATCATGCTTGGGAGAAAATGATAGCTCGGCCCAATCATCGACGATAGGATTGGGAAATGCTGCAGCCGAGTGTGATCCAGCAGCAAAGGTGTACATCGTAGCAGCTTTGGTATGTCCCAGCTTATACGTCACATATTTATCTCCCGTATTCTTAATGCTGAATTTCTTGCGGCCAGAGAAGTGATCTGTGTCGTTGAACGAGATCTGACTCACACTGAGCACCGTGGTAGCATGTGCAGCATCGTGAGCCTGAATGAGCCCTGAACCTTGCTGTGCAACAGGCGCCAGTATGTCATGAGCAGTGGTACCATCAAACCACGGGTTAGGCTTGGAGGTGGAAGATATGACGCTCCGCAGCTCAAATGGATCACGAGATCCCCGGGCCTGTGCGACAAGTGCAAATATGGCGGCTGCTAGTGGTGTAGCCATAGAGGTCCCAGACATGACGGCATACTCTCCCATGTTCATCGGGTACGTCGAAAGAATGTTCCCGCCTGGTGCTGTGAACTGAGGCTTTGACTCAACCTCCCAAGTCGGTCCCCAGGAGCTTGAAAGGCTGGTGAGACCCCCTGATTCCAGGTTTTCCAATGGCTCATAGTGATGGCCAGCCACGCTGGGATCAGTAATGTCGATGGTGATAGTTGATCCTTGGTTGAGGAGAGATATCCATTCTGCAGCTTGACCCGGTGTCACAACCCCAACACCTTCAAGGCCATCTGAGTAGGGGAGGATGGCTTCAAAAGATCTGTGGAAGTGTTATTCCACCATACATGTTTTAAGCCAACAGTAAAAATGAACATACGAGTTAGTCTGGCTGTAGAATATCATGTACTTGCCCCCCTTGTCAGCCACGTTGCCACCCTGCTGCCAGGAGCCGCACTCCGAGCTATCGGCGACACGGACAAGGACGATCCTCGAAGACAGGTCGGGCGTATCTTCCGACAAAGACGAGCAGGCGTCATTTTTCGAAGTCGTATCACTGCTCACAGCCCACAACGGCAGTGTTAGATTATCTTTGAAACCAGGACCTCCGTTGAGGAACCCAAAGGAGCGGATATCTTTATCCACCGTGTAAGACGCAGCAGTGAGAAGCAGAGGATTAATCGTGTTTTGAACCGAACCGACGGCATTCACATTAACCCCTGTAGCTGGAGAAGCGGTCAAAAACAGACCCGATGAGCCACCGTTCCCTGGAGCCACCATGACTGACACGCCCTCCGCAGCAATGCGGGAAGCCGCTATTCCCCAGGGATCATTAGCCCAACCCGTGTAGTACCCGGCAGAATATGAGATGATGTCACTCCCATCTTCAAAGGCGGCGTTGAAAGCGTCGAGCATGATATCGTTGGTTGATAGCCCTGTGCAACCCCAGACTCGGTACATGCCAAGAGTAACATCTGGGGCAGCGCCGGTAAAATTCAGTTCGTTGGATTGAGCCGCGATGATGCCTGCGACATGAGTCCCATGGCCGACGCAGTTGTCATACGGATCGTCGTCAGGTTCCGGCTTTTCCGGCGGCAAGTAGTAGTCACCGACAAGATCCCGGCCATAGGCTACCAAACACCCCTTGCCAAAGCAGCCGCCGAGGGCTGGATGCGTGTAGTCGACGCCGCTGTCAACAACGGCAATGCGAATGCCCTTGCCGGTGAAACCCTCAGCCCTGAGCTTGTCGACCTGGGTCATCACGTGAGGTGTGAAGACATCTTTCTCGGTATCCCGACGTGTCCTCGAGCCGGATGAGGCGGAGGCTGTTGCATTCTTTTCAGTCATGACTGGGTTGGGCGCTGGCATCTTGATGACCTTGACAGGCCATATGCTCTTGACTTCTGGCCTCGCGGCGATCTGGTCGGCAATTTCCCCGCTCTCATCACCGGTGGCATTGTCGAGTCGAAACGAGGCACCGTGGAAGAGTCGATAGTTGAATGTTTTGCGCGGCTCAACTTTGATGCCTAGATCCTCGTAGAAGCTGTCTCCGGGATCTTTGTTGTCCTCCCACTCGATGATGAAGGCGCCCGGGATAACATCGGCTTCTTATTCCAGCGACGGAGCTTGATCATTTGCTCGGGATGATGCGTTGGCAAGGGCTGCGGGAAACAGGCCTAGAAGCGTAGCCAGGGTCCAAGTTGCGATCACATCCCTCTTCATACTGGGCAAGGAAAACGATTCTTCAACTAAGCGTCTCTTTTTCCTAGATGAAAGAAAAGATAGAGCGATGAGGACTACCCGGGTGGTTCAGCAAACGGTATTAAATGGCGAGCATCACGCCATGGAGATTATCTATGCCCCAACTTGCCAAGGCTCGTATCCTCCAACTTAGTCAAGGACCTCTAGGACATGATGCTTGTATATCACATCCACAGTTACATTGCGACAAATGACCTTCCTTTTTGGGTTCTATACGGAGCACTATGTTACACTGGAGCTAGTCTCGGCTTCGCAATGAGTCCGAATCCGAGTACATGAAACCTCAGAACTGGATACCACCAATTACATTGCTCGATATATATATTCAAGGATAAGAAGGTGATAAGTCCTATCAGTAACAGATGTGTGCCGCTGGTTGCCAAGAAAGTATCCACTGAGACCACTACAAGTGTTCACTATCTAAAGTGTAGGTGCTTAACATGATACAACCGAATTCTTAGGTATAGATTTATTTTATCTAAGTATCTTTAAGCCATCTACCCCCGATCAACCAATCAATATTCCTAGTACTCCGCTTCCATATGAAAACATTTCAAAGAAGGGAGAAATAGTTCGATAAGGTCTTCAGACTTGCACCACTAATGGCGTATGTGATATACACTCTAAAATCACATCAAGCCTTGACAACCGAGACTTGCTGAGGCTGAGAAGCAATCATCTTGGGGATAACCAGCCACACGATGCCCATAGTGTCATACGAAGGCTTCTCGAGAGAAACCATCAAAATGGTGACCTGGACAATGGCGAGGACGAAGAGCGAAATATCAAAGCGCCTCCGGTTCTATCCAAAGTCAACAGCTTGCACGCAAATCGAATTATTTTTTGAGCGTACCATGTAGGTTCCAAGAAAAGGTACTTTCCGTTGACCTTTAACTTTTGAAATGCTTGATAGCGCCAAGCCAGCCAAGGAAAAATCAGCCAAGCCGGACACCACATCCCAGATAATCAAAAGAGCAGATGAGCTTCTCAGATGGTAAAATATCCTCAATATTGTCATTAGGGTGCGGACAGCAAGGATGGTCCACATAGACAGTCGACGCTGCAACATGGCCTCGTCGTCAGTGGCGAGAGAAAAATCATTCCAGGTCCAGCAGCAGTCGCAGGGCTCGCCATCGGGCCGGGAGCATGGTTCAAACCAAGGGACCATAATGGTCGACTTTTTAAAGGGGGGTGGCGGGGGTGGCTGTTGGGTTTTGATGGTGGAAATCAATCGTTGATAATTGTGGATGAAGAAGAGGCGTTTTATCTGGGCGGGGACCATTTACATATAAAGGTAGTCAGGCGTTTTTATGACAGGGATCATGTTAGCTGTGCCGTGTAGCAGAAACGCATGTTGGTCGTCGCAGGATGAGGCTGTGCCAGCCAACAGGACTGGTCTGCCCCTGTAACGCCGCTTATTTGGGGCTATCTGTCTGCCTTCCAGTTTGCCCAATGTTTCAGCTGCCAGCATTCATGCTCTCACTGGCCACTATTGGGCACGATTCAGCCCCGAATTTCACCCTGTCAACATAGTCCACCCTAGAGGTTAGTTCGGACAAGGGTTTCGCAATGGTTGCCCCAATAGGCACCCAGCTTATTGAAAGAACATACAGGAAATAAAAATGAGCAACCTTTCGCCCATCCTGTTTAAAGCACAGAGCGACCACCATTTTTATTTAACATGTAACTTCAAATCGACATAGACTTTTCTTTCAACACTACCTAAAAAGTCTTACTTGCTTATAATCAATTGGCATTTTTACCTTTATCGCCGGGTTATGGAGGTTGCCCATCTTTGACTCTTGGGAAGGTTGAGGCATTCCTGACTATGCCGAGATCGGACAATCTTGTCGTCAATGACGTTTCAAAAGAGGCAAAGTCGATCGGACATTGAATACCGGACCTAAAGCCCCTGTCGATTTATTGTCTCCACTTTGGCCATGTCAGCGGGAATTAAGCGGGAATTAGAAAAGGCAAGAGACGCCACGGCATTTTGGATCTGGGGTAACAATTCTCTGATGTGATTGGCCAGGATCCTTGGGAGGCCAGACAAACAGGCAGAGTGCCAGCTCTCCCATTGTTCATACGTGTCAGCGATAGAGGTCTACCAAAACAAATAGCAACTACCATAGCCGGCTAAACAACCGAGATACTACTATTATATATGTAAAGTCTCTTGCATGACCTGAATCCCCCCATATATCTGTTGCAACATCCATTGGCCTATCAATGGAGTCGTATTAACCAAATAGATACCTCGCAGATTACGCCATCACCCCCAAAAGCAGACAATCGATCGATAAGTCATATCGACAACTTCCAGCCAAACAAGACCAGTAGATCATGCAGACCCGTGCGGGGAAATTGATCACGACATCGACCGTTGCTTCTCCCAAGTCGGGGGTGATATGTCAGCAATCCGATGCTCGGCGTCCCTACGTACGTATAATTAACCCCAGCACCTCGAGTCCTGACTCTTGTGCCTCCTTGTTTTTGCAGTAGTTTGAGTCGCTTCGAGTCATTCAAATAAGCCCAATATGCCTTCCGCCGTCCAAGACATTCCGCAGTACACCTACGTGCCCGAAACCAAGGAGGACCTTGATTGGGCAGACTGTATGACACCCTTGCCTACGCAGTCCATCACTTCGCCCAATCTTCTCGATCGGAATATTGATAACTCGTAGTGGCCAACGTCGATCTCTCCAAATATGGCACCAAAGAAGGCAACGCCGAACTCGCCCGCGTTCTCGTAGACGCCATCCGTACCAAGGGCTTCTTCTACGTCACCAACTTTGACATCCCCCAAGCCAAAATTGACAGGCAGTTCGCTCTCGGCCAGGCTTTCTATGACCTTCCTCTGGAGGAAAAGTTCAAGTATGTGCCGGACCTTGATGCGGGTGACTACAATGGCTACAGACCTGGTGGAAGACGAACGCTGTCGGGAGGCGTGAAGGAAAAGACTGAAGTGTGGAACATGGCCAGTGAGTCACTAAAGATGCGATGCCAAAGAGCTACTAACACAGTTACTTCAGCCAAGGATGGTAAAATCACACAGCCTATCCCCACACTGCTAAAGAACCATCTCGAGGAGATCGAGGCTTTTGCCAAGGTTTGCTACTTACCAGAAAGAATGCATCACACTTCTAATACAAGACCTAGGATCTACACGACAAGGTTCTCGACCCATTGCTCCATCTAGTCGCCATCGCCCTAGAGATCCCAGAGGACTATCTCGTTAAGCTCCACAAGTGGGGGACACACAATGAATCTCACCTCCGATACATGAAGTACGGAAAGTTTTCCCCGCAAGAGATTGAGGCCCTCGAGGATGGTCTCTGGTCACGAGGTCATACCGACTTGGGCTCTTTCACGCTTTTGTTCAGACAGCCTGTTGCCGGCCTCCAGATCAAGGACAACGAGAACGGAAGCTGGAAGTGGGCAAAGCCTCTCGACGGAAGTCTGACTGTCAACGCCGGCGATGCCTTGAGTTTCCTGACTGGGGGATACGTCAAGTCAACAATCCACAGAGTAGGTCCAAGTCCACAACTCGTAGTACAACCCTAACACAACACTAGGTCTCTGTGCCCCCCAAGGATCAGCGCAACGTAGACCGCCTAGGACTCCTCTACTTTTCGCGCTCGCAGAATGATCTTGTTCTCAACACAATCGACTCTCCCGTACTCAAGCGCGAGGGATACACCCAGAATGAGTTTGAGTCTGGCGGTCATCCAGTCCCCACCATGGAAGAGTTTACCCGTCTGAAGCAGACTTGGCAGCAGTCCAAAAAGAGGGGCACGAGCTATGAGGAGTTGGAAGGTCAACAAATCTTGCCTGGTTTCAAGGGCAAGTACTTTGCATGATTTCAAGTCGAGGATTCATGTGTAAAGAGAAGACCTAAATACACAATCAAGGCATCTGAGCATATATGATGAGCAGAAAGTAAGAACGTAATTAAGCAGTAGCCTATTTCAGGGATACACAGTAAGGGCTTATTACACAAGGCATAATAGTTGGCCAGAAGGAATGAATAAGCGGCTAAATTCTTGCGTTTCTGAAGGCGAAGCATCAGGCAGCAAGGGGCTGTGTAAGAAAATGCCGCATCTCTCCTTTATTTGCGATGGTCAATCTCATTTACTTGGTCAACCTCCTAAAATCTAGTAATTGAATGAAATCGCAGCGTTTCTCCTATCCATTATTTTTCAAAGAAGCCACAGCAGAAAGACTTCAATCATGGCCACGCCGATACCCAACGTTGATGAATCGCAGACCTGCCAAGGCTGTCGAAATGTCTTGCAAGCAATCCTAGCGACGTTCCAGTCTACAAAACTTGGCATGACTGATGGAAAGACTAGTATCGTCGCAGATGCAAGCCACGTCGTGCAGGAGTTGCAAGGGCTCAGCGTTAAAAAAGAGCCACTGCCTTGCAAGATGTGCGAGTTCCTCCGCCGCACCCTTGCACCAGATTCCCCATTTGCAAACGGTCAAGCAAATTGGTTGGAAGTTTTCGGGCACCCCGTAAAGACTCTTCTCAGTTCTCACTCAATTCATGATGATGATCCTGCCCTATCTGCAGCTCCGGTGCAGAATGTGGTGCGATCTTGGTTGTTTCGGCTTGGACATAGATACGTCAGGTCTCGCTTCCGACCTGATGCTTATTACTTCGGGATTTCTGGTCTTGAAGGCTCAACATATGGTCGTAAGAGTCTACAACACTTTGCAACGAGTCCCAACTGACCAATCTATAGATGCGAACCTCTTGGGCGACTCTGAAGAACCCCAACCAACACCATCATCCAGCTCAACAGCCACCGTTGTGCCCATCCCGCCATTTATCGACTTTGCCGTTCTGAGATCTTGGATCACCAACTGCCAGCCTGAATGTAGGGCCCCGCGGAGCTGGTCCAATGAAGAGTGGGATCTCGTCAGCCTGATTGACTGCGAGACGCGTCGAGTTGAAAAGGCACCCAAAGGAGCCAAATTCATCGCCCTCAGCTACGTATGGGGGCAGCCAACAGAGAAAAACCCTCGTCCAATCAAGTATCCGATCCCTTTCCAACTCCCGGATCGCTGCGCACCTACCATCGAGGACTCCATACAAGCGACTAGAAAACTCGGCTTTAGATACCTATGGGTAGACGCCTTGTGTATCAGTCGTGAACAAGATTTGATGATGAAACAAATATCTCGCATGGACTTGATATACAGCCGCGCGGACCTTACGATAATAGCACTGGCAGGGAAAGATGCCTCTCATGGATTTCCAGGCGTCAGCACACCACGTACCGCGGCAAATCAGAGCAGCCAGGCCTTGAAAGTCATTCAAGGTAGCAGTTGCTACACTTTAGCATCAGCACTGGCTCCTTTAGAGTCAGTTATTAGTGATTCTGTTCATACTACCAGGGGCTGGACCTACCAAGAAGACTTTCTTTCTACACATCAACTGGTCTTTGCCGATGACAGTGTTTACTTCACATGCCCGTTCGGCTCGCTGCAGGAGTCAGTCGCCATCCCCTCAGATGTTGAAGCGCTCCTACGACGTCAGGGACCGCTGAGTCCAGGTGAAGGGAGTCAGCAGCTGACAAACCCTGAATGGTTCTACAAAGGACCCGATTTTATCGTCCATCCAAAGAGGAAAGGGAAATCAGCCGGTTCTGGATTTCTCGAAGTCTTTCATCACCATGTCGAGGAATACACCCGTCGAAATCTATCCTTTGACGGTGATAGTTTAAATGCGTTTAAAGCAGTTCTAGCACGTTTCTCTTCCCATGGCGTACTCCATCTTTGTGGGGTTCCATTTGAAGAGAACAAAGATGCCGGGAAGGACCCCCAGTGCACTATCCCAGCCTCAATGAACAAAGCACATGACAAGATGTCGAGTCAGGACTTTGAGACTGGCCTCACTTGGGTTCACATGGACTATGCTATCAAGAGGCGTTCTCACCTTCCCTCTTGGACATGGGCTGGATGGGAGGGCGCGGTGTCATGGGAGGGAGGATGTAAGCCCCTAGCACCAAAGCAAAGGCCCAGATTCTTCGTTCTGGATAAAACACAGAGAGGACCAATGAAACATTCAGACACCTTGGTCGAAGCTAAAGATTGGGCAACGAAAAGAGAACACGCAAATGAGCCCGAGTATCTCATTGTACAGACGAGCAGTTGGGTTGAAGTTATGCTTGAGAGCGAAAGACCAGCCAAATCAATGAGGTGGACTTTCCGTATACACGAAGGGGAGAAGGACGGTGGTGAAGAGGACACTCTCTTCGCCAGTATTTCGACACCAGAGTGTCAGCAGGCAATGATTCGTCAGAGAAGCCTGGCAGCGTTCCAGGTGGCAGAGAACCGTGAATCAACAATCTGGCTAATCATATGGGAAACGGATCGCCAAGGAACTGGTGCAAGGCGTATTTGGGAGCGGGTTGGTTTAGGTCGGGGTCGGACACCCCAGTTTCTTGCTACAAACCTAGCTCAACAGGAATTTCTCCTGGGCTAACATGAACTATATACATGCTCAATAATTTGAGCAATAAAACTCGAATATGATTCACAACTTCCGACTTTTCACTTAAGATCCTCAGTTGTACCTTCTCCAACACCTTGCGCTGCACATTTTTGTTAACCCTCGATCTCGTCTGCATCCCACATTTAGACAGCGTGTGCTGCATTCTTGCTACGATGGCGAAGCTTTTCACCACACTACACACTGTCAGCAAACCTAGCTAGGTGAATCAGGGTGTGGACTGCTTACATAGAAAAGGATAAAAGGGATCGGGATGAACAGAATCGACAGTCCACCCAGGAGAGAGTTACCAGGACCAATACCCAAATTCCGAAACAAAGCCCGCGCCTGGTATGAATTTTAGCTTCAACCCGGAACTCCAAAGCAACAAACGTATGGATAACATACAAAGAGGGGGAAAACAACACCGCAAGAAGCCCTAAAGAGGGCATTCCCAGCAAGCACCGAGGCCGTGTATTGAGGATACGCCATGCCCAGATAGCTGAGGACCGGCATAAACAGCGTAATGATACTAACAGTGAAAGACCCAGACCCAACCAGTGGCACCATCCAGTGAATGCTCGAGCGCGCTGTCCATCCATACCAAAAGAGGCAGATAGGAAGGGCGACGGCCCCGAAAAATGTCGGCGGTAGAACTACCTCTGGACGAATTGGCGGCTGTGTGAGAGTCGGAACCAGGTGTTTTTGGATCCAGTATAGGTAGCAGGGCAAGGTGAGAACTCCTCCAACGAAAATGCCGAGAAAGACAAGCCCTTGAAGGCCAATGTTGAACCCATAGATGTCCCCAAATACCAATGGGAATGATTCAAACCAAAGGTAAAGAATGCCGTATATGAGTGCGCAATAAAGGTCCACAAAGAATACGACCGGCTCGGAAAACGTCAGAGTAAAAGCTCTTGCCAAGACAATGAGATTATCCTTGACAGTGACTCCTTCGGCATCGATCTCTGACTGGCTCTTCAGCCTCGAATCACCCGTCGTAGCTCTCAATCGCTTCGCCCTGCGATAGAGAATGTTGGCTTGACTGGTCTCGGGCATCAAGAAGAATATCATGGTCAGGACTGCAGCGCAAAGCCAGGTCAGTTCCCAGATAGTCCAGCGCCAACCCTTAGCCTGAGCAGCGAAGCCTCCTATGAGAGGACCCATGACTGGACCTAGAATTCCCACCGAGCCAAAGATGCCGATCCAGTACGGCACCTCCACTGGAGGGTACATGTCCATGATTGTCGCCCCTCCGGTTGCGAGAACGGGACCACCAAAGAAGCCCGTAAGAAATCGAAAGACGAGCAGCATGGCCATGTTTGTTGCATAACCCGTCGGCAGTTCCAACAAGACAAAGGCGAAGAGGGTCCAGAAGTAAATCCTGCTCCGACCAATCTGTGGCATTTCAGACATGGGCGAAAAGAGCATGGGGCCAAGGCCGTAACCACTGGTGATATCATCAGTTTAGTACAACTCAGCAGGGTTCAGGGGCGCTTACAGAACAAACAGCGAGAGTCCAAGTGTCGCCACAATCTCATTGGCACCGAACTCCATGACACTTAGTTCACCGGGCGTGTAGATGGAGCTCCCGATGTAGATGCCAAAGTTGAGGATGCAAATTTGAAACGTCACCAGGAGCTTGCGCGAGCCGGACCAGTTTTGGGGGTTCTCCAGAGAGAGTCAGCGACCTGATTCTTTTCGTGGTATCTTGAGGGAATCAACTAGCCTCTGGGTCACCTTTTCCATGCCAGTCGACAAGAACAATACCTGTGGCGTTCTGGCCTAGGCCGTTCTCATCTGGTATCGCATCATTCTGGCCGTTGTGCTGAGATGTCTTCTTTTCTTCAAGATCCCCCTCCTTTTCCGGGATCTTCGAGTTAAAGGAACTGTCGGTGTGTCTTTTAACAAACTGTTCATAAATCTTGGGATTGATTTCATCCGGAAATTTGAGCAGTTGGCGTTTTGATAACAAGCGGACAAGCTGTCCAAAGACAGTGTCTCCAACGTACTTGCTCATGATTGTCTCTGCTGCGTGTCAAGCCAAAGCCCTCTAAGGGGAGATATCTACATCCTTTATTTATATCATCATCAGATCAAAGCATTGTACTTGAGCCTCGGTATTCACAGAGAACAAATCTGATTGGTTGTCATCGGACTTAAACCCTGTTAATCCCGACATCGAGGTAGTCACAGCCTTCATGTACATCAGCCCCCGGATTTAGGATGAAGGGCGGACCAATTGGCTGACATTATAACCTCTCTATTGATGATCAATAAGCCCAAGTAAGTTGAGGGCGTCTATGGTTCGATCCATCTTTAAAAAGGGGCGTGACACAAGATCACGACGTAGTATTCGGCACATTGTAAAGACATGGATACAGTAAGCTTAACTAAGTGCTGGTTTCCTGAATGTAACTACTGTGCGTTATGAAGAAATCGATGTGAGATGATGGGTGTGATAGCAGTAACTATTCAAGGCTCTTCAGAAGTAAAGTGTTCAACTTAAAGATTTACTACCTGCAAGAGGTTAACAAAACACATCACCTAATAATTAAATGGCTACTGATAACATGTTGAAGCACTTATGTAATCATTCCTCAAGCCACTTCGGGGTTAAGATGTGCAAAGTCCGGCCAGGGATCTTAAGGTACCAGCAGTCCTGGGGAGGCATCCCTCGATAAAGAACCAGTCTCCCTTCCCCTTCCAACCCTCATCCCTCCAATCTCTCAACAACATCGATCTTCTGGCTCAGTTAACCCATCGAGGGCCGGGCTTCAACTATAACAAAGAACACATTTTCAACATATCATAGCATCATATCCCAATGCTGCATACTACAGTCTACTGACCTGGGGGTTTTATGAATGCGCTAGGCATTAAATATCATGGCCTCTTACCCCATGTCTCCAGTGGCTTGAGCCTCGTTTCATCAAGTCATTCCCCGTAGCCTTGCCTTGTATGGTCATTTCAATGTCAAGAGGCGCAGAGACGACCTGCCATGAGCCCAGCGGGAGCTGATCTATTACGGAAGTGGGAATACTCAACTTGTTTGTCATCTTCGTTGCACAGAGAAAAACAATCAATAAATCAAGTCAAAACTACAGACCTACCTTGTCGAGTTACAAGCCTACCTCTGGTTGTTTATTTCCATTCGTCTTTTCCCTCGCGCATTCTCTAGCCAAAGGACGAGTTGTATTAGCCATAACTTGCCTCGCTGTCACCTCAGTGGATAGTTGGCTCTCTCCAACGTACAAGGCACTCGATCTGACCTCAGTAACTCAAGGAAAATTTCGGGCCACCTACCCTATGACGTTTGCGGTCCTTGTGTCGTGTTTTCTCAGGTTCCATCTCGAAGTTCTCCCGCAGCGTATCGCTCCAGTCCGGGAGAGGAGGGAGTACATTATAGTGCCGTGGATCGGAGCTATGAGACCAAGATAGTCGCCACTTGTTGATATCCCAGGTGCAGCATTCATCGAAGATCTTGTCGACGTTCCAGGGCCGGCCGGGGTTGAAGTTGCAGCGTAGGACCGAGGTCTGATTGGTGAGGTGGTCCAGAGCCTGCCAAAAATCCTGCGAGACGTTGCAATAGGTGTATTCGGGATTGTCAGGGGATGGGGGTGCCAGGATTCCCTGGCTGTAGCATCGTTCCAGGGCCGTCTGCCAAGCGAGTCTGCGGTGAACAACGTTGTGGAAGACGTCAGAGCACAGGTCGGTGGCTGGCCCGCTATCCAGGACGAGGGTGAAAGCGTCAGCGGGCATGCCAGCATCAACCGTGGCGAGTCCCTCGAGGAGCCCGTTGGCTACAGTCTCCGTGATCCAATGACTGCTAAGCTCGTATCGAATGTTGGGCTCATCCCGCGAAGAGATGGGTACGGAGGGCATGCATAACAGTTCGGATTTTTGAAAGATGGCGTTGAGCACGTCGACACGGCGCTCGATCCGGAGTCTGGAGTTCTCTTTGCAAAATGGAATCAACCCTCGGGCATGAAGCCAGGAAACTTGAGAGTGATCAGAGAGCACATTTCCGGAGTCAGATGGTGTGCCATCCTCACCAGCAGATTGCTCTGTAGTGAAAGTTGGAGTTTGAGCTGATAGTGGAAGCGGCCGGCCCACGCACTCCACTCTGGATGGTAGACAGTTGAGAAGGAGACCGTGTTGAATCTGAGAGGCAGATCCTTTGTCTCCTCGGCCATCAGGCGGCATGTGTACATGAGTGCTAGATCGAGGGGTCGTCCGTCGGAAGCTGCGAGCTTCCCAGGTCCGGGTTGGAAGGCATAGCCATCGTCAAGTGTGAAGGAATGCTTGTAGATCTCGTATCGCAACTCGCAAGGAAGAGTGAAAATGCTGGCTGGCGGCATGTTGGCGAGGGGCCGAAGGTTCCCAAACGTATCGGGCGTATCTGGTCGAATGATTGACCAAGACAGGAGGCAGAGTTGGCGATGAATCGATCATGCCATTGAAAGCACCAGGAGGACGAGGTTGGAAGAGAAAAGGCGGGCGGGCGGGTGTCTTCTAAAATACCTAAGCTGCGGGGCGCCATCAGGCAGAAGTCGGAGTGGGGCAAACTCAAAAGTCGAGGCATTCCTTCCAAAGCTTGTGCAACGGGACGAGGATTCGTGGGGCATCACGATTTATTGAAGAATAATTCGACCTCATAGCATACCCAAAGGTAGATCAAGGCAACCCAGTCATAGAAATACAGTTTTACACAGTCAAGCCATCATGCTCAATGCCTTTCAACACAAGAGTCAATATCAAATATGCTCTGCAGATGCTTCCACGCTCAACACTCTGCCTCAACGAACCTTATGTCACCGAGAACACGTCGCCAGTTGACAATGATAAAAGCGGCCTAGGGTTAAAGTTAGTCTTTGGTACTTTAAGGATAAATAATGTGCTTACCAACCTGCTCTCCGTTCTGGCAATGGCAGCTCACCATCAACAGCAACAGCACAGCACAAGATGGCGACTCCTACACCTTACAATCATTATGGTTAGCATGATAAAGGCTTCCAAAATGACAGTGCAGGGACTTACAAATCACCCAGTGCGTTCTCTCTCTCAACGACTCAAGCCCGGAAGCAACTCAATACAGGACCTACCCAGGATATTAGTGGCACGGAACTTCAAAGTATTCAGGTGCACTCACCGCACTCTCGTGCTCTCCCGATACGCTGACCCTATCAGGGCAAAACCTCAAAGATGCCATGGACTGCCTAAAGGAGACTGGCCTCATGAGACTGCTGGAGCCAAAGAAGCTCCTTGCGGCCTCACGGCCATTGTCAGACCTCCAAAGAGTCACTAAGTGAAAAGATAGTCAGACATTGCAGAAGGAATATGTCTTTGCTGGTACCTACATTTGGTCTTCTTCGGTTGCTGCTTGCTTGAGCTTCAAGTCATTCTCGCACCCAACGAGCAGGACTTCGTCGATCATCAGAAGCAACTTCTAGATGGCCTCACTGGGCGTATCGAGAACGATCACCCTTTGTGCGACGAAGAGTCAACATTCCTTGCCACCTTGCTGTTATTAATTAGCCATGTTTCATCATGAATACATGTCACAGGCCGGGTGCTTACCGGCAACAAGACATGTGGTTGCAGGAGCTTCTGTGCTCCATGGAGTGGGTTTGGATGGAAAGTCAGTGAGCGAGAAGCTGCGCAAAGTCAATGGAGTTTAATCCGGGATACGCCAGGGCGGGCCTACAGACCTTGACTCACGAGTTTCCCAACAAATGAGATAGGGTTCTGCGTTTCCGATGTCAGCAAGAGCGTCAACAAGACTTGGGCAAAATTCATGTTGTGCGGAAGAACTGAATGTTCGTCTAGTTCAATGTTGAGGAATGACGTACCTGGATAAAAGTTCAATGAAAAGTTCATCAACCCAATTCCGAGCAAAGTTTCAAGACGTGATGACAGCAAATGCAACTTGCCCAGGCAGGTTAGCACACAATGCACTCGCGAAATGGAGATAACGGCCAGACTTACTGCGTAAACACAATGAGTAACCCAATCAAATCACCGGGACCCTTACAAAGGGAGTGCGGCTACTCCTCAGCCACGTCGGATGGGCCATTTTCCCGAGGCCAGACGTACTGGTTCAGGTCAAAGTGGGTGATGGCCCAGTCGCTCACGGCCTCGGGCTGCTCAATGAGTAGCCTGTAAAAGTCGTTGTGGCCAACCTTCTCGGTCAGCGCAGCCCTTGGTCCTCGAAACCTTTCACACTGAGTGAAGAGGTGAAAGGCGGTGTGCCTACCCTTCCCACAAGGGCATTGAGGTGAGTCGACTTGCTGGCCCTTGGTCAGAGGCAAACTTCAAAAGACGAGTGGATGACGCAAGTCCACCTACCTTTATCGAGAACAGATAGTCGTTCAGACTAATCACCCCGGTTCTGCACTGTATCAGAATGCTGGTTTGGGCACGGGGGAGATCACTGTAGCATCTGAGAAAGGCGTCGGCCCCCCAGGGACCTTTCATCGCTGGAGGCACCGTCGCGTGCCGCTGGGCTCGCTTTTGGCGATACTCATCCCACATAGCCTCGCTCTCTCTAAAAGTGTCCCCCATACAATATGCCTTCAAGGCTTTGTTTCTCTCCTTTGGATCACTCCAGCTCGCGGCTGCCTTAGCCTCACCTAGCTCAGCCACCATGCCCTTCCAAGTTCGCTGTCTGAGGTGTCTCCCACCCAAATCGAGGAGCGTGTAGGGATGAACCAGGTCATCGTCCGGTTTGCTAAGGCTTGTTCTAACCTTAACGAGGGCGTCGTGGTCGGGGGTGTCGATCATCTTGGCCCGGTGGGTTGCCGCCAGCCGGCAAAGAGTCATTCGAATACTGTCAATGTTCAGCTCCTTTTCCAGAACCATTCGGGAGGTCCCCCTCATCGCTCCAGAAATCTGCAGCAAGCACTGATACTGCAGTGACTCGAGAATCTCGAGTCTCGCCTGGGAGATACCCCCATGACGTAGAGCTGCTTCATGGTCTTCAGCTTTGGCCCCCAGATGGAGCCTGAGATTCGGAGCAGGTGATTCATCATGGCCTTGACCTTGCTCTTTCGCTATTAATCGCGTTAGTTGATACGGGAGCCAAGGCAAAGTGTTTGTACGTACCTCTTGGATGTGTTCTTCCCAGCGGAGCCCCTTGTCGACCTCAACACCAAGTATCCTCAGGTGTGTCTCGGGCTTTTTGCTGAAG